>NC_084692.1:1230373-1561202 GCF_028389875.1 Rhea pennata
AGCACTGGCACAGGGATCCTTCAGACTGCCTTGGCTGCAGTGACAATGAGATGGTGGAGTTCAAGATCCTACAGGGGGGAAGCAAGGCAGTAAGTAGGATTGCTACCCTGGACTTGAGAAGAAAAATTTTGGCCTCTTCTGGGAACTACTTGGAGGAATCCCATGGGTTAGGGCCCTAGAAAGAAGAGGGGGTCCAAGAGAGCTGCTTAATATTCAAGCATCACTTCCTCCAAGCTCAAGAGCAGCACATCCCTATGAGTAAGAAGTCAAGCAAAGGGAACAGGAGACCTACATGGGGGAGCAAGGATCTCCTGGCAAAACTCAAACAGAAGAAGAAAGTGCACAGAATGTGGAAGAAGGGACAGTCCACTTGAGAGGAATATAAGAATGTTGTCAGAGTATGCAGGGATATGACAAGGAAGGCTAAGGCCCATTCCAGTTTGGAATTAAAGCTGGCAAGGGATGTCAAGGACAATAAGGGCTTCTTCAAATACACAAGTAGCAAAAGGAAGAATAAGGAAAATGTGGACCCACTGCTGGATGGGGTTGGTGCCCTCACGACAAAGGCAGAGTTACTGAATGCCTTCTTTGCATCAGTCTTTACTGATAAGGCCAGCCCTCTGGAATCCCAGAGCCTAGAGAAAAGAGAGAGAAAGTCTGAAGAAAGGAAGACTTTCCCATGATCAAGGAGGATCAGGTTGGAGATCTTTTGGGCAAGCCTGACATCCACAAATACATGGGCCCTAGTGGGGGCCCTGTGTACTATGCAGCTAACCGAAGTAGCAAACTGATGCACCTCCCCTTCTCACAAGGAATGCTCCTTTCCCCTCCCAGGAACTGACCTGGGAAATCCAAAAGGAAAAAGGAAAATTCTCCTCCCCACATCAGAAAGCAGGATGCGGGATTGTTTGATTCAGATCTTGCCTACAAGCACACAGGACACGTCGGTCAGATTTTTCCCTGCTGGTTGGTGCTGATGTTCAAAAACAAGACTAGAAGCTGAGAAGAACATGCCGTAGTCAGATTTGTTTTATCCAGAGTTGAAAAATACAAACTGACAACAAGAGCATGGTGAAGAGGTGGCCAGGGGGCTAAGGAGAGGGAATGTTATTCTATTCTGCTATGTGCACATGGCCTCAAACTCCATACTCATCAAGGACAATCATAGGATTGTCCTCCTGACTCAAAGTCAGCCTAGAAGGAGGCTTTTGGTGCAGTGGCAGTCCTGCAGTCAGTTCCTACAGACAAGCATTTTCAAGCTCATTCTCAAAGCTGGCAAGACAGTCACCTTGCTTGGATGGACACTCCCTTTCTCCTTGCTCCTCCGACTTGTGCTCTGTCGCAACAGAAGCCAAACCTCTCTGGCGCTATATCCCTGGGGAGCTGGCTCTAGGACAGCAGATCTGCTGCTGGCTGGGGCATGCACACTGTTGAGAGATGTCCTTTCTGGACCATGCTATGTGGCCAGAGAAGCTGGAGAGCAGCATGAAGGATGCACAAGCATCCTGTTGAACCTGAGCTGAAACAGTGGTGCCATGCTCTGCTGTGATGGGAAGGACAGACAAGGGAAGAGTGTGTGTCCATACAGGGTGGTTGTGTCTTGTTACCACATGGGGAGAAGGGAGGTGCCACGGGAAAATGAGATAGGCTGGATGAATCCCTGCTCCAGCAACTATGTGGGAATGTGGAAGCAATTCAGACACGTGCATGACATGCAGACAGCTCTGCCAGAGTCACCCGTGGCAGGGCCAGTCCATCATCTTGTCACAAATGGTGGAGGAGCCTACGAGGAAGGGTGTCCTGCTGGACCTTGTCCTTACTAACAGAGAGGACTGGTTAGGGATGTGAAGTTTGGGGGCAGCCTTGGCTGCAGTGACCACAAGATGGTGGAGTTCAGGATCCTGTAGGAAAGAAGTAAGGCAACAAGCAGGACTGCAACCCTGGACTTCAGGAGAGTGGACTTTGGACTCTTCAGAGACCTAATTGGAGGAGTCTCATGGGTTAAGGCCCTAGAAGGAAGGGGGGTCCAGGAGAGCTGGCTATTAGTCAAACATCAGTTCCTCCAAGCTCAAGAGCGGTGCATCCCTATGAGTAAGAAGTTCACCAAAGGGGCAGGAGACTTGCATGGGTGAGCAAGGAGCTCTTCGCCAAACTCAGAGAGAAGAAGAAACTAAACAGAGTGTGGAAGAGGGGAAGGGCTACTTGGGAGAATTATAGGAATGCTGTCAGAGTATGTAGAGATGCTGAGAGGAAGGCTAAGGCCTGGTTGGAATTGAGTCTGGCAAGGGATGTTAAGGACAACAAGAAGGGCTTCTTCAAATACATCAGCAACAAGAGGAAGACTGCATAAAATGTGGGCCCACTACTGAAAGGGGCAGGGGCCCTGGTGACAAGGGACACAGAGAAGGCAGAACTACTGAATGCCCTATTTGCTTCAGTCTTCACTGCTAAGGGTAGCCCTCAAGAATCCCGGAGCCTGGATGTAAGGGAGAAAGTCTGGGGAAGGGAAGACTTTCCTTTGGTTGAGGAGGATAGGATTACAGACCTTCTGGGCAGGCTAGACATCCACAAATCCATGGGCCCTGATGGGATGCACCCACGGGTCCTGAGGGAGCTGGCAGGTGTTGTTGCCAGGCCGCTCTCCATCATCTTTGAAAGGTCCTGGAGAACTGGAGAGGTGCCTGAGGACTGGAAGAAAGCTGATGTCACTCCAGTCTTCAAGAAGGGCAAGAAGGAGGACCCAGGCAACTATAGGCCAGTCAGCCTCACCTCCATCCCTGGTAAGGTGATGGAACAGCTCATTCTGGATGTCATCTCCAAGCATATGGAGGAAAAGAAGGTGATCAGGAGTAGTCAGCATGGATTCAGCAACGGGAAATCCTGCTTAACCAATCTGATAGCCTTCTGTGATGGAATGAGTGGCTGGGTAGATGAGGGGAGAGCAGTGGATGTTGTCTACCTTGACTTCAGCAGGCTTTGGACACTGTTCCCCCTAAACATCCTCCTAGGCAAGCTCAGGAAGTGTGGGTTAGACGAGTGGACAGTGATATGCATTGAGAACTGGCTGAAAGACAGAGCGCAGAGGGTTGTCATCAGTGGTGTGGAGTCTAGTTGGAGGCCTGTGGCTAGTGGCGTCCCCCAGGGCTCAGTACTGGCTCCCATCCTGTTCGACTTTTTCATCAGTGACCTGGATGAGGGGACAGAGTGCCTCCTCAGCAAGTTTGATGATGATACCAAGCTGGGAGGAGTGGCTGACACACCTGAGGGTTGTGCTGCCATACAGAGAGACCTGGACAGGCTGGAGAGTTGGGCAGAGAGGAACCTCCTGAGGTTCAGCAAGGGCAAGTGCAGAGTCCTGCACCTAGGGAGAAATAACCCTAGGCACCTGCCTGAGAGTCCTGTCTGGCTCGGGAGACGATGTGGCAGCCAGGACTCCTGGGTCTTGGGGCTGGGGTTGCCCTAATCCCCAAGGCTCCTCTGGGGATGGGGGAAATCCAGGGCAAGGTATCCCTGGGAGTGGGATGCCTTTGTGGTGCTAAAAGTCGCCTTTGTCAGTGCAAGAGTGACCTCTCCAGGGCCCCTTTCTAGCTATTTCCCTGACTTTGGCATCATCTGGAGACATTCCTGAAAGGATTTATCAGAAAATTTTGGAAAATAACTGGGGGAAGGGAGGGGATTGCTTTCCAGGACGTGAGAGGAAATCTCTGCTCCCTGGCTGGGCCATCTCCACAGCAATGACACAGTGAGCCCCCAGATGACACGAGCTGAGGTCACAGCGGGATGTGCTGCATCACAGGGAGGTCTCCGTGGTTTCCTGGGTGGGGGCCCTCACTTCCCTGCGAGGCCCAGGCACTGCTGGGCACTGCTCACGCAGTCCACACCATGGTCCTTCGTAGTGGCTCTGTGGCAAGCAGCGGGGACAGAAGGCAATGGGGCTGTACTAGGACCCCTTGTCGCCATGCATAGGAGCAGCAGCATGTTGGAAAGGAGTATTGGGTGATGAGAGGGAAAGAGCGACCCTCGTCCTGGGCTTGAGAGGTGAGCTGAGGGTAAAGGGACAAGTGAGATGGAGGACTGCTGCATGGACACCATCAGCCAGGAAAGCACCTCCTTGTTTCCAGTGCTTCTGTGGCTCTCCAGTAAGAATTGACACCATTTGCATCCTTTTATGATTTTAACTTGGAAGAGCATATTTGGGGCTCAGAGATGCCATCTTGAGATGGCCACAGCCTCTGTCCTCCTGCACATCAGGCTCCAACCTCTGCACCCAAAAGAAAGCCTGTTTGGGAGAGGTGGAGGTGCCATTGTCACCCTGTAAGTTCTGGCTACCCCGAGAACTTTCCTGTGTGGGGTGCAGTGCTAGGGTGAGCCCAATGTGGCCATCTCCCCCAACGCCCCTCATAACCCAACACCTCCACTCCCTGGCACCAGCAGGCCCAGAGCTGGTCTCCCCCTTGCTCCCCTGTGCCCCCATGGAGCTCCTCAGCCCTCTGGAGCGACCCCTCGGGGCACAGCCCGGCCCCACACAGAGCAGCCCCTCCTTGGCCGCAGCCCAGCCCTGCCAGGTGCAGTGGGACAGCTGCTGAGCACTGGGGCTACGCTGGGGAAGGGGCTGGGGGGGGCAGGAGGGATGAGAGGATACTGCCCTGCCCGGGGGCAGCAGCAGGTTGCCCGCAAGCTCCAGCACCCCGGCCATTCCCAGGGCCCCATCGCCTGCACGAGGGCTGGCCCTGCATAGGCCCCAGGGCTGCCCTCCAAGCCCAGCACGGCCCCGAGGCCGCAGGGCAGCGAGGAGCCCCCGGGGCCCCTGTGGCAGAGTGGCCAGGCCCAAGGCCCCGCACTGCCTGGGCACCCAGTGCTGGGCTGCCCCGAGGCCCCGCCGCCCGCAGCGCTGCCACCGGCAAGATGGCGCCATCCCATGGCGCGGGGGGGAGCTGGCTGCCAGGGCGGGGGGGTGCAGTGTTGCCATGGCATTGCCTGAGTGCAGCCCTCCTATTGGCTGTAATGAGGAGGAGGGCGGGGACGGGTTTGAGTGATGGCTCTCACAGCCAATCGGAGTCCAGAGTGGGAAAAGGCCAAGAGAAGGGAGCCGTGCAAGAGCAGAGGGAGCGAAGCAGGGGAGAAGGGGGCGGGAGTGAGAGCAGGTGCAAGCAGGGCTGGTGGGGGCTGCGGGTGCGTTCAGATGCCGGCGGGTGCCCGCTCCCTGGGGCAGGGGCAGCGGTGCTGGCGAGGGGGCTGCTTTCCTGCAGGAGCTTCCGAAGGGGCTGTTGGGGCTGTGAGCAGGGGACCCAGCGCCCTGTCACCGAGGGGAACTGACCTGCGAGCCAGGCGTGCCGGCCTGCCCCCAGCAGCTGGTCCAGGGCGGCTCGGTGGCCTTTGGGTGCAGGGAGCTTTGCCTGTGTTGTGGGTCTGAGATGCATTACTAAGTGCTTCCCTGAACTGCTGCTGCCCCCACAGCCCCCAGGTGCTGCTCAGAGCTGTGTTTGGGAGCTACAGGGCAAAGTGAGAGCAGGTTGCTGGTGTCCTCGCGAGGTCTCGTGCCCGAGTCATTGTGCTTGCTCCATGCCTCTTGGTTTGCTCCAGGACCTGTGACCCTGGGAGCAGACTGAAGGGTGTTTCAGAAGAGCTCTGTTAAGTGTGAGGTGTTTCTCTTTTCAGGAGCCTTGGAAGTTGACGAGCGACCACTTTCAAACTCGCCATTGTTTTTCCTATAATCCTAGATGAGGATGAAGAGTTGCTGAATTCTGGCTCTGCTGGTTTCAGCAATTGAAATGTCCTGGACAGAGTCCTTCCCCCTGTCTGACATTGTCTGTGTAATAAATTGTAACTATTTGTTCATTGTTTAAAAGGAGGAATAAGCCGGTGGAGGGGGAGGATGAGGTTTTACAACAACCAGGGTTGAGACATGGTGTTAGGCAAATAAACTATGGTTAGCACAAAATGCTTATATGACCCCTTGTGGAACCGGTGTCGGAGCCTTAGCTATTTTGCAGGACTATAAAGAGCTGAAGTAAGCAACAAGCTGCTCAGAGGTCACCAAGAAGGAATTCCTTTGAAGGCAAAAGGATAAAGAAGAAAAGATAAGCAGGCGCCTGTAATTACTCACAGGACAGCATCCCGAAAGGGAGTCAACACAACAGATAAGCAAACACCTGTGATCACTCACAAGGAGACAAGCCAAGATAAAGAGACGGAGGAATAGTACGGCCTTCCTCTCCACGACCACCAGAGAACTTCAGACGACCCCCCTAGCAACTCACACATGCACAAAACGCACCAGGATATTACAACGCGTCCCAAAACTAGCAGACTATAAAAGGGGACTGTATGTGAAGGAGGCGCATGCCGTTGGCGGAGCTAAGACTCCCCGGCCGCCCAGCGCTGTTTTGCTTGTGGCTGCTTACTTAATTAAATAAATTACTCACATCATTTAACAAACTCTCCGTATGGATTAACCTTCAAGAGAGTAACTTATGACAAATTTGGTGCCATGATTCGGATGAAGGCAATGGACTGAAAAGCTCTTCGGAAGGGGAGGCGCCCCGCTGTGTTCGGTGGCCTCTGTCAAGAGCGATTTTCACTCAAGCCCTTCACCGACGAACCCTAAATTAGCCACAAGCAAAAAAAAAGAGCCGGCAACCCCAAGTAATCTTTGTGCACGAAGACCGAATGAAGACTCAAGATTGAGTAAGTATAGGCCGGTGATCCATTCGGTTGGGGTTGGGTATCCCAGAGTACACGTGAGAGACGTCCAGTAAGGACGAAGCGAGTGCGGACCCCTCGGTAGTGCGATTCCCACATCCCGCGAGGGACTGGGCCATGAAAAGGGGGAAGCGGTGTGTGTGTGTGTGTGTGAAGGTATTCCGGAAGATGGGACAGAAGAAAAGTAAGCCTTCTGGTCCCATGGGTGGGGGAGTTCGTAGCGGAGGCTTACCTCCCATTCCCCCGGATAGCCCACTAGGATTGATGATTAAATATTGGGATGATTCCCCTTCTAGGCGGAGAAAAAGTAAAGTTAAGATGATCCATTATTGTATTGAAGTCTGGGGCAACAAACCTATAAAAGGAGAAAGTGTTTTCTGGTCCCCCTTTGGTTCATTTGAGGACGGGATATGCCAGGCCCTAAATAGTTAGTAAATTCAAAGGAGCCCTTCAGCGTAGAAGAGAGCGAGTATGCACACCTCTGGATAAACCCGGAGATGAGAACCCTTTTATACCCATTAAAAGAAAAAGGAGGGCGGGGGAAAAAAGAAGCGAGAATTGGAGATCCCAGTATTGCCACCCCCTTATATGCTTCCTCCTATACCTACGGCCCCTTCTCTTCCCGGGCCGACCGAACTGCCGTCCTCAGGGGAGTTGGATGGCAAGGCTAACCCTAGTCCCCAGGGACCAGTGACTAGGAGTCAGACCAGAGCACAGGGGTTAAGTCTCGAGGGAGGACTATATCCACTGCGGGAAATAGCTATGGGAGGACCCTAACCGGGGACAGGATATGTAACCGTCCCCATTAATTCCGGGGACGTGAGGGATTTTAAGAAGGAAATGGGAAGTTTGAAAGAGAAGAAGGGAAAGATGGTCAGGGACAAAGAAATGTGATCTGTTTTTATTGTAATAAAAAGGGTCATATTAAGAGGGAATGTCGACAGAGAAAAGAGGATGAGCAGATGTTCAAGGATGAGTAGGGGTGTCAGGGACTCTATTTGCTGGGGACCCGAGAAAAAAAAAACAAGCCCTTGATAAAATTAAAAGTGGGTCCCCAGTGCGAGGAAATGGAATTCCTCATAGACACAGGGGCTGAAAGATCTACGGTCCAAACCTTACCTTTAGGGTGTAAGGCCTCGGCAGAAAGGGTACAAGTAATTGGGGCAAAAGGAGAACCATTTGGGGTCCCCGTTATAAAAGAAGTATTAATCGAATCAGGTTCCAAGATAGGTGTTGGACCTTTACTTTTGGTACCCGAAGCTGAGTATAACCTGTTAGGTAGAGATTTGATAATAGAATTAGGCATAAGTTTAGAAGTGATAGATAATAGGCTACAAATTAAATTGTGTCCTCTCCGAATAGAGGATGAACAAAGCATAAACCCGGAAGTTTGGTACACTCCAGACAGTGTGGGTAAATTGAATATTAAACCTTTTAAGGTAACTATAACCAACCCGGGTGTACCAACGAGAATTAAGCAATATCCCCTGTCCGAAGAGGGCAGGCGGGGATTAAAACCTGAAATTCGGAGGTTACTACAACAGGGGCTATTGGAACCTTGTATGTCCCCTTTTAATACCCCAATATTACCAGTAAGGAAAAGGGATGGCAAATATAGATTGGTGCATGATTTGAGGGAAATCAATAAGAGAACTGTGACTAGGTTCCCAGTAGTAGCGAATCCACATACTCTATTAAGTCAGTTACACCTGGATGATCAATGGTATAGTGTGATAGATTTGAAGGATGCGTTTTGGGCATGTCCTTTGAATGAGAGCAGTAGGGATTATTTTGCCTTTGAATGGGAAGACCCGGATACCCATAGAAAACAACAACTACAATGGACTGTCCTCCCTCAAGGATTTACTGAATCCCCAAATTTATTCGGACAGGCCCTGGAACAGATTCTGCAGGACTATAATAAAGTGCCAGGAGTGACATTAGTACAGTATGTGGATGACCTGTTGATAGCAGGAAAGGATGAAGAAGTGGTAAGGCAGGCTAGCGTCCAGTTGTTAAATTTTCTTAGCCTGCAAGGGTTGAAAGTTTCAAAATCAATGTTGCAGTTTGTAGAGAAGGAGGTAAGATATCTGGGCCATCGATTAAGTGGGGGGACTAAGAGACTGGATCCGGAGAGAATTAGTGGTATCCTGGCTCTGAAGGCCCCAACGACAAAGAGGCATGTACGGCAATTGTTAGGATTATCTGGGTATTGTCGGCAGTGGATAGAGGATTATAGCGGAAAGGTCAAATTCCTCTACAATAAATTAAATAAGGATGGATTACTTAAATGGACAGAAGAAGATGAAGAGCATTTAGAAAAATTAAAAGAGGAACTAATGCATCCCCCAGTATTAAGCTTTCCAGATTTAAGAAAGCCATTCTTTTTATTCGTAAGCAGCACTGAAGGTACTGCCTATGGAGCACTTGACCAAGAATGGGCAGGAAGTAAAAAGCCAGTTGCCTATTTATCCAAATTACTGGACCCGGTTAGCCGGGGCTGGCCTAGCTGTCTGCAGGTAGTGGTAGCAGCTGCCTTATTAGTAGAAGAAGCGCAGAAGATTACATTTGGAGGAGAAATTAAAGTAATATCCCCTCATAATATACGAGGGGTACTAAAACAAAAAGCTGAAAAATGGATCACGGATGCTAGATTATTAAAGTATGAAGGAATATTAATCTCCTCTCCAAAGTTAACCTTAGAAATGACTTCCTTACAAAATCCTGCTCAGTTCCTCTATGGAGAACCAAGCGAACCCTTAGAGCATAATTGCCTCCAAAATATAGAAGAGCAAACAAAATTGCGACCTGACTTGGAAGAGATGGAGTTACCTGAGGGTGAGCGAATATTTATAGATGGCTCTTCGAGAATAGTTAAAGGAAAAAGGAAATCAGGGTATGCATTGGTGAATGGGAAGACACTCGAGGTGGTAGAATCAGGACCCTTGAGTCCAAGCTGGTCTGCTCAGGCTTGTGAGCTATATGCTATGCTGCGAGCTTTAAAGTTGTTAAAAGGCAAAAGCGGCACGATATACACAGATTCTAAATATGCTTATGGGGTAATACATACTTTCGGTAAAATGTGGGAAGAGAGGGGACTTGCCAACTCGCAGGGGAAGGGATTGATACACCAGGAACTGATTACTCAGGTCCTGCAGGCTATTAGAGAACCAAAAGAGATTGCTATAGTCCATGTGAAAGGACATCAGCGAGGTTTTACTCCTCAAATTAGAGGAAGCTAAACGAGCGGCCCTGATGAGTTTACAGGTTATAAAGATGAGGGAAGACCATCCAAATTGTGGAAAAGATTTAAAGAAGTTACCATGTTATGATTGTTGGAAGGAATGGAGTGTCGGAGGAATACAGTGTAATTTCCTCGAGGAAGTGGCTGGGGAAGAGGCCCCTGAATATGAACGCTGTTATTTGCACAGACCAGTTTACTCACTGTTTTGCTTTACGCCGCTAGAAAAGAACAAGATGGTACAAATAGGTATAAAAGAAGCTGACAAAGGAAAGTGGGTACTGCCGGATGGGCGAGAAGTACTCCTGAAGTCGGTGGCCTTGGGGGTGCTTTGGGGTGCTACTCCTGAAGTCGGTGGCCTTGGGGGTGAAACGGAGGTTTCACGAGAACACGCACTGGGGAACTCAGGCATTGGTAGATCAATTTGCCACAAAGTCTATGTGTGTAGGAATTTACAATATAGCAAAGACGGTTGTGAATGACTGCATAACTTGTCGAAAAGTGAATGCTCAACATGTTAGAAAAAGGGTGTTGGGAGGTCGAGAACTGGCTCATCGACCTTTTGCAAAAATCCAATTAGATTTTACAGAACTTCCAAAAACAGGACGGTACAAATATGTGCTTGTGATTGTAGACTATCTCACACATTTTGTTGAAGCATTCCCTACGGCAGGGGCTACAGCTCAGACCGTGGTAAAAATATTACTTGAGAATATAATTCCCAGATACGGAATTGTAGAAATAATTGACTCTGATAGAGGTCCCCATTTCGTATCTAAGGTGTCCCGAGAAACTATGAAAGCTTTAGGAGTAAGCTGGGAATATCATACTCCGTGGCATCCTCAAAGCTCTGGAAAGGTGGAACGGATGAATGGTGAAATTAAAAAAACAGTTAATAAAACTTATGCTAGAAACTAAGGCGTCCTGGGCAAAATGCTTACGCTTGCTTTATTAAACATACGAACGCAGCCCCGAACTGACGTGGGGCTTTTGCCTTTCGAAATGCTTTATGGTATGCCATAGGATTTAGAGATGCCTCTTGACTACCCCAATTTGCAAGATACTCAATTACAGCCCTACCTAATGCAGTTAATGAGCCGACGTAGAGAGTTAACAGAAAAGAGGCCTAGTGGTGCAGCGACCCCCATTAGATATAGCCATACACGGAGTACAGCCCGGAGATAAAGTTCTAATCAAAACATGGAAAGAGACTTCATTAGCACCTCGGTGGGAAGGCCCCTACGTTGTTTTGCTTACTACAGAAATGGCTGTTCGGACTGCAGAAAAAGGGCGGACTCATGCCAGCTGTGTGAAAGGACCGATCCTGGGAGAAGAGTGGAGGGCGGTTCCAGGCTCCAACGACTTGAAATTAACACTTAAACGGACTCGATAAGCATTATTTCCCCTGTCCATGTACCGTAACGAGAGAAGGGGCCCCACTCCTAGACAAAGGCTCTCTAACAGATTCCCCTGAAGAACACTACTGCTGCCGAGAAGAAACAATACCTTGTAGTTCGCTGCAACCGAACTGACAAGCGAGGCAGAGGAGTGCAGACGGTGGGGAGGTTAAGAGGCCACATAAAACATAACATTAGGAGAAATGGACCCCGACTATCTCTTACGGTACACGGGAATTAGCGTTATTATCATGGTCAGCTGCGGTATCCTACAGCCTCACCACCCCCATCGACCCTTTCAGTGGAGTCTAATTAGATATGAAGATCAACAGATTATATAGCAAGTAACGACAGCAGGTGCCCCTAGTTTTGCAACACCGGTGTGTACCTTATAGACATGTGTCGTAATGATTCTGCTCTGTATTTTTGCCCGAGCCCTAACCCAGGGAAGGGGTATTGTAATTATCCTAACAAATATTATTGCGCATACTGGGGCTGTGAAACCATTGCTACAGACTGGAATCCTGGGGCAGGTCGTGACAACTTTTTAGAAGTAGGCTATGGACCACTAGGATGCAAACATGTTACCTCAGGAGCTATGCAGCTTGGGTAGAGATCAAAGCCCAACTATACTGGAAATTGCACGGTTCTGTATCTAAATGTAACCAAGCCGGAAGATATCAGTTGGTTACTAGGGAAAAATGTGGGGCGTTAGATTCTATTCTCATGGACCTGATAGGGGAGGCCTCACACTAATAAAAAAGGAGGAGGCCAAGATTTCCCAACCAGTCAGACCAAATAGCGTACTGTCAAAGGGAATCCTAGAGGCCCAACCTACAAAAGCCCTTGGGCCAGACCTATCTCCAACGACACCTCCCAATAGTGCAATAGAATCATTCCCTACAGATATAGTCCCCACCATTGCAGGGGAACATGGAATCACATCTGGGAACAGCATATGGAAAGTCATAGATGCTAGTTATCGAATGTTGAATCAAACAAATCCAAATATAACCAGACACTGCTGGTTGTGTATTAGCATAAGACCCCCATATTACGAGGCCATCGGAGATTTAGGTGATCCCATCTACTCAAACGAAAGTAACCCCTCACGATGCTACTGGGGACAAGAAATCGGGGTAACACTAACCCAGGTATCTGGAAGCGGTAGGTGCGTGGGTACCATCCCCAGAGGAAAGGGCAGTCTTTGTAACATCACGGAGAATAGCGACCAGTCACACCAATGGTTAATTCCAGCCAACAACATGAGGTGGGCATGCTCATCATTAGGAGTCACTCCATGCTTATCATTAAAACTCTTCAATGCGTCTCATGATTTTTGTGTATAGGTAATAATTACACAAGGATTCTATACCACTCTGAGGAATATATATATAGTCACCACACTGTAGCAGATTACCATCTCGAAAAGAGGGAACCAGTCACAACTGTAACCCTGGCCACATTAATGGTTTTAGGGGTTATAGGAGCCGGTACTGGAGCTGCCTTGCTAGTAAAACAAAGCCAAGAGTTCACCTCTCTGCGTATCGCAGTTGACGAAGATTTGGCCAGGATCGAGCAATCCATTTCGGCGTTAGAAAAATCAGTTAGATCCCTCTCGGAGGTAGTACTACAAAATCGTAGGGGATTAGATTTGGTCTTTTTACAACAAGGAGGGCTTTGTGCCGCCCTGCGAGAGGAGTGTTGTGTATATGCTGATCACACTGGAGTGGTAAGAGATACCATGATGAAACTCCGACAGGGTCTAGAAAAATGAAAAAGAGAAAATGAGGCTCGACAGAACTGGTATGAATCCTGGTTTAATCATTCACCTTGGCTCACCACCTTGTTGTCAACCATAGCAGGGCCTTTATTACTGTTAATAATAACATTAACTTTTGGACCATGTATTTTTAATAAAATAATGGCAATTGTGAAAAGCCGCCTAGAAGCTGTACACCTAATGCTGGTACATGCTAAGTATGAATCACTTGAACTTGACAGAGATGCGGACGCATTGGTGTTGAGTCGCCAGGCGCTCCAGGAATTCAATGAACAAAATAAGTAACCAAAAAGAAAAAGGAGGGATTGTAATAAATTGTAACTATTTGTTCATTGTTTAAAAGGAGGAATAAGCCGGTGGAGGGGGAGGATGAGGTTTTACAACAACCAGGGTTGAGACATGGTGTTAGGCAAATAAACTATGGTTAGCACAAAAAGCTTATATGACCCCTTGTGGAACCGGTGTCGGGGCCTTAGCTATTTTGCAGGACTATAAAGAGCTGAAGTAAGCAACAAGCTGCTCAGAGGTCACCAAGAAGGAATTCCTTTGAAGGCAAAAGGATAAAGAAGAAAAGATAAGCAGGCGCCTGTAATTACTCACAGGACAGCATCCCGAAAGGGAGTCAACACAACAGATAAGCAAACACCTGTGATCACTCACAAGGAGACAAGCCAAGATAAAGAGACGGAGGAATAGTACGGCCTTCCTCTCCACGACCACCAGAGAACTTCAGACGACCCCCCTAGCAACTCACACATGCACAAAACGCACCAGGATATTACAACGCGTCCCAAAACTAGCAGACTATAAAAGGGGACTGTATGTGAAGGAGGCGCATGCCGTTGGCGGAGCTAAGACTCCCCGGCCGCCCAGCGCCGTTTTGCTTGTGGCTGCTTACTTAATTAAATAAATTATTCACATGATTTAACAAACTCTCCGTATGGATTAACCTTCAAGAGAGTAACTTATGACAGTCAGCACATAACATAGGAGAGTGCTTGTTGTGCTTGATTTGTAGAGGATTTGCTGGGTTTGTTCAGCATTTGCGAAGGAACTAGACTTCTGAGATGCAGGAAGGGTTCTCCCTCTGACTGGCACATGAAGCACTGCTCCTCTTGCTACATATAGAGACTGCCTAGGCTAAAGCTGATCTTTTTTGGGGGGGGGCTGCAACTGCTACGTAATGGGTGCTTTGCTGCACTGCGAGCATTGTGAAGCCAGGAAGTGAATCAGGGAGGCCATTCGGGAGCTGGCTCGGCCTTGGGAAAAGGCAGGGGGAGCTGCGTCAGCAACAGGGTGGGCAGCGAGGTCCCTAGTGTTTAAAAGGGCTATATCAGAAAATGCCCCGTGTCCAACCAAGGCTCTGTAGGTAGCTGGCAGGCCTGGAGGAGGCCCAGGGCTCAGCTGCTGCTGCTGAAGTCACTTCTGCCCGAGTTCCTGATAGGCCGGCTGGAGGGGGGAGGCGTGGCTGTGGCTTGTGATGTCACTCCCAGTGGAACAGTGGATAGGGCAGCAGCAGGTCCGTGCTGGGATCTGGTTTTGAGATCATTTCTGCCCGAGCAGCTGATCAGCCAGGATTCGTCTCCTGGCTGAGGAAGCTCTAGTGAGGTGATTGCTGCCTTAGAGGCTTCTCGGCCAGTGACGGAGACCTGGCTGTGCAGGGGACTGTGAGGTCCCGTCTTTCTGTGTCCCAGATAGACTGGCAGCAGGCAGTTAGTCACGGGTGTTGAGTGTGAGGTCTCTTGTCTGAGTGCCTGCTAGGGCAGGAGTGGTTCATGGCTGGAGAAGTTATTTTGAGGAAACATGTATCTCTGAAACCCATCGGCCAGCAGTAGGTATGTGTTGGGGGTTTGCCCTTTTGAGGTCACCTCTCTCTGAGCAGCTGATAGATCAGAAGAAGAGACACGGCCTAGATGGTGGTGGTGAGGTTACTTCTGGGTTTGTTGCATGTGCCCAGAGGAGTGATTGACCCATGAAGAGCTCTACAGCAATACAGAAATGCAACTAATTAATCAAGCAGAAGTAGATGTTCTGCATCGTCTGACACAAATTCTATTCCACTCCATCATCCTGAGTTAGTACTGCTTCATTTAAAGTGCTGGTGATATTCACCAGAGAACATGGACATGGAGTTTGACTTTGCACTTGTTGCTAAGTAGAAGCTTGCAGCCTGCTCCCGGTCAGCTTGGGAGTCCAGCTAGACTTTTGAGGCTGCTAAATCAACCTAATGCTGGTATAAGCAGTGGTGCTAGTCATTTCTGTTTCACAGGGTGTGTGTGCTTTAGAAATTCTCCCTGAGGAAACAGGAGGGAGCTTGTGAGATGTTCCTGCAAGGTCTGAATACTGTCGCTGTCTTTCAGGTGTCCACCTGCTTTTACGACACATTTGGAACTGTAACATGTTAGAGGTTGGTGATTTTCTGTCCAAGTATGCAGTCCCTGGAGAATGACTGGAGAGACAGTAGGAAAGTCACCCCCAAACATATAGGGTCCACATTTTCAAAGAGATTTCTTGTTCAGGGAAGTTGAGGCACAAACGAATGGCAAGCGGTGGCCTGATCAGTCCTTGTGAGAGCGCTCCTCTGCTTCCTGGAGATGGGAAGTGACCAGGTATAGGACTGTGAGTGGATGCTGAGAGGCAGTGCCTGTTGCAGAGCCTTGGAGGACTAGAAGGGAACTGAAGAGCTGGAGAGTTGGGCCTGCTGTGTTGTGGGGCACTTGGGGTGCCCTGCATGTTGCTGATGCTGAGGTGCGTGTTTGCTGGCAACCCTGTGTGAGGCGAGCAGAGGTGGATGCAGGGTGTCACAGCGCAGGGCTGCCCTGTGGGGGGCTGTGTGGGCAGGCTGGTTTTGGTGCTCAGCATGGGAGGAGATAGCTGGAGAGAGTGGTGCTGTGCATGGGGAGTGCTGCCAGACTGGGGAGCTGGGGAGTGCCTCAAGGTGAGGGTGTGAATATGCTCGGCAGGCCTAGGCCGCCCTGGTATCATGGGCCAGAGTTGCTGGCAGCCTGCTGCCTTTGATGCACTGAGGTTCAGGCCTTGGGGTTGCTAAGCGCTTTCCGGGATCTGCAGCATGGAGGCTGCCTAAAGGCCAGGGAGTGTTTCTCCTTGCTCTGCAATGTGAAGCAAGCCTGCGTTTTCCCTCCATTGTTCTCTTTTCCTGTGGTTCATGAGAGCTTTGGTCTGCAGCAGTGTTTGCTGAGAGGAGAGGACATTGTGGGAGATGCGATTTGCCGGCTGGGGATTAGCCTGCTGGAAGCTCTTTGAAGGAGTGAAGGCCTTGTGGTCTGGTGGTCTTTGGAGGAGGGCAAGCGAGTTCTTGGGAGCTGACTGCAAGGGGCTGAATCCTTCCTGCAGGAGATCTGTTTGGAGGAGTGCCTTTGAATGGGAGCTGCAAGGCAGAAATGCCCTGCAAAGGATGTGCAGCCCAGGTTTCTGTTCCTTCCAGGTGCAGTGTCTGCAAGTTACCCCACCATCCTGCTGTAGTGTGACCTTTCTGTGCTGCAGCGGGGAAATAAGAAAGCAGCCACGCATAGCCATCAGTGTACTAGGTGTGGTGTGGTTAGGTGCTGACTCTGCTGCCCCTGGCAAGGTGCTGGATTTTTCCTGTGGTTTGGGTGGTTGTGAGGCACCCCACTTAGCTCTCACTGCATTGCTCAGAGTAGCTGGAGTCAAGGCAGTGGTGGTGAGCACATACATCCCACTGCTAGCTTCCCAGCTGTCCAGCATGCATCATGTCCCCTCTGTTCTTGAAGCATTTTACTGCTGCCTCCATTGTGGGAAGGCCTAAGTTCAGGAGCTGTGTCAGGTCAGGTACAGCTCTAGAGATCACTCAGAACCATGTTTTGTCTGCTGGCATCATTCCCTGGATTCTCTGAGGATGATCAATGGCAAATGGCAGGACATCAAGGCCAGGGCCCAGGTCTGTGTGCTCTCTGGCTGAGTTTCAGTACCAACCTCAGCTGTAGAGTGTTGTGGAGTGGCTTGTGAATTGGACAGTCGAGTCCTTCTGCTCCTTTTAGGCATGGTGGGTCATGCTTCCTGGTGTACCTGAGACATGGGGCAGCATCTTTGACTCTTTCTTGCCCAAAGCATCATTCTGGCAGCAGGCGATGCCCAAGCAGCCTTGCACTTATTTCAGAGATTCACAAAGCTGCCATGAGCTCCAGCAGTCTCTGACACCACTGCATTTCCCTTGGTGCTGAAGCCTGCCTCCAGCCTGTCAGCTCTGGGTAGCTTGTGGGCTGCTGGGGCAGTTGTCATCTGCATGTGGAGAGTGAGCCTGTGGATCTGTCCTTCTTTTCATTCAAGTGAACTGTCAGGCTCAAGGGGCCTGTCAGTAGGGAGGCCCCTTTGGGTGAGTGCTTTGAGGCCACAAGAGGCAAAAGTGAGCGTCAAGAGCTGGCCTGATCAGCAGCTGTGAGAGCACTTGCTCTCTGCTTCCTGGATATGGGATGTGACCAGGCCAGGGCTGTGAGTGGATGTTGAGAGGAAACACTGTTTACAGGGCCTTGGAGGCCTAGAAGGCACTGGAAGGGCTGGAGAGTTGGGTTTTCTGTGTTGTGAGGCACTTGGGGGTGTCCTGTCTGCTGCCTTGTGTGGTGCTGTGCCCTGTGCGTTGCTGATGCACAGGCACATGTTGGCTGCCAACCCTCTGTGCGGTGTGGGGGTAGTGGAGTGGTAGAGTGTGGGGTGCCCTGTGTTGGAGCTAGGTGCTGGCCTCAGTGTTTTGTTGCTCAGCATGGGAGGAGGTGTCTGGAGAGGGCAGTGCTCTGCTCCCAGAGCCCAGGCTGCCATCACAGTGTCCTTCTGGGAGACCTGGGTGAGCACTGGTGCTGTGTTCCATCGTTGGAGGATCCTGGTGTGAGCCAGGGATGCTTGCAGTTTGTTGGTTTCTGTCAGCTGAGGTTCAGGCTTGCAGTTTCTGAAGGTCTTGATGCTTCCTGAGTCTTTGGCGTTTTACTGACTGCTGGAGAAAGTGATCTTCTCACTCCTTCAAGGCTTTCTGTGGAATCTGGACCCTCCTTGCATCTTCTCATCTCCGAGAGTAATCCATTGCGATCTATCTGTGTGATGGGTAGTTAAGGGAAGCAGTCAGAGCCATTTCTGCACTTTGGGCCTACCCAGACACTGGCAGATAGGGAAGATACCACCTCACAAGAAGTCAGGGCTCTCAGGGTGATGGGCGACTGTGCTGGGCTACTGTCCTTACATACACCCCACTCTCCAACCTCTGACTGTCTTGGTATGCCTGTGCTGGACTCCCTGCTGTGTGTTTGTGCCTTTGCAGAATTGGAGAGCCCAGAGAGGGCCCCAGCATACAGACACAGTCTCATCAGTTAGAAAAAGGGGGTGGGGGAGGTAGAAAATCTCGGTGGCCCTGGCAGACCAGAGAGGATCCCGGGGACCTTTGTCCTGGCATATACAAGCCTTTTGGCAGGAGATGAAGCTGTTACCTGGTACATTATGTATCTGTAGCAAAGTTTCAGGAAAAATGATATGGAGCTGTAATTACCCAACGTCTGCCTTGAGGAGATTACCTCCATCCATATCAACCTGGAGATTAAGTTAGAGTAAAAACTCATAAAGTCAAAAACATGCTATGACCATCACAGGAGGGCCCTGTACAATTGTTCTTATGCCCTTATTCTGCTCTAAGGTTGCAGGTAAAGAAGCCTGGATTCATCACGGCCAAGGAAGGGTGGCTCCAGCACTGCAGCCTCCTCAGAGGACATTCCAGTTCCAGAGCATCTATTGAAGAAGAGAGAATGCTTGTGCAACTGCAGAAAAACCTCATCTGTAACAGTCTGTAATTATGTTGTGCTATGTGTCTCAAAGTGATTTTGGGGTCACTTCTATCCTTTATAGCTGTTAGAAATGTAATCCTAGGCTGCGAAACTAATTGCATTGTCCAGTCTATGGCTAGGGTCTCTCAAGTGGGGAATGTATCAGAAAGTTCATACTGCCAACACCACCCTCAATCCCTGGCCACTGATCTTGCTTGCTTAGCAGAGCCTGTTTCTGCTTTAGCCCTTTTTCAGTTTTATTTTGCATATTTACACCCCTGGGCGCCAGATTTTCAGCAGTAACTCTTTAAGGCACATTCATACGATAAAGATTCATGATGTATCAACTTTATAATTTGGGTAGGAGAAACAGCAAACTGTAACTACACACTATGGTATAGAGTTATAGGTAAGCAAGGTTTCAACTGTAGTGTTCAAGAGCCAGCAGTAAGAATAACTCAATAATTTTAAATACCAGTGAGCTAGAGAACTTGCCCACCTGGAACCTTACTTGGAGCATAAAGGGTGCAGTTGTCCAGGATCTTACAGTAATTCTTCTCCAAATGGCACATATATCTTGGAGAATAATGGTCGACCTAGCCCTGGTAATAGCAATTGCACCATGTTGTTTGGAACAATAGTAACTGGTGTATGGGCACAAACCCTTTTCAAAGGATCTGTCTAGGCACATGGGAACTCTCAAACTCAAACTCTCAACCTACAGGAGTTTACCACCATGATAGGCCAGCACCTCTATCATTCGGTGCCTAGTCCCGTATGCCTGTCTAACAAAGACTTTTAACACTAGGGTTTTTGCACAATCACTCTCCAGGGCACAGAAAAAGAGACACCTCTAACCCCATAGGGAAAAGACTGAAAAAATCCCATCAATTCCTGAGTGCACTGTTTCCAGGTCTGGGCATGGCTGAGTTGAAAAAGCTCTTGCCAATATCTTTGCTACCCTTGAAATCACTCAAAATGCTACGGCAGATGCCTTAAAAAAATCTACAAAGAGAAGCGAGCTCTCTTTCAATAAGCCGTCCAAAATCAGTGGGCCCTAAATTACCTGTTGGCCACACAGGGAGGGGTGTGTGTACTGGTATACACCACCTGATGTGTGCAAACAAATCAAAAGAAATTGAATATGATGTTAATTCTGGCAGTAGGAACTGTGCTTTCCTGTTGTGTCTCATGCATGGGTCAAATATGCTCAACTTGCCTCTCACATGTAAGAAGATATAAATACAGACCAGTATAACATTAAAAGCAGGTATGCATGAAATAAAAGAAGGGAACGTTAAAGAAATTTCCACTATCCTCTAATTTTACAGAGAAAGAAAATGCAAGGTTGCACACACTGCAAGCAGAACATCTTCTCTGACCTAGTGTAACCCTGCTTTTCGCACAAAGTTGAAGATCTGCAAAGAAGCCAGTTTAATGCAGCCATCAGGACAAAAGTTGTTCCAAGGTAACCCCAGAAGAGGTGCAAAATCAGCTAATGAATAACTACAAGATGGAACATGTCAGGCTGGCATGGAACTTGTACTATACCCAGCCAGGGGATAGGTAGGGCTAAGAATCATGGCTACTTGCAGTTGGTTGTGTAAACTAAAGTACTGAATATATATACCCCTTCCTATTTCTTTAAAGTTATAAGAAAAAGCTGATCAGGGTCCCTACCTGTGCTGCCAGCCAAGAGGAACCTAATTGCTAGCAACAAAAACTAAAAAACTTAAAAATCTGACTCCTGCTGCTCATCACCAGTGCTCATAACTCATAACCAAAAAAAAAAAAAAAAAAAAAGGAGAAAATATAACAGTAGACTTAACTTCAGCATCTCCTCCAGCTGCTGCAAGCCCACGCCTGCCATGCAAGCACCTGCTGCCCTCTCCTCTGAGCCTCTTCCTACTCACAGGGCTCTTTTCCCACCACAAGTCCCTCTTGCTCACCACAGAACTCCAAGGACTCTTAGGGGCTAAGAGCAGCACTGGACACCATGCACTGGGTGCTGCTGCTGCAGCCTTTGACATCCCCCTCCCCTCAGCTCCAGGTGTCAACAGCCACCAACCTGCCACCATGACAAGAGGAAAGAAAGCTGAGCTCCAGTGCTGAGCTTCAGGAGCTGCGCTAGCTTTCCCCCACGCTCATTGCCTCTCCATGAGCCCCCTGCCCTGGGGCTACCCTCTGGAGGCAGGCCCGAGCACCTTGACTGCCTTTTGCCATCCCGCCCCCGGCACAGCCAGAAGGAAATGAAGCCTTTGAGGTGGAAGGCTCGGGGAATGGACTTAACACCATTGAGTCTTGGCAACTAATAGGCAACCTAACGTCCTGTAGGGAAGACAAAAGTTCCTTTTCTCTTCTTGCTCTCCATTTCCTGCTTTTTCCCATAGCGAGACAGCAGAAAAGCTCACCCTTTTAGCAGGGTTCTCGACTTTTACATGCCTGCTTTCTGCACCTTTCTGACACCCTCTGTTTTCCCCGCCTACTCTCCACACACACCGCAGTTCCTTTCCTTTGCTCCAGCAGCATGCTAAGATTGAGAAAGCCCCAATGGGGCGTGCAGGTGTGTGGGGGGCAGGTATAAAACAAATAAGGAGATGCAAGCACGAACAGCAGCGGGAAGGCAAAGAACGTGGTGTAGGAAAATGCTTGCAAGCCATGCCAGACACCCAAAAGAAGTCGTGTCCTTCCAAAATCTGCACAGCGAAAATGACTTCCCAAGGGAAGCTAATTTGAATGCCAGTGGAATTTGGTCCCTCTGGTTGTGCAGGTTGCCAGGGACACCTGGCTGTAAGAAGCACTTGGGAGAGGGCCAAGCCTTGCAAGAGGCAGCGTGAGCTGGAGCTGAGCCCTTGCAGGAGCAGGAAAGAGCAAGGCAGGTGTCTGGAGGTCATTTTGCACTCCGTGCCCTGGGGGCAGCAGCACGTTGCTCGCAGGCTCCGGCGCCCCGGCCATTCCCAGGGCCCCATCGTGGCACCAGAGCTGGCCCCAGCACAGGCCCCAGGGCTGCCCTCCAAGGGTAGCACTGCCCCCAGGCTGCAGGGCAGTGAGGAGCCCCACTGGGCCCCTGCGGTAGAGCAGCCAGGCTTGGGGCCCCGCACTGCCCGGGCACCCGGAGCCGGGCTGCCCCAAGGCCCCACTGTGTCCCACACTGCCGCCCACAAGATGGCGCCATCCCGCGGGGGAGGGGGTGGAGCTGGCCGCCAGCGTGGGAGGGTGCGGTGTTGCCATGGCATCGCCTGAGTGCAGCCCTGCTATTGGCTGCCATGAGGAGGAGGGTGGGAATGGATTTGAGTGATGGCTCTCTCAGCCAATCGGAGTCCAAAATGTGACAAGGCACAGGAATACAAGAGGTGCAAGTGGGGAGGGAGCGAAGCAGGTGAAAAGGGGGTGGGAGTGATCAAATGCTGGCGGATGCCTTCAGGCTGGGTTGGTGCAGCGGTGCTGGCGCCGGGTTTGCTTTCCTGCAGGAGCTACCCGAAGGGGCTGTTGGGGCTGTTACCAGGGGACACAGCTCCCTGTCACCAAGGGGGAACTGACCAGCAAGCCAGGCTTGCTGGCATGCCCCCAAGCAGCTGGTCCAGGGCGGCTTGGTGGGATTTGGGTGCAGGGAGCTTTGCCTATGTTGTGGATCTGAGATCCATTTCCAAGCGTTAGTTCCTGAGCTGCTGCTGCCCCTTCAGCCTGCCAGTGCTGCTTGGAGCTGTGTTTGGAAGCTGCTGGGCAAAGAGAGAGGAGGTTGCTGGTGTCTTTGTGAGATGCTGTTTGCAATGCTCTCTTTTATTTTGAAAACTGCATTTCAGAGTGTCTCTGAGACACGGCATGGCATGCTGTGCCCTAGGCTTTTTTTAAATCCATACCTTGTGGTTTGTCCCAGGACCTGTGACCCTGGAAGAAGCCTCAGGGGTGTTTGCAGAACAGCTCTCTAAGTGTGAGCTGTTTTGCTTTTGAAGGGCCTTGAAAGTTCATTACCAGCCAGTCCTTGCACTTACCAGAGTTATTTCCATAGTCCTAGGTGAAGATGAAGAGTTGCTGAATTCTAATTGCCAGTTTCACCGACAGGTGTGTTTTGACCTGATTCATTCCCTGTGTCTCAGGATGCCAGGGCATAAAGTTGAAGAATGTTTGTTGTGCTTGGTGTGTAGAGGATTTGCTGGGTTTGTTCATCATTGGGGAAGGAACTAAACTTCTAAGCTGCTGGAGGACTTATCCCTCTGACTTGGCGAGGAGACTCTGCTGTCTTGCGACATGTGGAGACTACCTAGGCAAAAGCTAATCTTTTTTAGAGGGCTGTATCTGTTACTTCATGTGTGTTGTGCTGCACTATGAACGTTGTGAAGCAACCAAGTGAATCAGGCATTTGGGAGCCGGCTTGGCCCTGGGGGAAGGCAGGGGGAGCTGCAGGTGGCAACAGGTTGAGTGGTGAGGTCCCCATGGTCTGTGAGAGCTATACCAGAAAATCTGTTGTGTCAGATCAAGTCTCTGTAGGTAGCTGGTAGGCCTGGAGGAGGCCCATGGCTCAGCTGTTGATGATGAGGTCACTTCTGCCTGAGTAACCGATAGGCCAGGTGGAAGAAGAAGGTGTTGCTGTTGCTTCTGATGTCATTTCCCACTGAGCAGTTGATAGGGCAGCAGCAGGTCCACACTAGGAAGTGGTTTTGAGCTCATTGCTGCCTGAGCGGGGGATAGGGCAGGATTTAGCATGTATCTTCTGGCAAGCTCCTGATTTTTGCCTGCACTTTGAGTGTGTGTGAGGAGCCCCGCTTAGCTCTAGCTGCATTGCTCAGAGTAGCTGGAGTCAAGGCAGTGGTGGTGAGCACATACATCCCACTGCTAGCCTCCCAGCTGTTCGGCATGCCTCTTATCCCCTCTGTTCTTGAAGCATTTTACCACTGCCTCCATTGTGGGAAAGATAAGGTCAAGAGTTGTGTCATGTCAGGTACTGCTCTGGAGATTGCTCAGCACCGCATTTTGTCATCTGACATCACTCCCTGAGTTCTCTGAGGATGATCAATGGCAAATGGCAGGACATCAAGACC
This sequence comes from Rhea pennata, assembly GCF_028389875.1. NCBI lineage: Eukaryota > Metazoa > Chordata > Aves > Rheiformes > Rheidae > Rhea > Rhea pennata. The sequence continues at coordinate 1,254,319 of NC_084692.1, forward strand.
AGGGCCCAGGTCTGTGTGCTCCCTGACTGAGTTTCAGTGCCAACCTCAGCTGTAGAGTGTTTTGGAGTGACTCGCGAATTGGACAGTAAAGTCCTTCTGCTCCTCAGGCAGGCATGGTGGGTCATGCTTCCTGGTGTACCTGAGACTTTGAGTATCATCTTTGTCCTTTTCTGGCCCAAAGCATCGTTCTGGCAGCAGGCGATGCCCAAGCAGCCTTGCACTTATTTCAGAGATTCACAAAGCTGCCATGAGCTCCAGCAGTCTCTGACACCACTGCATTTCCCTTGGTGCTGAAACCCACCTGCAGCCTGTCTGTTCTGGCTACATGGTGGGCTGTCAGGGGCAGTTGTCATCCACATGTGGAAAGAGAACCTGTGGTTCTGTCCTTCTTTTTGTTCAAATGACGCTGCCTTTTGCCATTTCAGAAGAAAGTGTTTGTCCCGCCTCCCAGGTGTAGGGAAGAGAAGGCCTGACGATGGGCCTCCCCTTGAAGGCTCAAAGGCCCTGTCAGTGGGGAGGAGGCCCTTTTGGGTGAGTGCCTTGAGGGCACACAAGGCAAAAGTGAATGGCAAGGTTTGGCCTGATCAGCTGCTGTGAGAGCGCTTCCTCTCTGCTTCCTGGAGGTGGGAGATGACCAGGTCAGGGCTGTGAGTGGATGTTCAGAGGAAGCACTGTTGCAAGGCCTTGGAGGCCTAGAAGGGACTGGAAGGGCTGGAGAGCTGGGCTTTCTGTGTTGTGGGGCACTTAGGGGTGTCTTGTCTGCTGCCAGGTATGGTGCTGCACCTGATCTGTTGCTGATGCATATCCTTGTGTGTTGGCTGCCAACCCTCTGTGAGGTGTGGTGGTAGTGGAGAGATAGAGTGTGGGGTGCTCTGTGGTAGAGCGGGGTGCTGGCCGCAGTGTTTTGTTGCTCAGCATGGGAGAAAGTATCTGGAGAGAGCAGTGCTCTGCTCCCAGAGCCCAGGCTGCCCTCCCTCAGTGTCCTTCTGGGAGACCTGGGTGAGGACTGCTGGTGACCATGTTTCCTCCTTGGAGCATGCTGGTGTGAGCCACGGATGCTTGCAGCTTGGTGACTGCTGTCAGCTGAAGTTCAGGCTTGCAGTTTCTGAAGGTGTTGATGTTTCCTGAGTCTTTGGGGTTTTACTGACTCTGCTGGAGAAAGTGACCTTCTCACTCCTTCAGGGCTTTCTGTGGAATCTGGACCCTGCTTGCATCTTCCCATCTCAGACCCTAATCCATTCCGATCCATCCAAGGAATAGGTAGTTAAGGAAAGCAGTCAGAATCATTTCTGCACTTTGTGCCTACCCAGACACTGGCAGATAGGGAAGAGGCCACCTCCCAAGAAGTCAGGCCTCTCAGGGTGATGAGTCTCTCTGAGCTCACCTGGTCTCTCGCTGACCTGTCCTTGGTCAGCGGTGGAGGCAACAGCTCCAAAGCCACTGCTCCTTTGGAGAGAGTCTCAGAATAGCAGATTCCTCGAGGCTGCAATGGGGGAGCCATCTGGAGGCAGGGATCTAGCGCCCTGCTGAAAGCCAGTCCCAGTAGACGATGTATTGTCAGGCCTTTTCCTGTGAAGTTTGATTCTCTCCGAGGATGAAGATGAGAACCTCTCTGGATTCCTGTGCCACAGTCTGGCCACTCTCACAGAGAAAACGGTTTCTTCTTAACTTCAAAGAAGAATTTCCCGTTGTCTAATTTGTCCCTGTTGCCTTTCATGCTAGTAGTGTACACCTACAAAGAAATCCAGCTTGGGCTTCCGTGTATTCTCCATAAAGTACCTATGCACAGCATGCAGATCCTCCTTGGCCTTCTCTTGTCTAGCTCTCCCAGCCTCTCCTTGTACGCCCCACGCTCTAGCTTCTGCCTATCTTATTGTTGCTGTGGTGGACTCCCTCATCTGTGTTTGTGCCTTTGCAGAATTGGAGAGCCCAAATAGGTCTCAGTGTACAACCATGGTCTCACCTGCGGGAAAAAGAGGGGTAAAACATCCCAGTGGCTCTGCTGGCTGTGTTCTCACAAACAGAGCTCAGCACAGAAGGGAGACATTTGCCCCTGACTGTTGTGTCTATGTAAGGCCAGCAGAACTGACAGCAACACAGATCCTTCCTTCCTTCCTTCCTCCCTCCCCTCCCCTTCCTTCTTTCCTTCCTTCCTTCCTTTGATGCTCCAGTTGTGTAGATTCCCAGTGCTGTCCTTGATTCCCTGAGGATGGAGGAAGGATGCCAGGATGTGTCCTTGTCAACATCTTTGACACCATTGTGAGCCCTCTGTGAGAGCAGTTGCAAGTGAATGAGATGAGTCTATGCACGGATGCAAAGGCTTCCATAAATGCGCCAACTTCCATGGGGGACCTGGGGTGTGGGTTCACCTCCTGGTACTTCTGCTGTGCTGCACTTTCTGCCAGCCCACTCAGCCAGTGCTATTGTTCTCCTTTGTTTTCCTAGAAGGTTGTGCAGGTAGGCACCTAGAAGGTGCCCTACAGAACGAGTGAAAGACCCTTACAATAAATGCCAGCATCTGTCGAGTGCCTCTGTGTCAGGGTCCCAAAGCCTCTGTAGCTTGAACTGAGGAAGTCTCAGAGTTCTTGGGGTCCTGCCTCTGCGAGGGCTGAAGATGTGGCCAGGGCCTGGCTGGCCAGGTCATGCAGCCCTCAGCGCTGAGTGAACCCAGGTGTGGAGCCTGGACTCATGCTGCAGAGCCTGTGCAGCCAGGAGAGCTGGCATTTCAGCAGACCACCAGCCTGGGGCTGTCTCATTGTTTGGACCTCATTTCAAAGCCTCTGCACCTTTTTACTTCACAGGGGCTCCATGTCCAAGTAAGGAAAGGAAAGGTACTGAGATTACCTCAGCAGGCGGAGGTCCTGAGGGGATGGAGGTTGAAAGCAGCAACCTGCTCTTCCCAAAGAAATCAGGAAGCTGCCCTGTGAAAAGAGCTGCATGGTGCAAGGAGCCAGCTCTGTGCCTGATCCTGTGCTGATCATTTGCACGTGCCCTGTGAGCCTAGAGTGCCTTGGCCACCTTCGAGTGTTAGCACAAGAGCTTCCCTGTGTGTCTGGGTTTTGGAGGCAAGGGAAGGCAGTGAGCAGAGCAGTGCCTGGGGAGTGTTGTGCATGCATCTCCTCTTCCTGGCACTTCCTTGTATGTAGCAGACCTACCAGTTGTGTGGGGAAGGGACAGTGTGTTTGTAGGTTAGCTGGCACAGCAGAGGTCTGGCATCAGGTTGATGGCTCGTGCAATGCTGAGTTTATCTGACAGTATCAGTCACCCTTTCCAATGAAGCTGCTTTCTAGGCTGATCTCTGTACCTAGGCCCTAGAAATGGAAGTGGCATCCTGTTGTCATTGTGTAGGTGTTCCAGTGCAAAGGTTCACAGTTCAGGCTTGATGGCAATAAAGGCCAGACCAATTGTTCCCTTTTGTGCTTTGTGCCCAGGGTGACAGAGCGGAGCTGTCCCATGACCTGGAGAGCGTCTTGCCAGGAGATGAAAGCTCTTTACAGATGACTGTTGTGTGCAGAGTGGTAACAGCGTAATCAAGGGACATGAGAGAGTCCCAGGTGAGGCTCTCCTCTGAGAAGGTTAGCACGTTCCAGGTCACTTGCGACTCTATACCAGATAGTCTAGCAGCAGGCATGTTGGTGCCATTTGCGCTTGTGAGGTGAGTTGTGTTTTGGAACTTGGTAGGCCAAGAGCATGTCCCTAGCTTTGGTGATGATGGTGAGGTCCCTTGTGTCTCAGTGCCGCATAAACAGGGAGCAGGTCCCTTGCTGCTGTTTGTGCTTTTGTGGTCAGTTGTGCATCAGTATGTGACTGGTGATCAGCATGGACATTGCTGCTGTTTGTGTCTATGGTGCCCGAGTCCCTAACAGGCCAGGAGCAGATCTATGGCTTCATGACTGCCTGTGATGTCACCTCAGCCTCAGTAGCTGACAGTTCAGCTCGATGCATATTGCTGGTGGTTGTGTTGGTAAAGGTATTGGGCCTCAGGATCTGCTAGGGCACCAGCAGCCACAGTGTTCATTTTTGTCCTGCAGAGGTGACTCTTGCTTCAAGCAACAGCCTCAAGCACATTTCTGCTTTTGTGCTTGTGAGGTCACTTGTGCCTCAGTGCCTGATAGTCCAGCTGCAAGCACGTCTTCGATGCAGACTCTGAGGTCACCTTTGTTTCAGTATGTGAGAGGCCAGTGGCAGGCACATGGCTTCTAGTTTTGCTTGGGAGGTGACTTGTCTTATTGCCTGATAGACCAGCAGATGGCATGTGGCTTTGATGAAGACTGTGAAGTCACTGCTTCCTCAGAACGAGATAGGCAAGCAGCAAGCAAATTCCTTTGATAGGCCACTTGTGCATCTGTAACTGCCAAGCAACTGGGAGACACATTACTGCTGATTGTGGTTGTGAGATCGTGTATGCCTCAGTGCCTGAGAAGCCAGTGCTAGACCCATGGCTACTGCTTGTTCTTTTGAGGTCACTTCTGCCTCAGTGCTTACTAGGGCAGTGCAAGGACCAAAGCTGTTGTTAGTGGTTGTGAGGTCCTTTCTGCCTTAGGCCCACATAAGCCAGTGGTAGACCCATGGCTGCCATTTATGATTGTTAGGTCATTTGTGTGCCAGTGCCTGACAGGCCAATGTCAGGCCCCTGGCTGCTGTTTGTGCTTCTGAAGTGATTTCTGTCTCAGCCTCTGTTAGGGCAATGCTAGGATGCTAGCTGTTAGTTGTGGTTGTGAGGTTACTTCTGCCTGAGGCCCTAATAGACCAGTGCTAGGCGCATGGCTGATGTTGGGGTTGTGAGGTCACTTGTGCCTCATTGCCTTACAGGCCTGTGTTAGGCCCATGGCTGCTGTTAGTAGTTGTGATGTCCCTTGAACACCACTGCCTTGTGGGCCAGTGCTGGTGATGTGATTGATGTTTTGCCTGAGCCTTAATTGCCAGTGCTATGGGCATTGCTGCTGTTTGTGTTGAGAGGTCACTTGTGCCTCATTGTCTGATAGGCCAGTGCTGGTTACATGGCTTTTCTTGTGGTTGTGAGGTCACTTGTACACTAATGCTCGTTAGGCCCATGCCACACCCATGACTGCTGTTTGTGGCTGGGAGGTCACTTCTGCCTCAGTGCCTGATTTGGCAAAGCTAGAACCCGGCTGCTCTCTGTGTGTGTGAGGTCAATTGTGCAGTTGTTCCTGATAGGCCAGTGCTGGTCATTTGGTTGATGTTTGTGGTAGTCAGGCCACTTCTGCCTCAGCGCCTCACAGGCGAGTCGTCTGACATGGCTGATATTTTGCTTGTGAGGTCACTTCTGCGTGGACTCTACTTCCCAGTGCTATGGGCATTCCTGCTCTTAGTGCTTTGGATGTCACTTGTATAGCAGCACCTCATAGGCTGGTGTGGTCATGTTGTTGCTGTTTGGATCTAAGTCACTTGTGCCTCAGTGCCAGATAGGCAGGCCAGTGCTGGTTATATGGCTGTCGTTTGTGGTGGTGAGGTCACTTGTTTGGAAGTGCCTGTTAGGGCCGTGCTGGTCATGTGACTGTTGTTTGTGATTGTGAGGTCACTTCTGCCAGAAGACCTCGTAGGCCAGAGCCAGGCCAATGGCTGCTGTTTGTGGCTGTGAGGTCACTTGTGCCTCGGTGACATAATAGGCCAGTGCTGGTCATGTGGTTAATCATTGTAGTTGTGAGGCCACTTGTGCCTCCTTGCCTCATAGACTGTGAGGTCACTTGTGCCTTAGTGAGTGATAGGCCAGTGCCAGGCACACAGCTGCTGTTTGTCCTTCTACGGTCACTTCTGCCTGAGGACCTGATAGGCCAGTCATAGGCCCAGGGCTGCTGTTTGTGGTTGTGAGGTCACTTGTGCACCAGTTGTTGACCAAGATCTGGGTTCTGTTACCCAGTGTGCAAGCAACCAATAGACACACAGGGTCAAGATATTTGTTTATTTCATTTCTGTGCAGAGATGGGTGCTAGGTGGTAAATCCACAAAGCTAGCACACCTTCTCCCCCTCTCATCCTTGATTTATACACACTTTTCAGGGAGTACTTTATACAAATCTATTATTGGTTACAGTTTCATTACATCATGTAATTGCTCTGCGCTTGTGCTTTCACATTCTTGATAATCAGCATAGGAAGTGAAGAAGAGGCGGTAACATCATTATCATGTTATTTCCATCTCATTATTCATTTAGGGGTGTGTAGTTTAATATGTTAATAAGCCTTAATGAAAAGAAGGTCACTTCTGGGTTATTCTGCTGTTTTTGTCTTGCCTACCCCTCACATTCTTCAAAGTGCTGTGGTTTCATCAAGGTTATTTAGCCAGAGCTGGCTATCCTTTGCAGTACTGTTTTTCTCTCTCCCTTGTCCTTGAGTCTTGTTAACTATTTGCAAGGTTTTTCTCACAGTATTTCTCTAACAATTCCCCCCTTTGAGACTTGATAATATCACTTACCTAGCAAGTCTCATTTAAACAACTTCAATTATTCTTACACGGATGTTAAGTTAATTCTAAGTATTTCCCATGGCATGGGTAATCCGGGAGATTTGGGAATAGAGAAGCAAGCGGTAATCTGAGTCACTTTTTCTGAAGGCCCATATAAGCTACAAAATCAGGTTAGTTGTACCAATGAGCATGCATAAGAGAATTAACAGTGTCCTCATTTTCCATCTTAACTCTATAGCAAACAAATTAAATTGAACAAATCAAAAATCAAAATCAATATTCTTATAAATCAGCTCTATCTATTATTAACAATACTATTAGAATGCAAAATAACACCTAATAACATTTAAGAGCATTCTAATTCCATGTAAAAGAGTTCAATTTTCCAAGTGCAATTTATCACTTTTGTAACTTCTGTATTCTTATCTCCAGAGGCCCTGTGGGTGTGGTCGTCCACGAGTCATTCAAAGGTGCCTTCTTTATTTGGGAATAGTGGGTCCAGGAACTTATTCCCTCCACCTTTACTGCAGTATGAGTTGTCAGAAGCACCAGGTAAGGTCCTTTCCACTTTTCTCTTAGTGGTTCTTCTTTCCATGTCCGAATATAAGCTAGATCCCCAGGCTTGAAGTCATGCACAGGGGAATCCAATGGAAGGGGGGTACGTTGATTAAGGTATCTATGTAAAGATGTTAGTACCCGAGACAAAGACAACAAATACTCTCTCAACATTTCTTCCCCTCTTACATGCATTTGATCACTTTGTCCCCCTATTTCATTAATTGGGTAAGGTCTCCCGTAAAGTATTTCAAAAGGACTTCCTCCCTCTTTTTTTCTTGAGGTTATTCTTATTCTCATCAAGGCCATTGGTATTACATCTACCCATTTAAGATGGGTTTCCTGACACAGTTTTGAAATATGTCTTTTGAGTGTTTGGTTCATTCTTTCTACCTTGCCACTAGACTGGGGTCTCCATGGAGTGTGTAATTCCCATTTCATCTGTAAAAATTTGGATGTTCCTTGAATCACCTCTGAAATAAAATGAGGTCCATTATCTGAGGATATACCTTCAGGAATCCCAAATCGAGGAATTATCTCTTTCAGTAACATTTAAATTACTTCTTCTGCACGATTAGTGGAGCATGGGAAGGCTTCTGGCCAACCAGAAAATGTATCTACCAAAACAAGTAAATATTTAAACCAACCACATTTAGGCAATTCAGAGAAATCTATCTGCCAGTGTTCCCCTAGGGTTAATCCTCTTCTTAGTTCTCCCATAGGTGGTTTCTTCTGAATTTTGGGGTTATTTGCGCAACAGGTGGGGCATCTTTTTACAATAAGGTCAGCATTTGATAGCATTTTTGATCCCACAGCATATCTTTTTACGCTGCTTATCATAGCATCTGCTCCCATGTGAGTTTCTTCATGCAGTCTTTTGAGGAGCACTTCCATCATTTTGGCTGTAGTTAAAACTTGTCCATTTGGGGTGACCCACCACCCTTCAGCATTTTTTGTACATTTCAGCCTTTCTGCCAATTGATTTTCTTTGTCTGAATATTCAGGAGATCTCATTTGTATTTTTCTACTGGGTAATAAAGCCCCAATCACCTGTCCTGCTAGTGCTGCCTTTTTGGCTGCTGCATCTGCTCTCCTGTTTCCTTGTGCCACTTCGCTATTTCCCTTCTGGTGGGCTTTGCAATGCATTATAGCTACTTCTTTGGGTTCCATTATTGCTTGTAACAATCTTAATATCTCTTGTCCATACTTTGTATTACTTCCTTGAGAATTTAAGAGCCCTCATTCTTTCCAAATCGCTCCATGAGTGTGAACTACCCCAAAGGCATACTTTGAGTCAGTATATATATTTACTCTTTGACCCTTTCTGATTTCAAGGGCTCGTATAAGGGCAACGATTTCAGCCTTTTGTGCTGAGGTGTTTTGTGGCAATGGTTTAGCTTCTACTTCTTTCCACTGAGTCACTACTGCATATCCAGCCTTTCTCTCTCCATTCTGTACAAAGCTGCTACCATCTGTATATAGCTCCACATCTGGGTTCTGCAAAGGTTCATCCTTTAAATCAGGCTGGCTAGAATATACTTGCTCTATAGTGGCCAAACAGTCATGCTGCAACTCTTTTTGCTCTTCACCAGGTAGCAGAGTAGCAGGGTTTAAGGTCGAAACCACCTTTAAGATAACATCTCCTTGTTCCAATAACACAGCATGATATTTTACCAGTCTGCTCGGGGAAATCCAATGATGCCCCTTTTGATTTAAAATTGCTGATACTGCATGTGGTACAAAAACAGTTAAGGGCTGTCCCAGAGTCAATTTGCGGGCCTCTTGTATTAATAAGACGGTGGCTGCTATAGCCTGGAGGCAGGCCGGCCATCCTTTACTTACTTTGTCTAATTGTTTAGAAAAATATGCCACTGGTCTTTTCCAGCTCCCAAGCATGTGGGTCATTACTCCTGAGGCCACCTGCTGCTGCTCATGTACATACAATTGAAAGGGTTTAGCCATATCTGGGAGTCCCAGTGCTGGAGCTTCCATCAATTTCTTTTTTATTTCATTGAAACTAGCACGGCATTCTGGGGTCCACTCTAACCATTCTCCTGGACCCTTTAGGGCTGCATATATAGGTTTAGTTATCAGCCCAAAATTAGGGATCCATATACGGCAAAATCCTGCCATTCCCAAGAATCCCCTCAGCTGTCTTTTCATGCGGGGTACTGCAATTCGGCATATAGCCTCTTTTCTTTCCGCTCCTAGGGCATGTTGTCCTTTCGATATTTTAAAACCAAGATATTGGACTTCTTTCTTCGCAATCTGAGCCTTTTTCTTTGAAACACGATACCCAGCAAGTCCCCAAAAATTTAACAGACTCACTGTCGCCTCTAGACACATTTGCTCTGAATCCGCTCCAATCAAAATGTCATCCACATACTGTAAAAGAGTGACATTTTTGTTACCTTCCTGCCATTGGGCTAGTTCTTTGGCCAAGATCTCACCAAACAGGGTAGGACTGTTCTTGAATCCTTGAGGAAGAACTGTCCAGCATAACTGCTCCTTCCTCCTCGTAGTGGGACTTTCCCATTCAAAGGCGAAAATTGTCTGGCTTTGTTCTTCTATGGGAATACGGAAAAAAAGCATCTTTCAAATCTAGCGCTGTAAACAATTGTTAGTCTCAGGCACTGAGGCTAAAAGAGTATATGGGTTTGGCACGGTTGGATGGATATCTTGTTATTTGGTTCACTGCCCTTAGGTTCTGGACCAGTCGATATTCTTGGGAGCGCAGTTTCCTTACCGGCAGGATTGGTGTATTGAATTCAGACTGGCACTCTCTAAGCAAGCCATATTGCAAGAAGGCATTAATTAGGGGTTCCAATGCTCTACGTGCTTCTAGCTTGATAGGGTACTGATGCACCCTAACTGGCTTTGCGCCCGGTTGTAGCTCTGTTTTGACCGGAGTCTCATTTTTTGCTTTACCTGGCTTTGTTGAGGCCCAAACCAAGGGAATCACCGCATCCAATACACTTGAAGGGATACTTGCACTGTTGTCGTCTGGAGCTGATCCCATCAAAAGGCAGATTTGTGCTCTCCATGCCGATTCTGGAGGGATGTGGAGCTGCACGGAACTCTCAGAAAAGGTCACCTGCGCATTCAGTTTGCATAGTAAATCCCATCCTAATAAAGGGAGGGGACACTCTGGCATATAGAGAAACTCATGAGCCAATATAGTACCTCCAATCGTACACTCCATTGGTTCCAAAAATGGCCTCAAGGCTTTCCTTCCCGTAGTCCCAACAGTAGTGGTAGTAGTCTTACTTAAGGGTCTTTCACAACTAGTTATCACTGAATGAGTGGCTCCACTATCTAATAAAAAATCTATAGTTTCATTCCCCAGCTTTACTGGAAGCCGGGGATCAGCTGAGGACATTCTAATTTTCTCCCCTGGTCCCCTTCATTCCATATTTGACTCCTCTAACATAGTTAGGTCGCTGTTTGCTGGGCTCTGTAGCTTTGTTACCCTTCTTCGATTTGGACATTCATTTTTCCAGTGCCCTTCCTGTCTAGAAATAGCACATTGATTTGGATCCAAAGGGGGTCTAGGGAGGCCTAGAAGAGGCGGTAACATCATTATCATGTTATTTCCATCTCATTATTCATTTAGGGGTGTGTAGTTTAATATGTTAATAAGCCTTAATGAACCTAAGGTCACTTCTGGGTTATTCTGCTGTTTTTGTCTTACCTACCCCTCGAATTCTTCAAAGCGCTGTGGTTTCATCAAGGTTATTTAGCCAGAGCTGGTTATCCTTTGCAGTACTGTTTTCCTCTCTCCCTTGTCCTTGAGTCTTGTTAACTATTTGCCAGGTTTTTCTCACAGTATTTCTCTAACACTCTGACAAAGTGATGCTGAGGCTCAGGATCTGTGTCCTAGCTTGTAGCATGACAGCCCATAGGGACATTTGAGAGTGTGGGTCTGTTGGGACAGTCTTGCCAAACTATCCTGTGTGAAGGTAGCCAATAAAACTGGAGGGGATCCTGAGGTAAACTTACTTGGCAGTATGCTCATGATTTCCCTTTTCCTGCTCCACAACAAGGCCTGGAGAAGGGTTGTGGGGAGCACATCAGGAGAAGTTGCTACTGCCCCAGACTCACAGGTGGCAAGGCCATATTTTGAACAGTGATTCTAGTTTTGGGCCTTTTAGACCAGAAGGGATGAGGGAAACATTTTGAGGATCCAACAGGAAATTGTAAAGGGCTTGGACTTGTTTCGTCTTGCAAAGAGGAGGCTAAGAAACACTCTTGCTATACCTGTAACCACCTGAAGGACACTTCAAAGACAACAAAGGCCAAGCCTTCTTGGTAGTGGTTGACACTACAACAAGGGACAGTAACTGCAAACTGCAGCTGAGCAGGCTCAGGTTGGACATGTGGGGGAAAAAAGATGCCTTGCCTAAGCAGGAAAGCCACGGCAGACCTCCAGAATGCACAGGCCATATGTAGGAGGTGGAAAGAGGGGCCATTGAGAAATGCTGCCCTGGCACGTAGAGATTGTGTTAGGAAAGTCAGGACTCAGCTGGAGTGGAGGCTTTCAAGGAATGTCAAGGGCAACGAGAAGAGCTTCTACCTTTACATTGGAGGCTGGACAAAGGAAATGTGGGCCCAACACTAAATGACTAAATGGGTGACTTACTGACAGTGGCCGCAGAGAAGGCTGAGGTAGACTTCTTTGCCTCAGCCTACTCCAGCAGGGTCTCCCAGGCCTTGTGAATCAGTGAAAAGTTTCAAGAAGATGAATAATGAGCAGCAGGGTTCGAGGGTTGAGTCAAGGATAACTAGGGAGAACTCCACACACCCAGGCCTTTAGGGCCCAATGGGATGAATCAGAGGGTGCTAAGAGAACTGCTAAACACCCTTGCAAGGCATCTGTCATCTGTGTCTATTGTCTTTATAATGCTTGGAGATTAGGGGGAACTGTGATGAGTGGAGGAAAGCAAATTTTGCATCCATCTTCAAAAAAGACTGCAAGGATGATATGAATCAACCTCACTGTGGTGCCTAGGAAAATCTTGGAGTAAGTCATCCTGGAAGATATATCTGGGCGGATGAAGAAGGTGACTGCGCACAGTCAGCATGGAGTGGCAAAGGTTGAGTCCTGCCTGCATGGCCTGCCTGCCTGACCTGGTTGTTATCCTTAAGCCAAAGACTGGATTTGTGAAGGAGGAAGAGCACCGGAAGTCATTAACCTTGACTTTAGCAAGACATTTGACATGGTTTCCAACCACAGTCTTGTATTTGACTTAGGAACTTATGGGCTGGATGGCTGGACAACCGAATGTATATAAAAACAGGAAAAAAAACAACATCAGGATGGTCAAGCTCAGAAAATACTCATAATCACTTGGGAGAACTACAGCTATGACACTGGCATACCTCAGGAGTATATCTTGAATATGCTTTTTATCATCTTTAATAATGACCTTTATCAATCACAGAATCACAGAATTGGTAAGGATGGAAAGGACCTCTGGAGATCATCCAGTCTAACATCCCACCACCCACCCCGCTCAAGAAGGGTCACCCAGAGCATTCTCCCTCACACTCAGGCGGAACTTCGTGTGGTTCAGTTTTTGCCCATTACCTCCTGTTCTTTTGCATGGGACAGCTGAAAAGAGTTTGTCTCCATTCCCTTGACACATGCCATTCAGGTACTTACACATATTGGTAAGATCCCCCCTCAGTCTTCTCTTCCCAAGGCTAAACAGGCCCAGCTCTCACAGCCGTTCCTCAGAGGGCAGATGCTCCAGCCCTCTGATCATCTTTGTAGCCCTACACTGGACTCTCTCCAGTAGCTCCATGTCTCTCTCATACCGGGGAGCCCAGAACTGGAATCAGTACTCAAGATGAGGCCTCACCAGGGCTGAGTAGAGGGGCAGGATGACCTCCCTTGACCTGCTGGCAGCACTCTTCCTAATGCACCCAACGATACCATTGGTCTTCTTGGCCACAAGGACACATTGCTGGCTCATAGCCAATTTGTCATCCACCAGCACTCCCAGGTCCTTCTTTGCAGAGCTGCTCTCCAGAAGGTCAGCCCCCAGCTTGTACTGGTACCTAAGGTTATTTTTCCCTAGGTGCAGGATCATGCACTTGCCCTTGTTGAACCTCATGAGGTTCCTCTCTGCCCAGCTCTCCAGCCTATCCAGGTCTCTATGAATGGCAGCACAGCCCTCAGCTGTATCAGCCACTCCTCCCAGCTTGGTATCATCTGCAAACCTGCTGAGGGTGCACTCTGTCCCTTCGTCCAGGCCATTGATAAATAAGATGAACAGGATGGGACCCAGTACTGAGCCCTGGGTGACACCACTAGCCACAGGCCTCTAACTAGACTCTGCATCACTGATGACAACCCTCTGAGCTCTGCCTTTCAGCCAGTTCTCAATCCACCTCACTGTCCACTCATCCCACCCACACTTCCTGAGCTTATCTAGGAGGATGTTATGGAAGACAGTGTCCAAAGCCTTACTGAAGTCAAGGTACACAACATCCACTGCTCTCCCCTCATCTACCCAGCAACTCATTCCATCGTAGAAGGCTGTCAGATTGGTTAAGCAGGATTTCCCGTTGCTGAATCCATGCTGACTACTCCTGATCACCTTCTTTTCCTCCATATGTCTGGAGATGACATCCAGAATGAGCTGTTCCATCACCTTACCAGAGATGGAGGTGAGGCTGACTGGCCTATAGTTGCCTGGGTCTTCCTTCTTGCTCTTCTTGTAGACTGGAGTGACATCAGCTTTCTTCCAGTCCTCAGGCACCTCTCCAGTTCTCCAGGATCTTTCAAAGATGATGGAGAGCGGCCTGGCAACAACACCTGCCAGCTCCCTCAGGACCCATGGGTGCATCCCAGCTGGGCCCATGGATTTGTGGATGTCTAGCCTGCCCAGAAGGTCTCTAATCCTATCCTCCTCAACCAAAGGAAAGTCTTCCCTTCCCCAGACTTTCTCCCTTACATCCAGGCTCTGGGATTCTTGAGGGCTGCCCTTAGCAGTGAAGACTGAAGCAAAGAAGGCATTCAGTAATTCTGCCTTCTCTGGATCCTTCGTCACCAGGGCCCCTGCTCCATTCAGTAGTTGGCCCACATTTTCCCTAGTCCTCCTCTTGTTGCTGATGTATTTGAAGAAGCCCTTCTTGTTGTCCTTAACATCCCTTGCCAGACTCAATTCCAACAGGGCCTTAGCCTTCCCCGCAGCATATCTACATACTCTGACTTTGTGATTCCGATGAAATGACTCTGCATTCCCATAATTCTCCCAAGTAGCCCTTCCCCTCTTCCACACTCTGTTTAGTTTCTTCTTCTCTCTGAGTTTGGCGAAGAGCTCCTTGCTCACCCATGCAGGTCTCCTGCCCCCTTTGCTGCAGTTCTTACTCATAGGGATGCATCGCTCTTGAGCTTGGAGGAAGTGATGTTTGAATACTAGCCAGCTCTCCTGGACCCCCCTTCTTTCCAGGGCCTTAACCCATGAGACTCCTCCAAGTAGGTCTCTGAAGAGCCCAAAGTCCTGAAGTCCAGGAGACTTCCTGTAATCCTGCTGGTTGCCTTACTTCTTTCCTGCAGGATCCTGAACTCCACCATCTCATGGTCGCTGCAACCAAGGCTGCCCCCAACCTTCACATCTCTAACCAGTCCCTCTCTGTTGGTAAGGACAAGGTCCAGCAGGACACCCTTCCTCACAGGCTCCTCCACCATTTGCAGCAAGAAGTTATCATCGATGCATTGCAGGAGCCTCCGGGACTGTTCATGCCTTGCTGTGTAGTCCCTCCAGCAGATGTCAGGGTGGTTGAAGTCCCCCATGAGAACCAGGGCCTGTGATCATGAGGCTACTTCCAGCTGTCTATAGAAGGCCTCATGGACTTCCTCTTCCTGGTCAGGTGGCCTGTAGTAGACACCCACAACAGTGTCCCCAATGCTAGCCTGCCCTTTGATCTTTACCCATAAGCTCTCAACTGCCTCATCCTCCTCCCCGCCTAAGCAGAGCTCGATGCATTCCAGTTGCTCTCTCACATGAAGAGCAACTCCACCACCTCGCTTTCGTGGCCTATCTCTCCTGTGGGATGGCACAGCTCACCTCAGCTCAAGTTCCACAGGGCACACATGCATCCTCCATGGTGCTCTGCAGCTTCTCCGGTCATCTCACATGGTCCAGACAAAACATCCCACAGCAACATGCACATCCTAACCACCAGAAGATCTTCTGTTCTAGGGTCGGCTCCCCAGGGATGCGGCTTTGGATCAGTTTGCCTTTTGCTGTGACTGAGCACAAGTGAGAGGAGAGGAGAGAGGAAGGGGCTGTCTTCCAAGCAAGGTCATTATCGTGCCAGCTTTAAGAATGAGCTTGTAAATGCTTGTCTGTAGGGATAGTTACTGTAGGACTACCACTGCCCCAAAAGATTCCTTCAGGGTTGCTCTTGAGCCAGAAACAGGAGAATCTTTAATGAGGATCAGGTTTGAGCTCACGTACATGGGGTAGAATAGGTCAGCAGTGCATTGCTGTAATTTCTTGGCCACTTCGATGCCGCGCTGTTGTTGCCATTTTGTTATTTTCAACTTTGCATAAAACAAATCTGGCTGTAACAGGTGCTTCTGGACTTCTAGTTTTGTTTTTGAACATCAGGGCTGACCAGCAGGTGGAAGTTCGAACAATATGTGTCTTGTTTCTGGGCAAGCGCTGAACTGAACAGTCCTGCACGCTCCTGTCTGGTGTGGGGAGGGGAATTATCCCTTTTCCCTCTGGGTTTCCCAGGTCATTTCATGGGAGTGGAAAAGAGCATTCCCTGCGACTGTGAGAGCACCTCTATGACTATTTCCTGTTTGACGAGCTACAGACAGGCAAGTGGGTGGAGTTCATCAAGGGGAGGAGAAAGCCCCCAGGAGAGCTTATGAAGTGGGGAGAGGTAGAGGCCAGGAAATGTAGCATGGATGGGAGCTTGTTTGTGAGGTCACTTCTATTACAGCGATCTGACTGGACAGCAGACAGGCAAGCACTGTGAGGTCATGAAACAGATGAGAAAACCTTCTCCATGGAGATATGAGCTCAGGGGGAGGGGAGAGGCTTATACAGGGGAACACGGTGGGATGATGATGTCACTTCTTTTGCACTGTAGCAAGATCTTTGGAATTTAAATTCTACCTGTAATACATGAGTGATGTTTAAATATGTCTGCTGTAGTCCTATATCAACAGAAATGAATCATGCATCGTCTGGAGTGGTCACAGATGACCGTGGGCCAGCTGGATTACAAGCACCCACTGAGCAACTCCATTCATGGAATCTGACCCAGGCCAGCTAAAGATGCTGTTGCAAGGACACCTGTCAAAAGCCAGAGAGCAGACAGCTATTCTGTTCAAGAGGTTTCAACTGCCCACATGAGCATTACTCTAAGTAAAAGATCACAGTGAATTAGATTTTAAAAAACAAACACACTGTCTGTGAACATTTGTGAAGCAAACACATCATTTTGATCCATCACCTCTGGCTATGGACCCAAGCACTCACACAGTGCCCCTCCACTCCTACTGTGGGCTCTGTGTGGAGCTTCTGAGCAGGTATGCCATTTCCACAGTCAAGGTGAGAGATTTGGCTGTGGGCCTGGTCTTGGGACCAGTAATCTCCTGGGGTCTGAAAGACATCATCCTGGTGATGGAACAGGGCCATGTCTTCATTTTGTCACTCTTTGTCCATCTATGGCCCATGTCTGTGTGTGTGAGTGGGAGCAGAGCCTGTTAAAGGGAATGGTCCCACCAATCCCCAGGACACATCTTCCTACAGGCTCTGTGGATGGACTGGCTGGGCTGGCTAATGCCACCACAGAGACATCCATGCCAAAGCCCTGTCAGCTGTGACCTCGGGTACTGAGTGCATCCCACCCCACCTCCAGCCTGCCTCGTGACTGTGATCCTCTCCTGCCCAGACCAGCCTTTGATGGGGGTGGGTCATGCTGGTCGCAGCCCTGCTGCTGGGCTCTGACTCACCCTGGAGCAGTGGAGAAGAGCAAAGTGCTTGTCCTGTGGCCCCTCCTTGCCAGCTGTACCTCCAGCATGTGTTTCATCCTCTAGCCCCAGGTGAGGGTATTTTCACCCCTGGGGAGATGTGCAGGGAGCAACAGGATCCCCAGCCACCCCAGCTCCTCTCCCCTCCACAGGAGCTGGGTAGCAGGTGACAGCTGGGACAGTCACCGGTGAATCACTTCTGCACCTCTCACCAGTGTGCAGAGCACCGAGGGGTCCTTGTGCCAGCCCTTGGGGACAGTGTGTCCTTTGGTGGGGGCTAAGCCCGGCCTCATGTCACCCTGAGGGTCTTGACAGGCGCTGGCGAAGCCCTGGGGCTGGCCAAGTGGGTGCTCACCCCACAGCAGAGGAGCTGTTGAACCAAGCAGAGCTGGCAGCCCCAGCCCTCAGGAAGACAGCTTTTATGCTGGCTTCAGCACAGCCCTGGGCTGCAGCTGAGCTCACGGCAGCAACTCCTACACGATGCTGATGGGGCAAGGAAACCAGGATCCTGCATCCATGTGCTCCCAGTTCCTGGTTAAGGGGCCAGTGCTTGAACCCCTGAGCTGCAAGGCCACCCTGCAGCCTGGCACCAGCTCCTTAGACACGCTGCCAGCTCGGAGTGCTCCAGGACCACCATCTTCTTCCTGAACTTCCCCTGGCCTGCTTTTCTCTGCCCTCACTGTGGAAAGAGCAAGACCTCAAGGAGATGAGTAATGAACATAGGTGCTGGAAACACAACCTCAGTCCCCACAGGAAACTCTTCTGCTCCCACTAGGGCTCAGCCTCCAACCCTGCATTTCCCACAGGGAGAGACAGGTTGGGAATGGGGAGGAAGGAGGCTGTGCCAGCTGGAAGGCTCCAGGTTCTGGCGTCAGTGGTGATCCCTGAGCCCTAGCTCCCTGAGAACTCCTAGGTTCACCTGTCCCTGCTCCCGTGCCTGGGGACACCATGCATGTCCCTGGCAGAGAGCAGTGCACAAGACAGAGCCAGGCAGAGCACAGTCATGTCACTGGGAAGAGGAAGGTGGGCAGGGCAGACCCTGACAGGGCCAGCACAGCTCAGCTCTCCTGCAGCACAGGTGAGAGCTGGACAAGGCCAGCAAGCCCCAGTCAAGCCCTGCATTCCTTGCAGCTGCACAAGTCCCAGAGTCCAGGGACTTGCCCCGTTGACTGTTCTTGTTGTGTCTACAGAAAATAGAGAGCAACAGGCATCTCTGAGAGGTGTCCAAGGTGAGATGGAGGACACCCCGCCTGCAGGTGCCTCTGCCCCTCCTTGGGCATGTGAGGAACTCAGGGCAGCTATTGCTGATGGATATGTGTGACTAAGAGCTGAAGTCTTGCTCATGTCGCTGATAGCAGAATGGTCAGAAATGGAAAGTAAAAGCCACTCTAAGGTCTTTCTCTGCATTGCACCTTGCTGAGCAGAAAGCCTGAGTGAGCCTTTCCACCCAGGTTGTGTCCAGCATTGCCACTGCATGTCATGTGGGTCTCTTCTTTTTGGTCATCACATGACTGCGGATCCCAGGGAGCAAAGGGGCACTACCTAAAAGGAGCTGTTCCTCTTCCACACTCAACATATGGGACCAGATACTCTAACGTACTGCTGGACTGTTTTGATGGACCCTTCATGTCTGACCAGAGACATAGTGTCAGGAGTCATCAAGTTGGAGGAAACACTCCCCCATGTCCCATTGTAGAAAATCTGCAGGTGCCAGAGCAGCTGTCACTGTTCTCCAGCCTCAGGGCCGTGAACTCTGGAAGGAAAGGCACAAATGGTGAGAACAAGCTGGTTCTAGGGTGTGGAAAGAGAAACTGCAGCCATCCCTGACCATCCTCTAAGGTAGCCTGCAGCAGTCAAGCACAGGTATAGTTACTCTGAGAAGCAGAGACTCTTCTGGACACCCCAGGACTTAGGCAGAGGGCACTACTGACAAGTCACCATTTCTGCAAGGGAGAAGAGAGCAGCCCCTGAGATGCAGTAGTGCTGTCCTCTCTAACCCCTAGGAATGGCTGTGCTCTTCCCACAAGCCTGAGGAGGTCCAAAGGAGACTGTGCATGGCTGTTCCCAGGAAAGGGGCAGGAAAGGGGCTCAGGGCAGCCAGAGACAGTCCCAGCCTTGCTCTGTTCTCCCTTTATCCCTACATCCCCAGGCACCAGGCTCCCACCACTACTTCTGGCACAGATCTGAGCAGAGAACTCCTGTGTCCTTTTTGTTTGTGCAGTCGTGGTGCCCCCATGCTCCAGCAGGAGAGTCCCAGAGAGCAGCTTAATTCCCGGACCAGTTTACATCATCCAGCCAGATTTACCCAGAGCCTTCCCCATAATGAGTAGAGCCAACTGCCTCCACAGTCACCCCACAGCCCAGATGGTGGCAAACAACAGTGGTGTTGGACATGTCCCAGGAGTCATCACAGATGGTCCCCCAGGTTCCTTGGTAGTAGATCTCCCGTCTGCTGGTACAGTGCTCTGTGCTGTTTACCAGCCGGACCTGCTGGCTCCCTGCAGCCAGAAGTCCTGGCTGTCAGGAGTTCACAGCCCTGGGGACCACAGCATGTCAGGAACTGTCAGAGCAACTCACCCAAGCAAACAACTCCCATGTCCTCAGCAGGTCCTGCCAACACTGCGCCAGGCAGGGAGGTGTTGCAGAGGGTCAGGTGAGTCTCCTTCCCCGCACACTGGACCCTTTTCAAGCCCACAAGACCCATCCCTCGCCCAGGTTTCAGCAGGTTGTAGGCTCACTCTGCCCCTCTGCACTGGAGATGCTGGCACAGCACACTGGCATCACTGGTGTCCCACCAATCATCCAGGACTCTGCCTCATGCCCCATGCAGGGCTATCTCCACTTGCCTGTCAGAATGGTTCCTTCGGTCCACCAGCTGCAGCAATCCCAAGGGCCCTGCTTGGAGAGAGGGGAAATGACCTTGACACTCTGAAACACAAGGGAGCCTGGCACCCTGCTATGTGTCTCCCATTTCTAATGCCCTTGGACATCCTAGTGTTCAGTCATCTGTATCCAGCTCACAGGAAAGATCTCAAGGATGTGCATTTTCCAAGGGATGTATTGTTTCTGCAGTCACTAAACACTGGTGAGCCATATCAAGACAGGAAAGAGATGGGAAAAAGATGGGAAAGAGAAGTCAGGGCAAATCCCAGAGCCACCAGGTATGTCCTTAAAAGTGCATGTGGAGCATCTCCAGCAGGAGGAAGTGGCAGCCTACGAAATAGTCTGGGTGATGGATGGGATGAGCACAAGCCCTGCTCTTGTCTTCGCACTCAGATGGGCCCCTGCTGAGACACCCAGGGGAGAGCCTGGACATCTCTGCCCCTCTGCATCCCTCTGGATCGGGGATGAGGAGCTTGTGTTCTCAGCAGGAAGCAGAGAGAGGGGGGCTTTCTGAAAAGACAGAATGAATTTGAGGTTTATGCTGACAAGAATCAAGGGCAAATCTCAGCCCCACTGCATAGCTTAGCCCCAGGTATTTCTCATGCTGGCCACACTCAGGGAAGCCCCTTGCAGGCAGTGGGATCAGGATCTGTGTGATTTTCTGCAGGTCTGGGATGGGGCTGTGTGCTGGCAGCAGGGAGTGGAGAGTCCTTCACAGCCACAGTCAGAGAAGCTGTGTCCTGCAGCCTCTTGCTGTGCCTGTACTGCAGGTGAAGCATAGAGGAGCTCAGGCCTGGCAGCGGCCCTCAGAGCCTGAACCACCTGCCCTGGGGAGGCAGTTGCTCCTGCCCTGCCTCAGTCCTCATCTCTCACAAGGCAAAATGGTCTGTCCGAGCAAGTAAAGCCCTTTGAATCCCTCCATGGGAAGCTAGGGTTTCCCCAGGAGGAAATAGGTGTCTGTGAACAGAGACCCAAGCACAGAAATGGTGCAATTGTAATTGGATTGGTTTCTGGGTCAGCAGCCCCCCATGACATGTGCCCAGGGAGGGGTGTCCCCACGCAAGGCCACAGCTTGCTACCGGTGATGCACATTGCAGGTCAGTGACCAGGCAGCAGAGCCGGAGACACATATGCAGACCTGGGCTGACACCAGTGCTCACTGCAAAATCAGAGGCAGAGGAGGGTCAGTAAGTGCTGGCAAAGCCCTGTGGCATGGGGCAGCGTGGGGAGCTAGGGTCTGGCAGGGGCAGCTAGATAGTGGGTCAGCACTGCCTAGACAGACTGTGTTCCCGTGAGGCTGAGTCAGCTCCAGGGACCCAGCAGGGCCAGCCTGAGTATACAATGACATGGGAGGAAGCAGTCAGTGGTCCTGCAGCTGCCGAGCCCCAAGCCTGCATGGGGCTGGTCCTCGTGGAACAGTTCAAGGCATGGGGTGCAAGGTGATGCCTACTGCCCTTCTCCTCTGCCCCAGGCCCTTCTCTTCTCCCCTCTGAAATGCCTTTCATTCAGCCAAGGCACTCCAGCCTATGACGGGAAAGACCCAAAGGGGCCACTGCTATTTTGTGCCTTTTCACAGACGTGGGCTGCTGAGCAAGTCAGCCTCGATGTTTGGGACATGGGGACCCTCAGCACTCCCAGCCAGGTTCTGGCAGAAGGGGAGATCAATGGAGATCAAAAGACCATGCAAGGTAGGGTGGGGAATTCATCTCCCAGTCTGAGGCACCACCTTAGGGTGGCTGATCCCCCTAAGACCAATAGCATCTGTGTATTCCAGGGTGGGCTCACCCAGGGCTTTCCCCAGGAATAGCAGCAGCAACAATCCCAGCTTGGCAGTGAGAGCAGTAGCCATGTCCTGCACTGGTTCCCACATATTTCTTCTTCAGGGCACAGCCCTGTTAATCCCTGATTCCGCCTCTGACCCCAAAGGTGAGGAATTGGCTCACTCCTTACCTGAGCAAATCACTTCAGCACCACCATAATGACTGCAGTAATGTTTACTCCACCCAGCATGAATGCACTCAAACGGCAGTCTAGGTGCCTCGACAGTCAAGAGAGCTCAGCCAAAAGGGGTCAATTCTGGCCCAGAATGTCCATACCAAGGGACTTTGAGAGCCAATCTACAGCCCAGCTGCTTACAAACTACATCAGCATCTTCCATGCCCCAGCCATAACCACATACTATCTCCCACCGGCCCAGGCGTTTCACCTCCGCTCTCCCAGCACAATGCCTGCCTCCATCCTCCAGTCTCACCTGCAACACCTTCAAACACAGACATGGGACCAGTTAGGAGAGCACTGACCCTGAGTGGCCCCTGCCTAGGGCCAAGTCCCAGGCACCAGGGTTTGAGCCCTCTCCCCTCTGGGCTGTCTTGGGGCAGTGTCAAGGTATATCTCCTCTTCCTGTGGGCTGCACTGGCCTAGGTTGGGGATGCCCAGCTCTGACTCTGCTGGGACATGCGCACCCTGTAGCCCTTGGCAGCTCCTTCCACCCCAGCAGCCCACTGCATCCTGCTCATGAACACATGAACACTCTGCCCAGTTCTGCCCAGGGCACCTTCTCCTCCCCAGCCTGGTGCCCCATGAGCAGCCCAGAACTCCTAAGCCTCCCCGCACACTTCTGCTCCCCCCAGAGCTCCCAGCCCTCTGCCCACCGTCTGCCCTGGGCACTACCCAGACCCACCCACCTGCCACAGCACTTTCCATTTACTGAGGGAACACTGAGTTGATTCCTCTCAAACTACATTCCCTCCTCACCCATGGGCATGAGCCCAGCCTCTGTCCTTGGCCAGGGTCCCCAGGAAGGACGACTCTCTACTGGGCTGTGTGGGCAGGTGCCCTGGTCCCACCCTCTCTGTGGGGCAAAAACTGCCCCTCCTCAGGTTGGGTTCACTCTGGCCCCAGGGCAGTGAACATCAGAGAAATCCTCCTGGGCACCCAGGGATTGGCTGTGCCCTAGGGATCAAGGAGCACTGCAGTTGCCATCTGACCCACAGCCAGCTCCAGGGACACAGCACTGGGGGAACAGGGGATCCCCAAAGGATGCCTAAGAATGAGGTGTTTATAAACACACCTAGGCACCTACTACCAAAAGCACAGGAGTCTGGAACTACAAACACTTTTCATGCACCGAGAGCATCTCCCAAAAAGACATAGAGTGGATGGACTGGAGCACATTCTGCCCTTTGTCTCACTGGTGTCTGGGACGAAAGCCCATTTCCAGTGGGGTCCCAGTGACCTCACTGGTGCCAGTTTGTCCTGTGGCTATGGACAAGGAAGCAGGCACTTACCCCTGCAGAGGTACACCCCGAAGAGCAGCCACAGCACCTGAGGGATGAGGAGTTACTCTGCCTCCATCTGCAGTCTCTTGCCCTGCCAGTACTGCCCTAATGCACCCCACTCGCTGCCACAGCTCCAGGGGACTCACTGGGGACAACAAAGACGGGAGGGCAATATATATCTGCAGGTGCTGGCCCAGATGCAGGAGGAGCCAATCAAAGCAGTAGGCACCTTTTTAGACATTATCAGGAATCATCTCCCATCTGACACAGCCCAGCTTTCCAATGAACTTCTCCAGTGCTGTTCCTGAACATGTTAAACTCCAACAGAAGAAAGTACATAGAATGTGGAAGAGGGGACAGACTACTTACAAGAATGCTGTCAGAGCATGTAGAGATGTGATGAGGAAGGGTAAGGCTCAGCTGGAATTAAGTCTGGCAAGGGATGTTAAGGACAACAAGAAGGGCTTCTTCAAATACATCAGAAGCAAGAGCAGGACTGGAGAAAATGTGGGCCAACTACTGAATGTAGTGGGGGCCCTGGTGACAAAGGATTCAGAGAAGGCAGAATTACTGAATGCTTTCTTTGCTTCAGTCTTTACTGCTAAGGGCATCCCTCAAGAATCCCAGAGCCTGGATGTAAGAGAGAAAGTCTGGGGAAGGGAAGACTTTCCTTTGGTTGAGAAGGATAGGATTAGAGATCTTCTGGGCAAACCTGACATCCCCAAATCCATGGGCCCAGCTGGGATGCACCCACGGGTCCTGAGGGAGCTGGCAGGTGTTGTTGCCAGGCTGCTCTCTGTCATCTTTGAAAGGTCCTGGAGAACTGGAGAGGTGCCTGAGGACTGGAAAAAAGCCGATGTCACTCCAGTCTTCAAAAAGGACCCAGGTCAGCCTCACCTCCATCCCTGGTAAGGTGATGGAACAGCTCATTCTGGATGTCATCTCCAGACATATGGAGGAAAATAAGGTGATCAGGCTTAGTCAGCATGGATTCACCAAGGGGAAATCCTGCTTAACCAATCTGAAAGCCTTCTATGATGGAATGAGTTGCTGGGTAGATGAGGGGAGAGCAGTGGATGTTGTGTACCTTGACTTCAGCAAGGCTTTGGACACTGTCTTCCATAACATCCTCCTAGATAAGCTCAGGAAGTGTGGGTGGGATGACTGGACAGTGAGGTGGATTGAGAACTGGCTGAAAGGCAGAGCTCAGAGGGTTGTCATCAGTGACGCAGAATCTAGTTGGAGGCCTGTGGCTAGTG
Source organism: Rhea pennata (assembly GCF_028389875.1). Lineage (NCBI taxonomy): Eukaryota > Metazoa > Chordata > Aves > Rheiformes > Rheidae > Rhea > Rhea pennata. The sequence continues at coordinate 1,278,717 of NC_084692.1, forward strand.
GTGTCACCCAGGGCTCAGTACTGGGTCCCATCCTGTTCAACTTCTTCATCAACAATGTGGATGAGGGGAAGGAGTGCCTCCTCAGCAGGTTTGCAGATGATACCAAGCTGGGAGGAGTGGCTGATACAGCTGAGGGCTGTGCTGCCATTCATAGAGACCTGGATAGGCTGGAGAGCTGGGCAGAGAGGAACCTCATGAGGTTCAACAAGGGCAAGTGCAGTCCTGCCCCTAGGGAGGAATAGCTCCATGCACCTGTTCTAGTTAGATTCCAGGGGGCCAAACATCCTGTTTGGCAAGCCAGCACAAACTCACACACACACACACACAAATACTCTTCAGTAGCAAGCAGTTTATTAGTAGATACTTACAAACAGATCAACCCAATGGTAATCTTGAGAAGGATCAGTCCAATGCTTGTCCCAATTGTCTGCATGATGAGAGAGAGAGTCAGCAGGCACAATCTGTTCTGGCATCCCCAAGGAGGCAACGTGGTCCTCTGTTGTGTAGCAGCCTCACTCTCCATTGGAAAATTTCCGGTATTTATGGTTATTCATGGTAGGTGGGAGTCCCGACACATGGGGCCAGCAAATGCAGGGAGTCTAGCCCAACTCCACCCCAGTTGCATAACTGGGCTATGACACTGCGCACACATGCAGACTTATTTCGGGGGCCACATTGACTTTGGGGGTTGCTATTTCATTACTCTTCAACTTCTGACCTTCGTGTTGACTGTTTCTCATGGTGATTCTGTGGCTTCTGTAGCTGTATGTAACCAACTGCTGTTCTTTCTCACAGATTTCCAAGACCTTGTTAGTTACTTATTTGTATTCCGCTTAACACAGCGGTATTGTTCTAGGCACTGGAAAGTTACAACATGGACCATTCCTGTCAAGTATCATGTAGTATGGATACAGCACCAGTACAAGCTGGGGGCTGACCTGCTGGAACTCACCTCTGCAGAGAAGGACCTGGGAGTGCTGGTGGATGACAAACTGACCATAAAACAGCAATGTGTCCTTGTTGCCAGGAAGGCCAATGGTATCCTGGGGTGCATTAGGAAGAGTGCTGCCAGCAGGTCAAGGGAGGTCATCCTGCCCCTCTACTCAGCCCTGGTGAGGCCTCATCTCAAGTATTGTGTCCAGTTCTGGGCTCCCCAGTATGAGAGAGACGTGGAGCTCCTGGAGAGAGTCCAGCGTAGGGCTACAAGAATGACCAGAGGGCTGCAGCATCTGCCCTCTGAGGAATGGCTGTGAGAGCTGGGCCTGTTTAGCCTGGAGAAAAGAAGACTGAGGGGGGATCTTATCAATGTCTACAAGTACCTGAATGGAGTGTGTCAAGGGGATGGGGACAAACTCTTTTTAGTAGTACCATGCAAGAGGACAAGAGGCAATAGGTAAAAACTGAACCACAGGAAGTTCTGCCTGAATATGAGGAGGAATTTCTTTCCTGTGAGAGTGACAGAGCACTGGAACAGGTTGCCCAGAGAGGTTGTGCAGTCTCCTTCTCTGGAGACATTCAAAACCTGCCTGGATGCAATCCTGTCTAACATGCTCTAGGTGACTCTGCTTGAGCAGGGGGGTTGGACTAGATGATCTCCAGAGGTCCTTTCCAACCTTAATGATTCTGTGATTCAGTGATACGAGGGATGGCTCCACTTCAGACATCACGTTCACTGTACTGGGGCTCACCTTAATTGGACAGGGCAGATCATGGCATGGAAATGGGTCTTTTGCTCCTCATACCACAGTGCGGGGACTGGAATCTTTGGGCATCTTGTACGCTGTGTGTGCCCCAGTACCCAAGATGCAAGTGTCCGACTGCCCCCATGCCATGCGGACCATGCAGCTGGGACTGCCCCTGGGACACACAGTGTCAGGAAGAGAAGGAAACAACCCCTGACCTTACTACAGCCCCACTGTGCCAGACGTCTCTCTGCCGTAGTCACGAGTCCCATCCCATAAGTGCAGGCTTGCCCTTCTCAGCCAGCCCTGCTGTGGGTGCCTTGGCTTGGAAGAGGGAGCTGAAACATTTCACTCCTCTGACAGCAGACAGGGAAGCCCAGGTCTTCAGACTCCCATGACTCTCAGGAGCCCCAGAGCCCATTATTCCCTTCCAGGCACTGATCAGGAGATCAAAGTCTTGCCTCCAAGCACACAAACTATAGTCCACATGGACTCAGCAGTCTGTGCCATGCTCTCTCTGCAGCTTTGCCCAAACCAGGAAGATGGTGATTCATTTCTGGGTTCAGTGCCCCAGGTAGTGTCACAGCTAGTAGCCACTGTGCCAGCTCCAGCCCCAAACCTGCTCTGAGGGATGGGGCTGCAGGGGCTGCTCCAGCTGCCTTTGCAAACATGGGTCACGTCATGCAGACATGGCACGCAGCTTGGATGTAGATTGTGAAGTCAGTGCTACCTGAATACTCACAAGACAGCTACAAGCACATGGCTGGGATATGTCGTTGTGAGGTTACTTCTGTATGAGACCTGAAAAGCCAGCAGTAGGTACATGGCTTGGATGTTGCTTGCAAGGACACCGCTGCCTGAGTACCTCATAGGCCAGCATCAGGTACATGGATTGGATATTGAGTGTGAGGTCACTGTTGCCTGTTGCCAGAGTACTGAAAGGCCGGGTGTTGGCATGTAGCTGGGATATGTGGTTTTATGGCCATGCTGCCTGAGTACATGATAGACCAGCAGCAAGCACATGGTTTAGCTATTCATTATGTCACTGTTTCCAGCGTACCTCATAAGCCAGCAGAGGCACATGACTTGGATGTTCGTTATGATGTCACTTCTTTCTGAATATTGGATACATCATAAGCAGGCACATGGCTTGAGTACATGTTTATGAGGCTACTTCTGTAGGCCAATAACAGACAGTTGGGTCAGATACATGGTTGCGAGGTCACTCCTTCCTGAGTACTTTGTGGCAATTTGTGTAAATACACAGGACTATGTGGTGTATTCAAGGCGCATTTACTGTTTTGGGGTTTAAAAGACTGAGGTCTATTATCTTAGCTGAGTAATGGGTATTTCTTACTGTTCTAGCACTTTCCTTCATAGACAAACTGTAAGCAGAGTCACCATCAAAACAGGATTCAACCAGCCTTGAGGCATGAGGAAAGTACAGTACCTCTGATTGATCAGAAGTTTCCTGACTAAGTATGAATGTACATAAAAGGTCTTGTTGCTGTCAGCATGCAGAGACCACATTGGTGAGGGTTATTGTGACCGTTGCCAGCATATGCTCTCTCCTATAGTGCAATACTAAATAAAAGCGTATGTACTTAACTAACCCCAAAGTATTGAGAATTTCTTCAACAACCTGATAGGCCAGCAGCAGGCACAGTGCTTGGATGTGTCTTTACACAACAAATGTATAAGCCACATTTAAACTTTTGTAGTCACAGAACAAAAGCTTATCAATATTGAAGGAGCTTCTCGTGCTGAGACAATTGCTGAAGAGAGCAAATCTACTGAAAGTCACAAGGGGAAGTATTCCTTCTGGGTCACAAGATAACATGGGCACCACTGACTCCATAGACATAAGAGGTTCTAGTATGAAGGTCCTTCATCAAAGGATAATCCAGCAAGCAAGACAGCAATGGCAAGTCGAACATGAGCTGTGTCACATTCTTTATACATAAAACACCTTTACAGTCTTTGCCTCTAACATGCATTCTCAGTTTGGGAAGACTTGCAAAGCATTCTAGTCAAAACAGATTGGCTACACAGTACCAAGGAGCACAAGTACAAGTCAGAAATCATCAGACACGTTAACACTAGCCAATGAGAAACCTTTATAGGCAAAGGAGGAGGAGACAGCTACCTGAGTAAGGAACAGAGGTCCTATCACCACAAGCAACAAGGAAATAGTAACAGGGGCACAAATGTGCTGCGGGGGAACAAAGGTTCCAAAATTACAAATTCCACAAACCCCAAAGCACTGTATTATTGAGAAATCTTGTATCCTCACAGTTATTACAAGGACATAGCACATACTGAGGAGGATACAGAGAATTCTCAGCCCTCCTAGTGAATACCTTTACCTCATATTACCAGGAAGCACAATACTTTTCTTTTTGTTTTCAAAAGGAGGAGAAAGTCCCTGTTTTAGTTTTATTGTTTTAGAAGGATTGTTTTAGTAACTCCACAAGTTCAAGAGAAAAGCCTATAAACTACAAGCAAGATTCAAGACCCAAGTGTGCTGGGCACTTACAAGTTTACACATAGATGGACTTCCACACTTGTAACATTTGGAGGTCTCAACAGTAAGATCTCAAGAGCCAAAGTGGGAAAGATACCTGAACAGAGTTGGGAAAAGATGTAGCATTTGCATACAAGCTGAAGACTAGCACTAAATAAAGTGATACAAGTTCCAAGATATTGGTGCGGTAATATTCTCTGTAGATTTTTAGATGTAGATCAAGCATGGAATAGGTCACTATGTTGCTGTTACGCTTCCTTTTCCAGTTATAAATTTACCAGAGTTTGGACATACAGGAATACATCATCCTGTAAGGTGTTTTAATATTTCTGGCTTCTGTCAAGGCTAGAGTCCGAAAAGGGTGGCCTTGACCTCTTATTTTCAGGAATTAAATTCTCCACAGAAGATGACTTCTCCTTGCTCTCTCACCTTCATGGCTGCATTTGGAAGGATCTAGAAAGATCCCCTTCAGAAGGACTGCATTTCCAAAGGGAACCAAAAGGGAGCTTCAGGTATCAACTTGCACAATCACCTTTCCTTCTCATAACATTTGTGGTTGCAAAGTCTCATGTACCATGCGCTATACACCTAGGATGAGCTCTCAGTGGCTATAAAGAAATGGGTAAGGAGACTCATTATTTCATAGGCTTAGACCGCTTTTGTTCATTCCTTTTGATCTCATTCATGTGGCTATTTCTACAGGAAGGATGAGGGCTATCACTTTTACAACATGAGGAAAGCGATGGTGACCTTGAGAACAGAGAGGCTTGTCCAATGTACAGAGTTAAGTTTCATTAAGAGCATACCAAAACTGAAACTCCCCCAGATAAAAGCAGGAAATAGGCAAGATTGTTCTACTTCCTGACACTTCATTTGGAAGTGGAATGCTAGGAGGTACTTTGATTACAACTTGATGAAGATTGTGATAGGAGGATGAGCATGCCAGGACATTGGCGGGAGTGAGAGAAGTTTGGTGCAACATCGTAACAGCAACTGGCATATACCACCAAAGAGTAAACCCTGACCCAGAGACCCAGACAACCTGTAAACATGCAGCATTCTTTTTTCAGATTATTTTGATCAGCTTGTCTCAGTGTTTATCTATGAGCATCTAAGGATAAGAGAAGACTTTTTCCTGTGGAGGATTCCTACCATCTTCAAAATAAGCGATGAAGTAAGGAAGGCGTTCCTTTCTTCTTTCCGTTCCCCTATCTGATGGACTGAAACTGTAATTAACAGTCTTGAGATTAACTTCTCAGGTTTTGCTTCTGAATTTAGGCATCCGAAAGAAAACTCCCAAATAAATTTTTGTTTCCCACCTCCAGTGTAGATAGAACAAGACCTAAAATGTAATGAGGCCTTTCTCCACTTCCTAGGTTTCATAGGCTAGGTGTAGGCATTACCTAATCTAATCTCCTGTTTGGGCAGTAACTGGTACCTAGTGGGTGTTCTGCTGCACCATGAGCATTGTGAAGGCACCAGGTGAATCAGGGAGGCAACTCAGTGTCTGGCTCAGGCTTGGAGGAGGGCAGAGGGAGCTGCAGGTGGCAATAGCCATCTGGCTCAGGTGTGGGCAGTGAGGTCAGAGCTGCCTGCCAGAGCTATTACAGAAAAGCACCACTGTCAAGTCAATTCTTTGTGAGCAGCTGATAGACCAGCAGGCAACATGGAGGGACAGGGGTGAGCAGAGCATGCATGGAGCAACAGGCTGTGCGCGTGGGCATAGCCGAGGTTGCCATGGCCCGGTTGTGTGCCTGCAGCTGCTGGGGAAGGGTGGCCCAGCCTGGGCCACTTCCCGCTCCGCAGGAGCCCCCGGCTCTTGCAGCCCTTTTCCTGGCAGCCCCACGTCTCAGTGCCAGCTGTGGTGGCCATTTCTCAGCACCATCCCAGCTGCAAGGGGAGGGCATTGGTCCAGCTGTGCTTGTGGTGGCTCCAGGCTGGAGGTGACACCAGACCAGGGGGAGGCCAACAAAAATGCTCCTGGTGCTGTGTGGGCTTAGAGCAGGGGAAGGCACTTTCTGAGCTTCCTCGTAGACCTGCTGGTCTCACCATAAGCTTCAGAGTCTTGGGCTCTTGTCCAGGCTTAGCAGCTCCTTTTCCCTTCCCCCCACCTCAGCAGCAGGGACCTGAAATCAGAGACTCAGGGAAGCTCCTTTGCTATGGTGTCATCCTTGCCTGGAGCTTCCTCCTGAGAAGTCCCTGAAAGTGTCCTAGGGGCAAGTGGGAGGTGTGAATGGCCCTGCCCCACATAGCCCCCTCTCCATGGTGGATGACCCTGTCCTGCTGGGGCCACTTGTTTCCCCCAGAGCTTCCACAGCCTGTATTCAACCTGTTTTCCCTGGAGAAGGTTGAGTTATGCTTTGTGTCTGCTAGGAGATTGATGTGGATGAGTTGATAGGAAAGGTTCAGTTAAGGATATCAGCTTTGTTCTGGAGACATTTTGTGTTTCTTTTGTGTTTCTTACAGATGCTTCTTACAGCATCTTTTTGAAACCTTGAGACCTTCTGCTTAAGCTGTTACCAAGTGTCTGCAGCTGCTCCCACCCTAAATGTGGGCTGACAACAAATTTGGCTTCAGGGTCATGCACTCTTTCAATTAGGCTGGTTTAATTGTTTATGGGACTGGTGTGACGAGGCCAATAACAGATGCAGGGTTAAGAGCAGTCCAGCCAGAACAGTCTGGGATATGCATGTGTTTAGTGAGCTGGTCCCTGCAGCTCTGTTGGTGCTGCCTCTTACCCTTTTCAGTTCCCCTCCATCCCAGGTCCTGAGGTGCTGAGCTCACTAGGTCTAAAACATAGCTCCAGATTAACAGTGCTTAGCAGTGGTTCCCTGCAAGTTTTCTGAACAAGTGAAATGGCAAGGGAAGGGACTGTTTGCTCGAGTGCCAGGAAGTACATTTTGCTCCTGCCAAGTAATTGCTGCATGTTTTCATGTGGTCAAGTTGTCAGTGCTTCCTCCCCTTGGTGGCAGCAGCTGCATCTGCTGTGTCCCCCTGGAGTGAGTGCTGCACAGTAGTCACTATCCTCCCTCACAGCCAGGCTTCCCTTGTGGGGCCATGGCTGGGGTGAGCACAGTTGCAGAGTCCAGCCCAGTTGGGACACCCAGTGGGTTATTCCTGTGGCACAGCCTGCATAGAGGGAGGGCAGCCCCACAACCGCCCTGTGCAGCCCATGCCTGCTGCAGGGCCATCTGCAGGAAAGATTGGAGGCTTTCTGGGACTTTTTGTAGTCCTAGCAGAATGAAAGGGCAAAGAATGAGCCCAGCCCATTTTTCTGAGGTTATCTCCCTTTTTGGAAACCTTTCCAATGTGTTTTCTGGATGTGAGGGGTGACTGAGATGTGATTTTGAGAAGGTTAGGAGAAGGGGGAGGAAATCATCTAGAACGTTCTTGCAAAGGACCTCTGCAAGACTTCTCACAAGCTTTCCAGAGGGCAGCATATTGCCCTGTGGTACACCAGGAGTTGACAGGGCACATAGCACTATGACCATGCTCTGAGAAGCCCTTGGTCTCTTTGTCCATCTGACATGTTTAAAATCCCTCCCCTCTGGGTGCAGGATGTGAGAATTATTCGACTTGGGACCTTCAGGTTGTTAGGGAGAAATTCATTGATGGCAAGAATGGTCTTCTGACTGTTTGCAGACTCACTGTATTGCAAAGTATCTGGTGAAGCTTTACGGCCTCACCAATGGTAAGGCCTATGTTCCTAGTAAGAAGACAGATTGAAACTTCTGCTTCCTCTTGTGACATCTGTGGGATGTAGATAACTGCTTTTCAGTAGTGGCTGTTAGAAATCTAGAATTCCTTCACTGGCTCCTGAGAACAGCTTCAGGGTTTTTTATTATCATGACATCTTAACACATGACTCTCTCTTTCAGACTTGCTTTTACAGCTGGCTCCATACCATTTTTGGGGGGGCTGCTGCTTCTGATATGATGTAGTGTGATGCTGGTGATGGCTATGGGGCAGCAGGAACTCCGAGCTGTGTTCGGAGTGCACCTTTCTTTTCAAACAAATCCATCTTCTCTGCTCTGTGCTCCATCAGTCTGGCACCCCTTGGGGACAGGCCTCAGGAACCAAAAGTGGGGATATGTGCTGAGCAGTTCTGAGGATGTGGAGGTGGCCAGAAGGACTAAAGTAAAAATTACGAATGGTTAATATTCCTTACTAATGAAAATGAATTAAGATTCAGCCTGTAAGATGAAGGGCTGATGTGCAGTCCATGTGTTTTCCTTCTTCACTGCAGCCAGTGTGACATGGCACAGCTAAGTCTCTTCAAAGCTGCCACAATTAGCATGAACAGTCCCTTCTCCTGGGATCTGGTCCCCTTTCTCCTCTCCATCCTGCCATCCTGCCTCATGGTTGTATGAGATAGCTAGGACCCTTTCTTTCTGTTTCTGCAGGGAAGGAAGCATTGGCCCAGGAAGTTGAAGAGTGCTTTGAATTTCTGCTAAGGAGGAATGACATCAGCCTGCTTTATGGGCTTTCCAAGAGGATTAAAGAAGACAGCTCTGAAGCCTGTCCTGCTGAAAGACCCTCAAGCTGCTGGCACTCTCTGGTGGCCTGCTGAAGTGCTGTTAATGAGTGTGTTGCTCTTTTGTTGCTGCTAGGTCACAGACAAGCTGAACCCCTGCAGTACGCTCGCATAGCCTCAAACATCTCTGTTGATTGGAAAGCAGTGGTGGCTTGCATAGAAGACACCATGCATCTTTTCTCCAGTTGCCTCGAGAGAGGGAAGAATGTTGCCCTTGTGTTGAAGGACATTGATATGCTTGTCACTAAAGACAATGTCATGAAAATTAGATTTTACAAAAGCCTTCTGCAAAGGCTAAATGGGTCTGAACAGCTCGTAAAAACTTTTCTTGGGCTAATTTTTCCATTTCTGCAGTGCCACTTCTTGCTCTTTGGAAAGCCTAGCAAAGTCCAAATGAACGGATTTCTCTTGGCCTTCCACAGCCTATCTGGGCACATGAATAGTCCTGGTGTAGAGTAATACCAGTTCCCTGCACAGTTCTTCTGAAACATTCAGAGGACTCAGCAACACAGAAGACTGAATAGCTGTCCTGAGTCCAACCAACGTTCCATTCATCCCAGGATCCTATCCCCAAATGTTCAAGGAAAAAGTCCAAGAAAAGAGCAGGTCTCTTACAGTTTTTCCCACGAGACTTCCTCCAAAACAAGATCATTTTCTTGGCAGCATCTCACCTGTGTCTCTCCCCTTCGCAGATGCTAGAGATGAGGCATTCAGTCCTCTCAGACACCAAAACAGCTGCTACTCAGACCCCTTCTTGCTCTGTCATTGTCTTTCCAATGTATATTTGTTTGCTTCTTAGCCGCTGGGACTGACTGAGCGAGCAGCTTCTCATCACATGTTTGCTAGTGTTGCATTGCCAGGGCTTGTGAAGGCTACTCAGGAAGTGATCTGGGAGCAAGTCTTCTTTATGATTGATTCCCAGTCACTTCCAGGTATGCTCTGGCTTAGTTTGGTCTCTGTGTGTGGGTTTCTGCAGAGCTCTATTCTGGCTCCTAGCTTGCTAAGGGGTTTGTTCCATTAATGGTCTGGGTGCTTATCACATTAGGAATATGAGTCTGCAAGGTGGCTGCGGAAGGCCCTCTGTTGAGTCACAAGGTTCAGGAATGACCCCCTTGCTTTCTACACTTCTTAGAGAGGAGTCTAGATACTGCTGGATCCAACCCTAGGCCCAGACTTGGTCAACAGTTTATGTCTAAAGGGTTATGTGTGCAGCCACCTATCAGAGTCCACGCTTGCCTGTTTCAGAGCCCTGCCAAGGACTTTCACTGAGACAGTTTTGCAAAGCAGAAAAGATAAATGTTTTATTAAGGTGACAGGTAAAACAAGTTTGAGATTGCTGTTGATAAATGCGCTTACTGTGAAAATTGAGCTCGTTTTAATAGTTCAGCATTTCAGTTAATTATATTTTCTCGGGTAACATCCAAAAGAGTTGGAGGCACGAGTCTTACCAAAGAGATGTCCCTGCTTGGGGAGGAGAGAGGTTCAGGCCCATCAACCCGTCCATTAGTTGGAGTTTTCATCTTCAGAATAGAGGTTTCTAATGGCCAGATCTATACTCTTGATGAGGTGTGTCTGAGTCATAACTCTTAATGAGCCTTGTTGTGTTATTGATACGGTAGGAAGAGCGAGGATGAGGCCAGATGTTCGATTGCTTTTCCCGGCTTTACTAAAACAACATTGGGCTGTGAGACCTATGCCTCGCCCCAGATTTTACTTCATTGTCATGGTTGCCGGCACCCCTATGTGTCAAGAGGTTAACTGCAAACCTTCATGTCTGTCCTCTGCCTTGGCCAGATAAGCAAGCTGCTCAGCTCCTGCCCTTACCTAAGTCCTGTGCTTGCTGCAGCACTTCAACATGGATATGAATGTGGACAGGAGCTGGAAGATGGTATCCAATGGCAACCTGGAGGATTTGGAAAGCTTAGAAGAAGCTTTCTCACAGGAGGCATAGGGAAGCCCTGGAGCAGCCTGAGGAGGAAGCTTATGCTCCTGCAGGCACTAGAGGTCTTTGTTGAGTCATTCCACTTCCTAAGACAGTCCTGTGGGATCTGGCCTATTCTGCATATTTTACATTGGGAAAGGACAGGCATCACAGCTTCTCTGACATGTGTCTGTGTCCGCATAACTAACATAAGCTGCAAAGGAAATGGGGTGCCCTTCTTTCAGGGTGATGTCCTTTTGCTGCTTCCAGTCATGAGCTGGAGACTTCCTCCAGAAAACTACTTGTGTGATCTGTGAAGCCTACTTGGGAAAAGGAGAAGGGGAAAGATGTCCTTGGCATCAAGAATGGTAAGGGAGCAGCTGATTCCTGGCAGGAGTTTGTGCTTTGTCCTTCTGTCCTCCTTGGCAGGAGGCTCCAGCATGATGGCTCAGACAGCATGGTGCACGAGGTGTAACGTTGTTCAGACCCAGTGGGAAATATCTAGTGACTCCTGAGGCAACAAGACCTCTGGTCAGGTCAAAACTCCCATCTGCAGTTGGTCCCTCTGAGTCAGACTTTGCCACTGGATTCCCTGCTAGGTTACCCTGCAAACTGTTCTTCCACTGGAAGAGCTGGGAAGGAAGAGAATAAAAGTTGTGGACAATCCCTGTGAATCATTAGTCTGCTTGGAGCAGAATGTTAATGGAAAGGCTGGCCTATCTCCTGGAATCAAAGTATCTTTCTCTAATGGGAAAACTCGCCTTGAGGAGATGGTCAAAAATCTGGTGATGTATGCCAAGACTTCATTGGATTTTCAAAGCAGGCAGCTCTACCCTTTGAATTTCTCATCCACATCTGTCACCAGAGGCAATGAAGGCCTGTGAGATCCATAAAAGGATCCCAGGATCTAGCCTTTTCATAAGAAGCTTTTACTACAAAGAGCCCCTGTTAGGTCACATCCCTGTGAGCCCCCCTTTTCATAGTATGGAAAGAATAGAGCAGTAGAAAAATACAACCAAAAGGAATGAGGTTGCAGAGAAAAAAAAAAAGGAACCAAACAGGAGCCAGTGTGAGGAACGGCCTAAGACTTCTTAGGAAATGTGATTTTAAAGGAAACTGATTGAGGCTTCACAGTTATGTCCCCAGCTGGAGAAGATTTGCACATAACTCCTGTTCTAAGGGTCACCATGTTGCTGTTATAAAGCATTTGCTTATCTCCTGCTTCCAGGGAATGTTCCTGGCCAGCATCTCCTCCTATAAGAGAGGCAGCAAGGTCCTAAAGCAGTGGCTACCAATATGGAGGAAGGAAAGGGGAAGAAAGCCAAGAGGAAAGAGTCTCCTGGAAGGTGGGCCACTTGGAGAAATGGATGAGGGTGCCATTGTAGCCTTGTCTGTCCTGGAGGTAGACATTTCCCCCGGACGCAATGTCTCACAGGCACTGAAAAGAACAAGGGAATGCTCTTTTCCACTCCCATGAAATGACCGGGGAAACCCAGAGGGAAAAGGGAAAATTCCCCTCCCCACACCAGACAGGAGCGTGCAGGACTGTTCAGTTCAGCGCTTGCCCAGAAACAAGACACATTGTTCAAACATTGTTCAAACTTCCACCTGCTGGTCAGCCCTGATGTTCAACAACAAAACTAGAAGTCCAGAAGCACCTGTTACAGCCGGATTTGTTTTATGCAAAGTTGAAAATACAAAATGGCAACAACAGCGTGGCATAGAAGTGGCCAAGAAGTTACAGTAATGCACTGCTGACCTATTCTACCCCATGTACGTGAGCTCAAACCTGATCCTCATTACAGATTCTCCTGTTTCTGGCTCAAGAGCAACCCTGAAGGAATCTTTTGGGGCAGTGATAGTCCTACAGTAACTATCCCTACGGACAAGCATTTACAAGCTCATTCTTAAAGCTGGCACGATAATGACCTTGCTTGGAAGGACAGCCCCTTCCTCTCTCCTCTCCTCTCACTTGTGCTCAGTCACAGCAAAAGGCAAACTGATCCAGAGCCACATCCCTGGGGAGCCGACCCTAGAACAGAAGATCTTCTGGTGGTTAGGATGTGCATGTTGCTGTGGGATGTTTTGTCTGGACCATGTGAGATGACCGGAGAAGCTGCAGAGCACCATGGAGGATGCATGTGTGCCCTGTGGAACTTGAGCTGAGGTGAGCTGTGCCATCCCCTTCCCTGATGGGAAGCACAGAAGAGGGAACTGTGTGTGTTCATGCTGGGTCGTCATGTCTATACATCTTGTTACCTAATGGGGAGAAGGGAGGGTGCAGTGCCATGGGGTAGTGAAAGAGGTCAGCGGAGTTGCTGCTCCAGTGACTGCACGGGAATGAGTCAGGTATCTGCCTGATGTGCAGACAGCTCTGCCAGAGACCCCCATGGCAGGGTCAGTCCTTCATCTGCCCCAAGCACAACCTCAGGTAAAGGATAATGCTTTCAGTCCGGTTTGTGCTCAGTCCTAGGCCTAATTTGTTGGCTGGAGAGAGGGTGCAACTGGAGACTGAGTGGGTTGCAGCCACAGATGAGCTCCTGAGGGGAAAGCAGAGTTCAAAAGCAGTGAGAGCTGGCAAGAGCAGCAAGGGCATTGAAGCAGCTTGTGGAGTTGCAGGAGCAAGTCTTCTCCCTCTGTGCAGGGACAAAGGGCTGCAAGGTGCTTTTGCTGGGCTGGGCAGGGCAGTCTGGTGGGTGTGTAAGTTTGGGTAAGGAAAGTTAGGAGGACTAAGACATTTGTGCTGTGATCTGGAACTGAGGGGACAGAACACAAGCAAAGTCGGTGTGATGAAATGGATGAGGGTGCCCTTGTAGCCTTGTCTGTCTTGGAGGGAGATGTTTCCCCTGGACGCAATGTCCATGATAACTTTGAATGCCTTTTAACCTGTGCCACAATGACTAGTGGTCCCTGGTGGGATGGACAGCCCAGAGCAAGTTCTTGGGAGACCCTCCTGTTGGCTTCCTGTTTCTCCTGCCTCTGCTTCCAGTTTACAGACCTTTGGGAAACTCAAATGCAAAACCTCATTCTGGAAGAGGAGGGCCCTTTTCTCATTCACTCCAGACGGAAGTAAACAGGATCCTTTCTATTTGCGGATAGTAGGGCTGGTGGCCTAAGGATGTTTTGTGAGGCTGAGGAAAAGCCTGTGCTCTTGTAAAGCCTTCTGAAGAGGGAGGTGTTTGAGTGAGCATTGGCTCTGCACCATGAGGGCTGTTCAAGAGGCCAACAAGTATGCAGTGAGACAGGATTAAACACAGAGGAGCTCCTTCTTTGACTGGAAAGGGTGTTACTTTGCAAGGCAATGTGAAATTCCAGACATCCTGCCATCAAGGACAAGGAGCAGGAGCTGTTCTCACAGTGCTGGATGAATTTAGTGACCTTGGAGCCCTTTCCTTCACGTGAAATCTTGTCTTATGGCTGGCACAAGCAGGGTGTGGCTACTCCCTGCTGGCAGGCACCTCTCTGTGTCCCCAGAGGCATCCCAAAGACTCATACAGAGCTGGGGGCTGTGTGCCAGCAATGTCTTGGGCCCTGTTTCTGCTGGAAATGTCACTGTTGGGCCTTTCTGGGATAAGAGATGGGTAGTTTCTGTTCAGCTCTGTGGTTTTCTTGATGACTGGTCAGAACAATAAAGAGATGTTCAGGCTTGGTAAGATTCAATTTGGGGCAAAACAGTGCTGACAGGCAGGCTCAATATATGGGTCAGAGGAAAGGAAAACACACCTGCTGTATCCCCCACTTCCCCTCCCTTCTCTAGTAGGACTGCACTGCAGATTTCCTGCTCTGCAAGTTGCAATTCCCTCCACTCCTTTTTAACACCAGGAGGGATGCGAGACAGAGTGAGAAGTGCCTGTGGGAAAGACTCTGAAGCCTGGTCAGGCTGTGACATAGCTTGGGGCATCTTGCGATGCCTCTCGCTATCCTCCATCTTGGGCCGCAGTGCCCCTCTCTGGGGCAGCAGTTGTCATTTGGGGTGCCTAAGGCCACGCCAGACTAAGGACGCTGGTGACTGCATATATCCTGCAGTCCTTGGCTGCTTTAGAGGTTCATGTTGAGAGTAGATGAGTGGACTTGGAAGTGGGGCACAAACCTACGTGGAATTGTCTTGCAGGTTCAGCAGAGAACCGAAGCCCGACCAAGGGTTCAGGCAGGCTCAATCCCGCTGCCATTTGGGAAAGCGCAGATGGGCAGTGAGAAGCTGGCTGAAGAAGAGTTAAGTATTCAGGGAGTTGTCAAGTACCGCTTTGAACCAAATACGGAAGTGACTGCGAACATTACCTTCTTCCATACAGGGGAGGAGGCAAAAAGGATGGCTGACTGTTAGGGAAATTATTCAATCCAATGTCCTTAGCAGGGTTCGACTCCAGGTGTATCGAAATTTTCCATTTTATCAAAAGGAAACAAAATAATTCTTTACGAGATGATTTCATTGGTATTACAGCGCAAGCTGGCTTCTTCCAGGGTCTGAGGGACCCTGAACAGAAAGTTCCCTGGGTATTTACACTCCTGTGGGTTAAGCTCTTTGTCCGTTCTCCAATTGTGGCACCAATGATTGCTCGACAAGTAGTAGCTTCTTTCTCTTGGTTGGTTTCCCGATTGGCTCCAAGTAAAGTTAATGATACTCAGTGATCACTGTTGAATTTGTTCTTTTACTTTCTTACCTTCTTGTTCCCTCCTTGATTGGACTGGCTCAGACAATTTTGGGAAATGTTCAGCAATGTGTGGCCTTAGGTTTCAGTAAATGTAGCTACTAGTGCTAAGCAAACACTATTATATCCAGCATCGAGCAACAGCAGACTCAAGAGACAGGGTACATGTGTGCCAGCTCCGGGAAAAACTTGGGACGGTTGAATGGTACTGATCCACCCAAAGGTCACATACCCAATCCCAGAGCCCCTTGGCTAGACAGAGCTGCCTCTGACTTTTCATGACATGGAAATGACCTGGGTTAGACCCTGACAGTAAGCACCTCTCTGTAGCCCCAAGCAACTGCCCAGCACTCCTCTAGAGGTGACGGGCTTTGACTGCAAATGGGACCAGGGTGGAGGGCCTGAGGTAGGAGTGAAGCAGGAGGGCTCTCCACCAAAGTTAGAGAGAGAAAGTGTTAGTGCTGCTGCATCCTCATTTTGCCATGAGCAAGCCACGCTGGCCTTGGATCAGACTTCCCTTCCAGGCAAGGGGTAGCTGTTAGATGCTCAGAAGAGGCTTCAGCTGTGGGACCTTGAAGTCCAGAACAATTGAGGACAAAGGGATCCCTCCAAAGTTTGTCTGCATCTTCTCAAACCTCTGCCTGAATGCTAAAGCCAACACAGGTTTCCCTCTCCCTCCCCCCCACCCTGCCCCATGCCATCTTGGCTCCAGCAAACTCACACTCAGGCTGGAGAACTGCACGTGGGACAATATTTGGACACGGGGGCCTATGTTACGTGACGATGAGCATGGAAACACCGTCAGAAGCACATCCAAACATATATGGCCTGAGCTAGTCTGCAGTATTTCTCTGCCTTACTCCTTGGACATAATGTCATAAATTTCACTCAATCAGTGTAGCCAATATAAGAATTTTATTAATTACAGCAAGCAAGATATAGGCAAATATCAGCGCTGGGCGACAGGGGAGTCTCTGCTCTGCCAACTGCTGCGCCTAGACAGGCTTCAGTTCCCCTTTTTATTCTCTTTCCTCTTCCTGTTGTCAGGTCCTTCTCATAGTACTCTGCGCATGTGTGTCCTGTTGCTAGGGGTTCTTTCTTCTACCTTCCGGTGGAGGTTGTCCCACTTGCAAGCTTGCAAAGCAGAAATTCGTTGCACAATAGCCGACAAGTCCTATCTTGCAAAGCAGATATTCGTTGCACAATAGCCGACAAGCCCTATCTCAAAGGAAGTCGTTATGTAGATGTCTAGGTGTTTGGAAGTCGTTATGTACATGTCTGGGTGTTTGGTTTCCTATTGTCTTGCAAAATGAAACATCCTATTCTACCACAATAACACAGTCTCTTTCTCACTCCTTAGCACTGGGAAGAAGATATAGAAACAGCAGCAGTGACTGTCAGTGATGCCAGCACACATGGTGTTTTGTTCTATTGAATTAAACCAAATCTCCCAGCCAGTGTGGATCCTTCCTGGGTGTGGTGTGAATGTTGCCATTCGCAGCATATGAGCGTTGGAGAGGCCTGAAGACAACAGCTCAGGAGAGGGTGTCAGTTGCTGCTGCCAGGGCAGCTCTCTCCCGAAGTTATGCTGTAAGTATTTGGTTGCAGCTGTAGTGACTGTCACCTAGGGATCTCCTGCTTCTTACTGGTCCCTGAGAGAGCTATGGAGAGGACCCTGCCATGGCAAGCACATGCCCTGGTGACAAGGAGACTCTGGGGAGAGGAGGGAAGAACTGATTTAACCCCATGAGGCAGAGAAGTGGCTGAGCCTGGGCCTCCCTTCCTGGTGCCCCGTCCTGGTGGCATGGTGGCAGGGGACTCCCAACTCTTGTGTGTGTGTTTGGTGTACTTGAGTGCTGTGCTTTTGAGGGTGCAAGACAAATAATGAGGGTTGCAAGGGCCAGAAGGGGAAGCTCACAACCAGGACAGTTGGGGCCATTAGAGACCATGGTCACCTTGGCTGCAGTGACCATAAAATAATGGAGTTGCATACTCTGAGGGGAATGATGAAGGAGAGCAGCAGAGGAGAGACCCTGGACTTCAGGTGAGCAGATACGAGGGACCTGGTAGGAAGACGCCATGGAAGGCAGCTCTGAAGGGCAAAGGAGCCCAGGAACCAGCACCAGGAACTTGCTGGATGGTCTGGGTTGGGGGGCTACCCTGGCTGTCCCCTGCCTGCCATGCTTCCTTGTGGGGCAGTAGGACAGGATGGGCTGGCACGGCCCCTGACCTGCCAGCCTGGGGATCCCCCCTCAGCCCTGGCCTGGGCTGTGGCCCAACACTAATGCTTCTTCTGCACTCTGGGACCCACTTGGCATCATTTCTCTGTTTGCTAATACGCTTCCGCACCTTCCTCTTTCTACAGTGGTCTGCAGCTGCAGATTTACTATTTATTTATGATGCCTCCTCTATTACCTCCTTGTTCTCGGACAATCCATTCTGAACATCTCCAGGTCTGCAATTCTTTCAGTGAGCATTGGTGAGGAGTTTACCACTGCTGGATCTCCAGTGCCAAGCCTGTGCCCCATCTCTGACCATCCCATGCCAGTACTCCTCTGTGCTGGGTCCTCTGTGCCTTCTCCAGGCCCTGCACTTCTCTAGTGAGCCTGAAGCCCACATCAACTACTGCAACTCATCTGGACAAGCCAAATGGCCTGGAGAAGTCAAATACGTCTATGGCAGTTTTTCTACCTTACCAGCAAGGTTCTGCTTGCAAACTGCAGGTCGCTCAAGCCTTGTCCTTAATGAACAAGACCCCCAGGGAAAGAAGCCTCCAGTGCTGCTTTAACTGCAGCCCAGACACCCTTTTCAGTTCAGAAAGGCAGACTTTGTGTCCTTGAGGGGCATCACTCATGACTGGCCTCCAGCCAGATTTCCTGCTGCTGGTCACTCACTGCTTGGGGTCTGGCAGCCCAGCCACTTCTCAACCCACCTCCCGGTCCACTTATCCAACCAATACTTTATCAGCTAGTCTGTGATGATGTTGTTACAGAACAATAGACTAGTTCCTAGTTATTAATCCAGAGCCTGGTACTAGACGGTAAAGATCTAGTGAGATTTAAAACTCAAGGAAGAGCCATGGGCTGCAGACAACAAATTTTTAGTACTCCCACAAATGACAGCTGCTTACACCACTGGTCAGTTTACACCCCTGCAGGCTTCTGTGCCTCCAAGTGTTCCATTTTCCTTCAGAACTCAAAAAAGTGATTTTATGGGAAACAAGCGTTTCAGCCACCTGAGGGCACAAGCAGCTCCATTAAACTCCATGAGCATTGTCCCTCAACAGGTGATTACACAGAGAGGAAGAAATATCTCAAAAAAAAATGTGCAGCTGGGGCAGGTGAGGAGAACGATGAACTCTCACTGACAGCTCACTGTCCCAAGAGACCAGCCTCTGCTTTGCTTGGGGCAAACCACTTCTACTACCACCATCAGATTTTTCTTTCCCAGGAGGGGCCTGATGTGCTGGAGGTGCCCAGCAGGATCCATCCCGGCAGCTGCAGCCCCCAGAGCCCAGCTGTTGTGGTTGAAAGGCCAGGGCCCTGCACAGCTGCCCCAACACCAGCAATTGGAGGAAGCCTCAAAGCTCCCAGGGCTCTTCTGCCACCAGCAAATGCCCTTAGCTGCAGCTCAGCCCACCTGCCCTCTTGGGGCCAGCAAAGCCCAAGGCACATGGTCCTGCTACTCACCAGCTGACTGAGGCCAGCCTGAAGCAAGGATGTGTGCAGAAGGTCTTGTAGGATCTGGAGATGAGACAGCCCCACTGTTCCCACCCATAAACCAGCCCCACAGAAAGGCAAAGGAGAATGAACGTGAGGAATAAACACAGGATCTCCCAGTGCAGTTGAGCCAGCCCTATCCTGAGCACCTGCTGCCTGTCTCAGCCTGGGGCCCATTCTCCAGGCCAGGGCTTTCCCTAGGGAGCTGCAGCCTCAACTGGGCTGGTGGGAGCACAGGAGTAGCCCCCGTGCACCTGCTAGCCAAGTGGTGGGCTGTGGGAGCTCAGAGACAGAGCTGCGATTCCTGCAGCTCAGACAGCCTTTGCTGGCAGTGCCTGCCCAAGGCCTAGACTCAGCTCTGCTAGGCCCAGGGCTGGAGCTAGCTGTAGCTGGGCTTCCTGGAGAGGGAGGAAGGATGAACTGCTGCTAGTCCCTCAGAAAACGACATTTGTAGCTATAGCCCCAGGAGACTAAAGCCCAGCGAGTTCTAAAAACGCAGATAAGTATTTCCACAGCTGGAGCATGCACAGCCCCCAGGGCTGGGAAAATGGCTGCTCCCAGTGCTGCTGCCAGGACAGGATCTCCTGTGTGAAAGTGATGACGGGAACGTGGCTGAGCTCCAGGCCCATTGCCTGTCATCAGATCCCTGCCCCAGGGCATGGGAGGGACAGCTCAGATGATGCTTGTCATGGAGGGATGGGACTGCTGGCCAGGAGGTGCCATGTGAGGGCGTTGCTGGGGAGGGCTGCATGTCTGAGACTTGGGTCCCACTGTTGTCCCAAAACTGGGTTCCGTTTTCCAGTGTGCAAACAACCAATAAACACACAGGGTCGAAATATTTGTTTATTTCATTTCTGCACAGAGATGGGTGCTAGGTGGTAGATCCATAAAGCTAGCACACCTTCTCCCTTCTCATTCTTTATTTATACACACTTTTCAGGGAGTACTTCATACAAATTTTTCTATTGGTTACCATTTCATTACATCTCTGCTCTTGCGTTTTTAACATTCCTGGTAATTAGCATAGGAAGCAGAGAAGAGGCAGTAACTTCATTATCATGTCATTTCCACCTCATTCATTTAGGGGTTTGTAGTATAATATGTTAATAAGCTTTAATGAACCTGAGTTGTGCTTTTTTTGTCTTGCCTGCCTCTCACATTCTTCAAAGTGCTGTGGTTTTATCAAGGTTATTCAGCTGGAGCTGGCTATCCTTTGCAATACTGGTTTTCTCTCTCCCTTGTCCTTGAGTCTTGTTAACTATTATTTGCAGGGTTTTTCTTACAGCATCACTCCAACACCACCTGGCCTAGGTGCCAGGTCCAGCCTCTGAGCAGCCTGTGACTGCCCTGCAGCAGTGGCCTCTGTGAGACTGGGTTGCAGCCCTGCTCCCCAGTGCCTAGAGTGAATCCGACACAACCAGAGCATTCAGTTGTCCATAGGGAACTGTCCAGGCCATCACCCAGCCCAACAACTAACAGAGACTAAGGCTTCCTCTGGTTTCCACCCCAGACAGCATGCCAGGATGTGAGCAGAGGCTGCAGCGATACCAGGGGCCACAGCAGCACTGAGCCAGCCCCAGTATGACAACAGCAGCCCTGGGCAGAGTCAGGGGCAGAGTCCCCAAGGCCCAGCCTCATGGTAGCTCATCCTGCACAAGTCCCACACAGCAGAGGGGCATTGCTCTGCCACATGGAAGGGCTGGGATGGAAGCAATCCCTGCACTGCCCTGCTCAGGAGCTGGCCTCCATTCCCAGCCCCTTTGGGAATTTGCTGAGAAAACAAACTTCTGACAGCTGTCTCTGCTGGGTGCACACACACGATCCTCTCCTGTGCTTGAAGCATCCGCCTTCCCCAGCCATCCCAGGGACCCCGAGGACACACATTTCCCTGCTCCATCACGAGCTCCCACAGCACCTAGTCCCAGCTCCCACACACTCAGGAATTGGAGCAGGGAGATGAGCACAGAAGCAGGCCCATGGGCCCTACTCCAAGCCCACCAAGCCTTTTTGTTCTTGCACACATGGGCCAAATGCCTCCTCCATGGGCTCCCTCAGCACAAGCCACCACCTCCCCAGTCTCAGAGGGCTCTCAGAGAAGGCCACAGGGGTCCCTGGGGCCTGTTAGCAGAAACTAAAGGCTCCTCAGCATATCTCCAGTGTCCTTAGCACCCAGGGAGGGTGGAGCACTGGGCAGGGGGCTGGACAGCCCAAGGGGAACACAGAGAGGTGTCTTTTCCTCTCCAGGAGTACTGGATCACCTCCGTTCGCCTCCACAAGTGCCTGGATCTTTCACCTTCCCCTCCTTGCACACTCAGAATGTATTCTTTTCTCTTCAAGAGCACTCACGTGTCCTTCGGTTCCTTCTGTGAGCACACAGGTCCCTTCCGTTCTCCTCCGAGTCTGCTCACATACTTTCCCATTACCCTCCATGGCTGCTCTGACCCCACTTTCTCCTTGGCTCATGCTCACATTCTCTTCATTCTCCATTCTGAAGTGCTCGTGTCTCTTCCCTTCTCCTCATCGCATGTTCGAAGTCCCCTCTGTCCCTCCATGCATCTGTAGATCTCCTCTTTGCCCCTTGGCATGAGGTAAGATAACCTCTACTTATCGCCATACTTGTTCAGCTCCCTTCCAATTCCCAAGGTCACCTCTCTATGATTATATCATTCTATCATTCTCTGATTCTGTGAGCTCTTCTCTTCCTGTGGTTGCATCTCCTTCATTTCCATTGAGGAGAGCTCAGCTCTCTTTCACTGCCCTCTCAGTGCACCCACATAGCCCCAGTTCCTCTCTGGGCATGCACTGATCCTCCCCTTTCCCCTCCTTGCAGGACAAGATCCTCTTCATCCCCATCTCTGTGCACTCCAGTGTCCATCCTTCACCTTTCTGGGCACTCACCTCCCCTTCTACTCCCTGTCATGCCAGCCTGCATCTCCCCTCTTCCCCTTGGTGCCCACTCAGGCCCACCACTGAGCAAGAAAGGGCTGAGCTATGTGTGCACGGCCACCCCAAGGGGTGCTGGGGGCAAGCAGGGTGTGCACACTGCTTTGCTTCTGCAGTAGAATTGGACAGTGCATACGATCTTGAACAGGCCTTCCTTACCAAATTCCTCCAGATCAACCCACTGCAAGGCACATTTTGGTTACCCACTTGGGACCTGGCACCAGTGGTCTTTATTTTCCATTTCTAAGGGCAGAGCAGCATCTGCAAAGGCCTTGCTCTGCCAAGGGCTCTTTGCTGCAGAGAAGGCAACACTGGCAGCAGTAGTGGGACCCCCACACACCAACATGCCTCCACTTGACCCTACCAGTGTGGACCCTGGGGTTTCTCTAGGCCCTCTCAACCTTCATGTTTCAGTGAGGTGGAGCACTCTAGGCAGTTCATCTCAGCTGTACTGTTTACTCGTCTGCTGTGTGGCCAGAAAAGACTCATGCTTGTCTCTGCATTCTTGAAGCTCCATCATCTTCACAACACTAAGGGGGAAACCAAAAGGTGTTCACTTTTACATACAGGTAGGAGGGCAGAGATCCTGTGTGTGGATCCCCAGGTTCAGCTGAGTGCTGCACAGACCCCTCCCCCCCTCCCACAACAGCATCTTCCCATTTGCCAGATGTTGAACAGACCCCTCTCCCAGGCTGATACTGAGTGTCCCTTTGTGCATGGTGCTGCATAGGCCTTCTGACCTAGACCAGGAACCACGCTAAGCATGGCACCAACTCCCTTATAACAGAACACTGCCCCCACCCTGGGACCTTCACAACTGCTCCCCAATTCCTCTCTCCCACCTGAGCCCATTAGGCCACCACATCACCCCTTCAGTCAAATGCCCACCTCCTCTGGTCCATCCCATTGTCCTGCTCAATATAACCAAGTATCTGACCAAAAAAACAAATGTATCATCAGGAGGGGAGGTCATTCATTTCCTCCTGGATTCCATTCTGTGGGGGAATAATGGATACATTTTACTGGGGAGAAATAGACATGGGAACAAAAGGAGAGGGAAATCAGAATTTGCCTATAAAATACTGTGTAAATGAGAAACAGCAAAATGAAGTTTATGATAAAGAGCATAAGCAGTGATTTGATGGGCCGGCACAGTCAGGTGGACATTCATCAGTCTCCTCTGCAAGAATCTGCAGAGAACAGGAGGGCTGGGATTCCTGTTCACCAGTGCAGACATGTCCAGAGAGGGGGCTTGAGTCACTGCCCAGTCATCAGTCTCTTTATGAAGGTGTGTGGAGGTACCCAAGATACACCCACAAATCCTATCCTTCAATTTAGGTAAACTGGCCAAAGAACTGGCACCTTCAGAGTAATTTTTCTCCTCTCTGAGGACACTGGGAGAGTGAACCACTTCCAAGAGTGCTGAGCCTTGCAGGCAGGAAGAGTCAACAGTCACTTCAGACTTGGGTGTCTTACTTGGGCTCCTCTGCTCTTGGCTGAAATGACTCCTGCAACATCTCCCCAAGCATGTGTGTTTGTTGTATTGATGCCTCCACATGAGGGGATCCTCTGCACTCCTGTTAAGGCCATTGAACACACAGAGGAGCTTTGGAATCATAGGCTATCTCAGTCCAAGGTGTCCTCCTAGCAAGAGGGAAAGCAATTGCCTTCTGGAAGTGTCAAACCCCTTGCAGTGTGTTTAAAGACAGATGAGCTACCCAGCACTTATCACTGAGTGCATGTCAGATATGTTATCCTGTGAACTGAGAATGGCAATCAGTTCATTTTTTCACCTTTTACAATTTTTAGCTAAGCCTCTTTCCCATCTCTTGTCTTTTGCTGCCTGCTGAAGCTTCCTCCAATGCTAGTCACGTTCCTCTTTGCTTTTTTGTTTCAGTCAGGGTCCAAAATATCCAAAGTTGAATAAAATCTGTACAGATGAGCATGATTACTCAGAGCTCAGATAAGGATAGAACATCAGGGCACAGAGTGCCTGCAATGATCTGTCTCTTGTTTTTGTGGTACCTCTGATCCTTTTTCTAAAGTTCAGGTTTTGATTTCACTGGAGGATGGACGAGAGGTGCAGTCAGCACAGTGCTATTGACACTGAGAAGGGAATGGCCCACATCAGTTTGTCAGGACAGAAAGCGGGTACCCATGGGAAAGAGAGTGAAGGACCACACAGGGAGGTGGCTGAGATGCCTAGCTGATGAGCTCCCAGGAACACATGTTCTCATCACAGACACCTACACAACTCCTCCGAGGGCCACCCCAGGTACTGAAAAGAGAGGTGAAAACAGTGCTTTAGATGTTAGCAGGAGTGCAGCTTTTGGGCCCCACTTCAGCTCAGCAAAGGCTGTTTGTTGACCCAGGAGCCTTCTCCACCTGAGCTGACACCTAGGCTCCACAGAGAGACCACAGGCAAAAAGATGCACTCAGAAGGGACACTGCACATGCACTTTGCACTCAACACGGGCTGAGTCATAGATGGGTTGGCAGTGAAGTCTCTACCTGCAGGCTGGCATGCTGTTACCATGCATGACACTGAGGGACCTTTCAAGTGCCCTGGGGTTTGCCTATAGCATCCACTTGCAGCAGCATTTCCAGCAAGTCCCTTCACTATTTCCCTTCACTATATGCCAGGTACTCACAGATGACTTGAGACTCGAGGCTGTAACGAATGACAGGAGATATCGTCATATGTTTGGGCAATTCTACTAGTATGTGCATTTCCTTTGGAGAGAAGAGTAATGAGGACTACTGTAAATATTCTGGAAATATTTACAGCAGAGGGAGAGGGTTCCTTGACTAAGGAATACGTAGGGAAGGGAAATGGAGGAGGAATAAGGAGGGAGGACTAGAGAGGAGGGAGTATAAAAACGGTCAGTTGCATGTAAGTAGTTGATGGTCAGTATGCTTGTCTGACCAAGTCCTGATCCTGATCATCACAGTCCACCCTATGTTGCTATTAAACTTTTTAACTGTCTTTCCATGTAATCTCACTATCTATCCCATGTTTGAGTGCTGTATGGCCTAAGTGCCAGCAACTAGAGACAAGAGTGTGTGAATTTGGTGCTAGTAACTGAAGTCAGACCCTTGGGCAACCATGATGTCTGTGTCTATGGTGCCAGCTACTGGGGTAAGTTGAAATCTCAGTGCCAGCAACTGGAGAGGCTGGTGTTGACTAGACTGTGGCCAGCAACTGGCATCAGACCTTGGGCAATGCTGACCTCTGTGTCTGTGGAGTGACAGATGGTCCCAGCATCAGCCACTGGAGTGGGACCAGGTGTCATAGGGCCCATGTGTCCTGCAAGTCAGCTAAGGGACGGGGCGGGGGGGGAGGGGGCGGCACTGGGGTGAAAGTATAGGAAGAGTCTCAGCATTAGCAGCTGGAGCGGGGATCACAGGTCACAGTGTCCATGTGCCTGGGCATCAGCTCCTGGGGGTGTGTAGAGTGTTCATATTTCTCTCTAACCTGTTCTCTCTTTGAGTGTGTGTGTCTGTAATTTGCCAGAAAACTTCAAGTTGTACTGGCTAGCAGGGAGGATGTCATATAGTGGGTAAGTGGCTCATGGTCTGGGCAGGGATATCAGATGGGCAGAGAAGCTGTGCTGATATTCCAGGGAGCTATGAGTGTGCCTGGGCTTGTGAACACGAGAGTTGGGGGCGGGGGATGCTTTCATTAGTGAACTTCAGTCTTTACTTGCCAGAGAGGAGGAAGGCAACTTGGCCATTGGTGCTTATGTTTGGTGTGAGTTTTGATGATGCTACACGTGAGTATTGCTGAAGGCAGCACTGTGTCTGTGCCCATCTGTGTAGCTACCCTTGTCAGTGTCTTGTGTGCGTCTGTGTGTCTCTGTGCGTGTGCATGCACGCACCTGTCTGTGCATTTCTGTGTCTCTGGGATACATGCTCAGTTTTGCTTCTGGTGGAACCTGCAGAAGGGAGAGCAGCAGCTTCATTCATTGGCCTGGGACAGAGAAACCTTCGGGTCCCTAGGCACATCAGACTGGCCTCCAGCATCTGGGTAGGAAGAATGCCTGGCTCCCAGAGGCCGCTGGAGATGGTGGCTGTATAGCATCCCTGACAGTCCCCTTTTCCTTCTGTTTTCCAATACTTGTTTCTCCCCAAAGCACCTTGATCAGTCCCTTTCCCTACCTTTCATTCCTCCTCTAAACATCCCATAGTAAGTCTTTTGTAAATCCATAATGCTTTTCCCTGTGTCCCATAATGTGTCCCGTACTACCAGAAGTAGTAAACCTCCTCTCATGGTGGTAAGATGCTCTGGAGAGCCTTTCTGTTGACCCATCAGGTTGATTTCATACCTGGACAATGAGACTGACTACTCACCTGTGACATTTCTGGGAAAAACAGGTGAGGGTGTTCATTTCTCCACTTGGCTTATTCACGTTCTCCCATTTCTCATTGTTTCTCTGTGCTCCCTCATGTGTGTGGAGATGAGCCTTTCACCACATAACTCAGATGAAGGGTCATCAGGATGTCTCTAGGCCAATCTCCTGCTCAAAGATAAGGTGAGGTTGTAAAAGGACTTCATCAAGTCTTATTCTTATGAAAGATGAAGATGGCATGACCTCTCCGGACAACCTCTTGAGAGATCTCTTGTTTCAATTTATGCCCATTGCCGTTCACAGAATCACAGAATGGTTGAGGTTGGAAGGGGGCTCCAGAGATCATCTAGTCCAACCCCCCTGCTCAAGCAGTCACCTGAAGCATGTTGCACAGGGTTGTGTCCAGGTAGGTTTTGAATATCTCCAGAGGAGATTCCACAACCTCTGTGGGTAACCTGTTCCAGTGCTCTGTCACTCACATAGTAAAGAAATTTTTCCTTGTAGTCAGGAAAACTGTGTTTCAGTTTGTGCCCTGTCTTGTCCTGTTGCTGGACACCGCTGAGAAGAGTCTGGCCCCATCCCCTTGGCACCCTCCCTTCAGGTACTTACACACATTGATAAGATCCCCCCTCAGTCTTCTCTTCTCCAGGCTGAAGAGGCCTGGCTCTCACAGCCATTCCTCAGAGGGCAGATGCTCCAGCCCTCTGATCAGCTTTGTAGCCCTATGCTGGACTCTCTCCAGGAGCTCCATGTCTCTCTCGTACTGGGGAGCCCAGAATCGGACGCAGTACTCGAGATGAGGCCTCACTAGGGCTGAGTAGAAGGGGAGGATCACCTCCCTCAACCTGCTGGCAGCACTCTTCCTAACGCACCCTAGGATACCATTGGCCTACTTTGGCACAAGGGCACATTGCTGGCTTATGGTCAACTTGTTGTCCAACAAGACTTCCAGGTCCTTTTGTGCAGAGCTGCTTTCCAGCAGGTCAGCCCCCAAACTGTTCTGGTGCATGGAGTTATTTCTCCCTAGGTGCCAGAGAAATAACTTGGCTTTGCTGAACTTCATGAGAACTGAACTCTGCCCAGTTCTCCAGGCTGTCCAGGTCTCTCTGAATGGCAGCACAGCTTTATGGTATATCAGTTACTGCTCCCAGCTTGGTATCATCTGCAAATCTGCTGAGGAGGTACTCTGTCCCTTCATCCACGTCATTGATATGCAAGTTTAACAACATTGGACCCAGTACTGACCCCTGCGGGACACCACTATCTACAGGCCTCCAACTAGACTCCACGTTGCTGCTGACCACCTGTATCCATACTACGTGATACTTGATGGGAATGGTCTATGTCGTAACTTCCGTATCTGTACTACCTGATACTTGTTGGGAATGGTCCGTGATGTAAACTTTTGGTGTCTAGAACAATACTGCTGTGTTAAGCGGAATACAAATAAGTAATTAACAAGGTCTTGGAAATCTGTGAGAAAGAATAGCAGTTGGTTACATATAGATTCTGTGGCTTCCAGCCACAGAATAACCATGAGAAGCAGTCAACATGAAGGTCAGAAGTTGAAGAGTAATGAAATAGCAACCCCCAAAGTTTGCCTACTGCAAATAACCATAAATACCAGAATTTTTCTAAAGGAGAGTGAGGCTGCTACACAACAGAGGACCACGTTGCCTCCTTGGATTCGCTTGAAAAGATTGTGCCTGCCAACTCTCTCTCATCATGCAGACGATTGGGACAAGCATTGGAGTGGTCCTTCTCGAGATTACCATCAGGTCGGCCTGTTTGTAAGTATCTATGACTAAACTGCTTGCTACTGAAGAGTGTTTGTGTGTGTGTGTTTGTGCTGGCCTGCCAAACTGGACGTTTGGCCCCTGAGAATCTAACTGGAACACAACCCTCTGAGCTCTGCCATTCAGCCAGTTCTCAACCCACGTCACTGTTTACTCATTTAACCCACACTTCCTGAACTTACCTATGAGGATGTTATGGGAGACAGTGCCAAAGCCTTGCTGTAGTCAAGGCAGAAAACATCCACTGTCCTCCTCTCATCTACCCAGCCAGTCACTCCATCATAGAAGGTTTTCCTCCCCCCACCATACACCATTGTGAAGATCTTGGCTTTGTCTTCTCAAAAATGTCCCTGTTGCTATTGAAAGGTTGCTTTCAGCAGATTCAGCTGAAGTCTTCCCTTCTCCATGCTGAACAAGCCCCATTCCCTCAACCTCTTCTCACTGCGTAAAGGCTCAAAATCCCTGACCACTTGGTGGCCCTCCACTGAACTCCACTCTGTTTCTCCCTGTCTTTCCTGGATTGAGGATGCCAAAACTGGAGGCAATATTACAGATGTGGTCTAACAAGTGCCAGGTAGAGAGGAATGATCACTTCCCTTAATCTGCTGACTGTGGTTCTCTCCATACAGCCCAGGATGCCGTTGGTCATCCTTGCTGTGAGGGATCACTGCTAGCTCATGTTCAGCTTAGGTCCATCAGCATCCATGGCCTTTCCCACAGAGTTGCCCCCAACCAGCTGTCCACTGCCTAGATCATAGCGAGGGGCTGTTTCTTCCATGGGCAGAACTTTGCATTTGTCATTGTTGAAATTCATATGGTTCCTGCTGTCCCATTCCTCCAGCCTGTTAAGGTCCTTCCAGGAATACAGCTATGTCCTTGAGCATACCTACCAGTCCCCCTTCCTTAATATCATTTGGCAATTTGATGAGCAAGCACTATGTCACCTCTCACATTGATAAAATTCATTGTTAAAGATGATAAAAAGCACATGTCCCAGAACACACTCCAGACATATGCCACTCTCATAGTCCTCCTGGTTGATTATGACCCATTAACCACTATTCTCTGCATTTAATCATCACACTATTTTTTTTTTGGGGGGGGGCTTGTTTTGTTTTTATGCATCTAGTTGTCCAGCCATCTAAACCTTAATAACCTAAGTTGGATACAACACTGTTGTTGGAGACCATGTCAGATGCCTTGCTAAAGTCAAGGTAAATGATTTCCAGTGCTCTTCCTCCTTCACAAATCCAATCTTTGCATCATGGAAGACAATCAAATCAGGCAGGCAGGACTCACCCTTTGGTCACTTTATGCTGACTGTTCAAAGTCACCTTCTTCCACTGTCTTTGCCCAGAAATATCTTCCAGGAGGACTCTGAGATTTTCCTAGGCACCACAGTGAGGTTAACTGGCCTGTAGTTCCTCAAATAAACCTTACAGTCTTTTTTGAAGATGGATGCAAAATTTGCTTTCCTCCACTCATCACAGTTCCCCCTAATCTCCAAGCATTATAAAGACAATAGACATAGATGATAGATGCCTTGCAAGGGTGTTTAGCAGTTCTCTTAGCACCCTCTGATTCAGCCCATTGGGCCCTATAGGTCTGGGTGTGTGGAGTTCTCCTTAGTTATCCTTGACTCAACCCTCGAACCCTGCTGCTCATTATTCATCTTCTTGAAACTTTTCACTGATTCACAAGGCCTGGGAGACCCTGCTGAAGTAGGCTGAGGCAAAGAAGACAGAAGACTACCTCAGCCTTCTCTGCGGCCACTGTCAGTAAGTCACCCATTTAGTCATTTAGTGTTGGGCTCACATTTCCTTTGTCCAGCCTCCAATGTAAAGGTAGAAGCTCTTCTCGTTGCCCTTGACATTCCTTGAAAGCCTCCACTCCAGCTGAGTCCTGACTTTCCTAACACAATCTCTACGTGCCAGAGCAGCGTTTCTCAATGGCCCCTCTTTCCACCTCCTGCATATGGCCTGTGTATTCTGGAGGTCTGCTGCGGCTTTCCTGCTTAGGCAAGGCATCTTTTTTCCCCCACATGTCCAACCTGAGCCTGCTCAGCTGCAGTTTGCAGTTACTGTCCCTTGTTGTAGTGTCAACCACTACCAAGAAGGCTTGGCCTTTGTTGTCTTTGAAGTGTCCTTCAGGTGGTTACAGGTATAGCAAGAGTGTTTCTTAGCCTCCTCTTTGCAAGACGAAACAAGTCCAAGCCCTTTACAATTTCCTGTTGGATCCTCAAAATGTTTCCCTCATCCCTTCTGGTCTAGAAGGCCCAAAACTAGAATCACTGTTCAAAATATGGCCTTGCCACCTGTGAGTCTGGGGCAGTAGCAACTTCTCCTGATGTGCTCCCCACTACCCTTCTCCAGGCCTTGTTGTGAAGCAGGAAAAGGGAAATCATGAGCATATTGCCAAGTAAGTTTACCTCAGGATCCCCTCCAGTTATACTGGCTACCTTCACACAGGATAGTTTGGCAAGACTGTCCCATCAGACCCACACTCTCAAATGTCCCTATGGGCTGTCATGCTACAAGCTAGGACACAGATCCTGAGCCTCAGCATCACTTGGTCAGAGCTGTCTTATTATTTATGAGGGTAGCAAAAAACCAGCTCCCCTCCCCAGAAAAAGCACAAAAAAATATTTTGTTTCTCTACAAGAGCACAACAGGACTGCCCAGGAGATCACCATAAGCTCTGAAGGATATCTGTCTCAAGTGCTATCAAGGGTGAATGTGCTGCATCTGCAAGGGGGGAGAGCCTCTTCAGTGAATCTGCTTGTGCAGAAAAGCACTAACATGCCTAATCCTCAGCTAGCCTTATCCTAACCTGGGTAGATGAACTGGACCCTGGAAGTCCCCATGGTGGGACGCTTTGGTGTTTGCTCATAAGTAGACATTCACACCACAGACAGGTCAGTTTAGGTGAGATGATTCTCCCCGCTGCTGTAGACTCTCTGAGAGATAGGATCCTTGAAGGAGTCATCTCTGATCTGATCCTTTGGGCAATTCTCTTGTTCTCCAGCATTTCATGAGGGCATGAAAACCTGGAAGTGGAAGGAGAAGAAGTTTCAAAATGAGAAGGTTTTTATTCCTGTAGACTTTAGATGAGGTTCATGTGCCTGAATTCCCTGAGTCAGAAGTCACCAGCTTTCAAGGGGCAGATGCTCATAAGGGAGCCAATTATTTTCTCTTTGCCATATCTCAGAGGGTCTGTCAAGTATAATTGGCCCACTGTGTAATGTGCTGTCTTCATCAAAATAAATAAATAAATGAATGAATGAATAAAAAGACTTTGAGCATTCTCCTGAATATTACTTTCTGGACCGCTTTCCCTGGGAGGTTTCAGATTTATAACTTGCTATTTTTTATTTATTTTTTATTTATTTTTGAGATGACTAGGCTCATTCTCATAGCAATCAGCAGCCAAAGCCCACACAGACTACAGAAAGCATTTTCAGTTCTCATGGCATGGATTTCAGCTTATCAGAGCCCACATATAACAGTCATAGTTATATTATCAGCAGGAGTGAAAACTTCTTTTTATTCTAATACCTTGAGGCCTGTCACTCACTGTATCATACGATTGCTCCTTTGCATTTGCCTCACTGTGGCCCATGCAGTAATTCTGTTAGAAAACGAGTTCCTCGGATGTTATGCTATAAACTGGGAATGTAGGATCCATCTACTTTCACTCTATCTCTCCACAATTTGCCTTGGAACTGAAGAGCTAATCAGGAACTTGGACACAGCTATCTTCAGCAAGTTACCAAAAATAAATAAATGGAGTGTCCTTTGCACAGGTAGGTGCAAAGGCATAGACATAAGAGCAAAAGAATCTCCTTTGCAGATATAAATTTTGGTTGCTTTTTGCATGTGTGACTTGGAAATGCAGAAGTAGGAAATGTAGGATGAAAATAATCCATCGCATGTTGTGATTTGATGATAATTTTGACTAGTGGTAACAGGGAGATTGAAAGACCTTGGCAAGCAAAAGCCTGCTTATTCCATCTTTTTTTAAAGCCTGCTTATTCCATTAAAAAAAAAAAAGCAAAGAACTATAACTAATATCTGTGACTGTGGAATGAGGAGGAATGGAGATGTGAATGATGTGGAAAGACCTTTTGAAATGAAGGAATTGAATATTCAAAGAGGCTATGTTGCTCTCTTATTCTCGCCATGACAGAGAACACATTTGGATGGGAAATACCACAGCTGTGACAGAGTTCATCCTAGTGGGATTTCCAAACAGCTATGAAGTGGAGATCGTCTTCTTTGTCATGTTTCTGCTTGCTTACTTAGTAACAGTCCTGGGAAATGCTCTTATCATTGTACTGGTCTATACAGACTGCCATCTCCATTCTCCCATGTATTACTTCCTCAGTAATTTGTCCTTCACTGAGATCTCCATGACTTCTTCTGTGGTGCCAAAACTGCTGGCAAATATCCTGTCAGAGAAGAAGACCATCTCTTTTGCTGGCTGCTTTAGTCAATTCTACTTTTATTTCTTCCTGGCTGCAACAGAGTTCATCCTCTTCGCCATCATGTCCTACAACCGGTATCTGGCAATATGCGACCCCCTGAGGTATCCCACTATCATGACAGAAAGGGTGTGCAGCAAGCTTGTCATAGGTGCATGGGTAGGTGGCTTGGTCTTGATCCTGCCGTCAGTGATCCTGAGAGCCAGGCTGCCTTACTGTGGTCCCAACGTCATCGACCATTACTTCTGTGACATGGCACCTCTTCTGCACCTTGCTTGCACAGACATCTGGATTGTTGAACTGAATGATTTTGTGGTGTCTTTTGTTCTGCTCTTTGGCTCCTTGGCATTCACTGTCGTCTCCTATGCCTGGATTATTTTGACCATATTCCGGATCCCATCTGCCCAGGGCAGGCAGAAAACATTTGCCACTTGTGCTTCTCATTTCATTGCTGTTTCTCTGGGTTTTGGCATCTCCATCTTTGTCTATGTCAGGCCTTCTGAGACAAACTCTATGCACTCCAACAAAATCCTCTCTGTTTTCTCCAGCATTGTGACTCCTCTTTTAAATCCCTTCATATTCAGCCTACGGAATCAGCAGATGAAAGAGGCCTGGAAAAATGCTTTGCACAGCTGCCTGGGAACAGCTAAAGAGTCCAGAAAGCCATGAGAATCATCATGATTTGCAGGAAGTCAGTCCTTGAAGAAATCTCAACAGGACCTCTGCATTCATGATGTCGTTTGATAGACTTTGGGAGGAAGCATCCCATTACGACCAATGCAGTGGATGAACACATCTCAAACATCACGTTCACAGCAATACTGTTGTGTCAGACCCTAGTGAAATTCCCCACAGATATCTGACAGTGATTATAAGGCTGTGTGTCTATGGGGTGGTATGTGCCTGTTGGGCAAAAAGCAGTCTCCTCATCTGGCCAAAAGGCTGCGCGACTCAAAGGAACAGAAAAAAACCCAGCAAAATAAAGGAGTGGCAAAGTGAAAAGAAATGGCAGTCAAATTGTAATTATTAATTTTGCTAAATTTTCATCATATAACCATATTTTCAAAGAAAGAGTCCCTGTTCTGCTGAATACTAATATCTCTGTCAGTATAATGCATCATCTTTGAATTGCAAGCTATAGCTGATACAGATGAGATGGGGTACATAAATGCACAAAGAGATGGAAGGACTAGAGGATAACAGAAAGAAAGGGAGAAACTGAACACTGAAGTGGAAGAATTCAGATCTATACCTGAGTTATGACAGTTTTCTGTTTCTTTAAAGAAGAGATAGGACTAATGAATAACAAAATCTCATTTTCCTGCTCATTTGAATGCATAAAGAGGTATGTTAGGAAACAACTGAGGGATACTTCCCCTCATACAAATCTTTTTATCTTGGAGATTTTGAACGGCACCTCTAGGAGACCTTCAATCATACACCTCAAAGAAAAAGACAAGCAAGCAAAACCCTATTAAGATTTTACAGGCTTGTGAATTCAAGTTACTCTTTTCTGCTGTGTACATGATCGCCTTGGTGCTCAGCATCTTTCACTTTTTTCCTGACAGTTTTTATTGCTCCAAAATTATCAGGAAGGTTCTGAAAATCCCATCAGTTCTGGGCAGACTGTGATTGCAGCACACTGGAGAGTATCCCAAAACACCTTCCATAACGCCCAGATGCATCTAAAGTGTCTCTAGGCATCCTTCAGATGATGTATAGGAAAATTGTTCAGGCTGTCTTTAATCTCAGTGCACAGCTATTGCCTGATGTGTTTGTTTTGGTTTAAACTTTAGAACGATGTTATTGTCTGCTCGGCCTGCATTTCTGACACTTCAATTCCTTTTAAATCTTTAATGTGTGACACATCCTTTTGCAAGGGGAAAGACAGTCAGGATTGGAAGGAACTTACTGCGTCATCAAGACAGATGTATGGATGCTACGGCCTGTATCTGTTGTGATCATTTCCAGGAAGTGCTTTGTGGAGTTGATGTCCTCAGCATTAGTCATGGCCACATGGGATGCACTTGGCCTGCTTAGTTTCACACAGGCCCAATATAGGCATTTTAATCTCACCTAACCCCCCACGCTTCTCTAAGAAAGGAAGTTGAAGAATTGGCACTTCCGGGACATGAATCACCCTGTTTTCAGAGAAACAATTAAAAACTCCAAAGGAGAAACATTCATTCAGAGATGGGTACAGCCTATTCACGAGAGACTCACCCAGAAGGGTCAATGGGAGAGCCTCCCAGGATGGCACTGCACACTGAGGATGGGGTTTAGCGCCTCTGGGCATGTAGTACTTGTTCTGGGATGCTGGGAAGAACATTTTGGAATTGTGCAAGACTTACTCTTGGGTGTTTAGAGAAAGAGCAAAGGTGCAAAAAGGGAGAGAGTAAGTGGTTTGGGGAGATAGAAGCATGAGACAGTAGAGGAAATGGGATAAAAGGAACTGATGACTTGTAAACAGGTTGCTGTCAGTACACATCTGGCCATTTTCCAGGGTGAGGGGGCTCTCTATTCTGTGTGTGTGCGTGTGTAAAGAGATCCCAGTGCCAGTCACTGGGCACCGGGAGTCATAGGGGTGATGTGCTTGGGATGCCAGCAGCTGGAAAGAGTAGAGTGTGCGAGTACTGTGTGGCTGTATATGTCAGTATGTGTAATCACCAGTGAACATCAAGCCAGACTAGCCAGTGAGCTGGGTAAGAGGCTTGGGAGGCAGTTATCAGAGGCCATAAGTCTGGGCTGTTTATTGGAGAGCCTGGAGGGTCTCTGAGTTGGCTACTGGAGGGACCAGGTGGTCCAAACTAGCTACTGGAGAAACTGTGGGGCCTGGGTTTCTGGTGTGGGAAGGGCCATAGTTCTGGACCAGGAGGGGAAGTTGCCCTTTATCTGAGAGAGTGGTGGGAATGCATGGCACTCTGTCTCGGAACAGATGGCGAGTAGGTGAGAACTGATGGGTCAGGATTAGAGGGCAGACCCACATGAGTGATGTTGTGATGGGTGTCTGCTACAGACCACCTGACCACGAAGAAGCAGGTGAGGCTTCTTCAGACAATTGGAAGAAGCCTCATGTGCACAGGCCCTGGTCCTCATGGTAGACTTGAACCATCCTGTTATCTGCTGAGGGGACAACACACCACGGCACAAGCCATCCAGGAGGTTTCTGGAGTGCACTGATAACTTCCTGACATAGGTGAAAACAAATAAATGTGAGGGATTCTAGCCCTGTGGACCTTCTTCCAGGTGGTAGTGCTTATAATTGCTGTTGCTTCTTATTTCTAGTGGTCTCCCTGTATTTTTAGCAGAAGACTCAGTCAAAATACAGTAGTCTCTGGAACAGCGAGAAAACCCCAGAACACGTATTCCACCTTTAGTCTCATTTGGTTTTGGTGTGTCTCTGATGTGCTCCTTCTCAGAGTTGCTCTTGCAACTGGCTTCCCAGACAGAACACAGACACAACAAGGTGCGTTAAAGGCCTTCTCCACCTACTACTCTACTTCATCACAATCACTGTTTTCTACAGCACCCCTATCATTGTCTACATGCTGCCCAGAGCCCCCACTCTGAGGCATCTCAACAAAGTGTTCTCATTTTTCCACACCATCCTCACACCCTTGGTCAATCCCTCATCCACATTGTGTGGAACAGGGAGGTCAGAGAGACCCTGAGGAAAGTGCTCAGGAAAGCCTGCCCTGCAACCAGAGCTCACAGTAGGTCAGGGCTCTGAGTTCATAATTATGCCCTAATGGCCCTGACCAGCCCCACACCCTCTGTCCATGGGCCAAGGAAACCCAGCTCAGCTCTGCTCTGGGATTACTTCCATCTCTGAGCTATGTTGTAGTAGTGCTGGTCTTCAGCGAAACCCCAACCATGTCTGTGCCTGGCCATGGACCCCACTGATCTGGACCCGGACTCATGTTGACTTCCTGGCTTGACCTCAATTTGTCTCATCACTGTGGACCTGTCTTGTAATCACTGGGCTGTGTCTGATCCTGGTTACCATTGCTGGACCTGATCCTGACCCTGACCTTTGGTTTGATGTCCTGGCTTGTCCTCGGACCTGCCTCATCACCACAAAGGCGGCTGGTGATCTGGACTCTCACTTTACCCCAGCTTCCATCCATGCCTGCCCTGCTCCCTCATTTGCAAGCTGTGGGACAGGTCCTGGCTGCTGAGGACCCTGCCCTCCCGGCCATGTTACCCAGCTGGGCTCCCAGCACCCTGTCCCTTAGGGGCAACTGGCTCTTGCTGCTCCATGGCACAGTAGTTTTTGACCTGACAGACAGAATTGTTTTTGCTTTTGTTTTGAACTGGAAAAGAGCTCTTAGGATATGGCCAGATTCTTTTCAGCAATACCAAGCAATAGGACATGAGGCAACAGGAACAAACTGAAGTATAGGAAGTTCCACCTGAATATGAGGGGGAATTTCTTTCCTGTGAGAGTGACACAGCAATGGAACAGGTTGCCCAGAGAGGTTGTGCAGTCTCCTCTGGAGGTATTCAAAACCCGTCTGGATGCTGTCCTATCTAACGCATTCTAGGTGACCCTGCTTGAGCAGGGGGGTTGGACTAGACGATCTCCAGAGGTCCCTTCCAACTGCAACTATTCTGTGGCGAAGAGCACTTCCTATTGCTAACAGGGCCTTCAGTGCCAGTCTGTGGGCAATTCAGCCTGCTGAGGCCAGTGCCAGCACAGTCCACAGGAAGTGTGCCTGAAGAGACCCTCATGCCCTCCACACCTTTCCAAGGAGCCTGGGGGATGAGAGCAAGTGGGGAAGCCTGGATCAGCCTGCTGCTATAGGAGACAGGAACCATTCTGGAAGCCCTTCTCCAGGGCTGCTTGGAGCACTCCTCTCAACTGGCTCTCGCTACCTGGGGTGGCCACTAGAGGAGAAAAAGCTGTCGCCAGTGAGGACATATGTCCACGGCAGCTCATCAGCAGAGGCTCCCTTTCCATCTCCTGGCCAGCAGAGTAAGCCAAGCCAAAGCCATATTTAGTCTTGCCTCTCTTCATGCATTGTGTACTTCAGCCCCATGACTACTTTGGTAGCCATTTGCTGGACTCATTCCAATTTGTCCTTGTCTTTCTTGTATTAGGGAGCCCTAAAATGAATACAGGACTCCACATGTGATCTCCTGCCTTCCAAATAGAAGGGTAATAACCCCTTCCCTGGACCTGCTGGCTGCACTCCTAGTGACACAGCCCAGCAGGCTGTTGGCTTTTGCCACTGGTGCACAGGACTGACTCTGCATCAGCTTCTTCACCAAG
Organism: Rhea pennata; assembly: GCF_028389875.1. Lineage (NCBI taxonomy): Eukaryota > Metazoa > Chordata > Aves > Rheiformes > Rheidae > Rhea > Rhea pennata. The sequence goes on from NC_084692.1 coordinate 1,316,586, forward strand.
ATCCTCAGCTCCTCTTCTGCAAAGCTGCCCTCCTACCAGTTGGCCCCAGCCAGACTTTTGCAAGGGGCTATTGGGGTTATTGCACCTGAAGTACAGGACTCTGAACTTGCCTTGGATGAATTTCATGAGGCTTCTGTCAGCCCAAATGCTGCTGCAGCATGTTGAAGTCCCTATGAAGTGCAAGTCAGCCCTCCAGGCTACTGAGTGCTCCCTGAAATTTGGAATCATCCACAAATGTGCTAACAGTGTGCTCTGTTCTACTGTCCCAATGTTCATAAAAATAATACACAGCATTTGTATGGATATTTGGAAGGTAAAGACACATGGTCTGTAAGGACAGGCAGTGAATGGCTACTGAACTTTAAAGGTAAAGACAAGAGATTGCAAAAGTAAAAAAAAATAATCACACAGTTATGCAAACACTAATGAGCAGCACATATCAGAGACTGTAACAGAGACCAGAATTAGTGTGTCACTGCCTAATGGGCACTGCAGGCACCTCCCTGGCGTAACCTTGGAGAACGTCAAGGAGAACTGATCACATGGAGACAAAATTACTCCTGGTCTCTTGAGGAGAAAGCAAATCTCTTGAAAAAGAGCACTTGCAAAATGTTGAAAGGCATTTTGGAAACTGTATAGAATGTCTCTTGGGATGTAAGGAGACTGTAAGAATGTGACAGTAATGTGATGTCCAGGGGAAGGGCCAAATGTGACAGCTGATGTGATGTTCAGGGGAAGGGCCGAAGGTAGGGAAGAGGAGGGATCCAGATCAATCAGAGAGGGAGAAGCCTGGGACAATGGAAAGGAAGGATGATGAAAAGGAGCAGTCCCACGCCAACAAGCTGCTAGCGGGTACACTTGTCAGACTAAGCCCTGTATTCAATTACTGCCCTGCCTAAGAGGGCTACAACACAGGATCCTGCCACAGAGAGCTTTGAACAAACCAAAATCTGCTCTCTGGATGTCCGGGGCTGTAGTGCTGCTGTTTGCCTTCCTTCTTTCTCTCTCAATTTGGAACTCCACCATTTCACAGTCACTGCAGCCAAGATGATTGTCTCAACCTTCACATCCCTAGTCCATTTGTCCTGGTTTGTCTGGGAATATCAGGAAGAGCATCTCCATTAGGAGTGTCAGGGCCCTGGATGTACTGATAGACTTCAATTTCCCTAACCATCGCCACACGGGACCTGCCCTCGCACCCTGCTCTCTGACCCCTGCTCCAAGGCCTCCACTTAAGCTCTAGAGAGGGTCCTCAGCCCTGTCTGGAGCTATGCTGTAGCTGTACCTTTCTCCAGTCCTCTCTCTCAGTCTTTGTTTTATGCTGCTCCGGATGGGCATCTCTGGATGGACCTTGGGTCTGGTTGGTCCCCTCACCACCTCGGGGGCTGTTGATGGAGCTTGTGTCCAGTACCCTGCTCTGCTTGCCCACTGCTGGTGTCATAGGACGCATATCCCACCCATCATGTGGCTGCACTCTAAAACTCTGCCATCAAGAGGGGAGCAGGGAGAACAAGATTTCTTTTCTTTCTCTAGATTAGCTACATTAGCTTGGCAGGAACTACAAGGACTTTATTACTAGCAATAGAACTTAGGAACTGAGAAATCTGACTCCTGCTGCTCATTGCCAGTGCCCATGAATGAACAAAAGAGAATGGATAATTTTATCATCTGGGCAGCTCTGGTGGGACTCTGCGGGCTTCCAAACTGGTGAGCATGGAACCACATTCGACACAGCTGGCACAGGGTGAGTTCACCTGACAGTCATTGTGGTGGCGACATTCACTAGGAACATGCTAAAACTGAGTCAGCATGACTCATGGGGGACTTGGTAGCAAAGGTAGAATGGGATTCAATGCTAGCGCAAATTCTGGAAAACTGGAAATTCTGGAAAACTGGAAAGTACTCCAGGTTTCAGTAAGGGTAAAGCAACTACCCTCTGTCAGGGAGAATGGCCACTACAGACTTGAGAGGGGAACTGCTGCTGTAGCCTGCAGCAGTTCAAGAGCTGTGTCATGTCAGGTGCTGCACTGGAGTTGGCTTGTCACCACATTTTGGCCTCTGACATCACTCCCTGAATTTTCTGAGGATAATCAGTGGCAAATGACATGTCAGCAATGCCGGGGCCCAGGTCTGTGTGCTCCCTGGCTGAGTTTCAGTGCCAACCTTGGCTGTAGAGTGTTTTGGAATCCTGTCAGGCATGGTGGGTCATGCTTCCTGGTGTACCTGAGACATGGAGCAGCATCTTTGATCTTTTTTGGTCAAAAACATCCTTTTAGCAGCAGGTGATGCCCAAGCAGCCTTGCACTTATTTCAGAGATTCACAAAGCTGCCATGAGCTCCAGCAGTCTCTGACACCACTGCATTTCCCTTGGTGCTATAGTGCACCTGCAGCCTGCAGTTCTGGGTACATGGTAGGCTGTCAGGGGCAGTTGTCATCCACATGTGGAAAGAGAACCTGTGGTTCTGTCCTTCTTTTTGTTCAAATGACGCTGCCTTTTGCCATTTCAGAAGAAAGTGTTTGTCCTGCCTCCCAGGTATAGGGAAGAGAAGGCCTGACGATGGGCCTCCCCTTGAAGGCTCAAAGGCCCTGTCAGTGGGGAGGAGGCCCTTTTGGGTGAGTGCCTTGAGGGCAACAAGGCAAAAGTGAACAGCGAGGTCTGGCCTGATCAGCTGCTGTGAGAGCGCTTGCTCTCTGCTTCCTGGAGGTGGGAGATGACCAGGCCAGGGCTGTGAGTGGATGTTCAGAGGATGCACTGTTGCAAGGCCTTGGAGGCCTAGAAGGGACTGGAAGGGCTGGAGAGCTGGGCTTTCTGTGTTGTGGGGCACTTAGGGGTGTCTTGTCTGCTGCCAGGTATGGTGGTGTGCCCTGTGTGTCGCTGATGCACAGGCACATGTTGGCTGCCAACCCTCTGTGAGGTGTGGTGGTAGTGGAGTGATAGAGTGTGGGGTGCCCTATGTCAGAGCTGGGTGCTAGACACAGTGTTTTGCTGCTCAGCATGGGAGGAAGTATCTGGAGAGAGCAGCGCTCTGCTCCCAGAGCCCAGGCTGCCATTGTGGTATCCTTCTGGGAGACCTGGGTGAACACTGATGCTAATCATGTTTCCTCCTTGGAGCATGCTCGTGTGAGCCAGGGATGCTTGCAGTTTGGTGACTGCTGTCAGCTGAAGTTCAGGCTTGCAGTTTCTGAACGCCTTGATGCTTCCCGAGTCTTTGGGGTTTTACTGACTCTGCTGGAGAAAGTGACCTTCTCACTCCTTCAAGGCTTTCTGTGGAATCTGGACCCACCTTGCATCTTCCCATCTCAGAGAGTAATCCATTGCGATCTATCTGTGTGATGGGTAGTTAAGGGAAGCAGTCAGAGCCATTCCTCCACTTTGTGCCTACCTGGACCCTTGCAGACAGGAATGATGCCACTTCATGAGAAGTCAGGCCCCTCAGAGTGATGGGTGGCTCTGAGACACCTGTCCTTGGTCAGTGGTGGAGGCAGCATGTCCAAAGCCACTGTTTCTTTGGAAAGAGTCTCAGAATAGCACATTCCTTGAGGCTGCAAATAGGGAGACATCTGGAGGTAAGGATCTAATGCCCTGCTGAAGGCTGGTCCCAGTAGAAGAGGTATTCTTGGGCCTTTTCCCATTAAGTTTTGATTCTCTCCAAGGATGGAGATCTGAGAACCTCTCTGGATCCCTGTGCCAGTTTGGCCACCCCTGCAGAGAAAATGGTTTCTTCTTAATTTCTAAGAAGAATTTCACATTGTCTAATTTGTTCCCGTTGCCTCTGATGCTATTACTGTGCACCTTTGAAAAAATCCAGCTCTGGTTCCTGTGTACCCTCCATAAGGTACCTATGCACAGCACGCAGATCCCCCTTGGCCTCTCCCAGCCTCTCCTTGTACGCCCCATGCTCCAGCCCCTGACCATTTTGTCCCTGTGCTGGACTCCGTGCTGTATGTTAGTGCCTTTCCGGAAGTGGAAGCCCAAATAGGTCTAAGTATACAGACATGGTCTCCCGTGCCAAAAAGAGCGGTAGAAGGTCTCAGTGGTCCTTCTGGCTGTGCTCCCACAAATACAGCTCAGCTCAGAGGGGAGACATTTGCCTCCACTCTTGTGGCTATGAAACACCAGTAGAACTGACAGTAACACACCGATTCTTTCTTTCTTTCTTTCTAGGTTGCTCCGGTCGTGTAGGTTCCCAGTGCAGTCCTTGAGCTCCTGAAGATGGAGGAAGGATGTCAGGGTGTGTCCCTGTGCCTGTCAGTGTCTTTGTCACCATTATGAGCCCTCTGTGAAAGCAGCTGCAAGTGAATGAAATGAGGCTATGCACGGACGCAAAGGCTTCCATAAATGTGTCTGGTTTCCATGGATGACTTGGGATATGGGTTCATCCCTGCATACTCCGACAACATTCTTACAATGCTCCCAAGTGGCCTGTTCCCTCGTCCACATTCTGAGGACTTTCTTCTCATGTCTGAAGGCCAGGGTTGTGATCCTACCTATTGGCTTGCTTCTTCCACGCAGCATCCTGAAGTCCACCATCTCATGGTCACTGAAGCTAAAGCTGCCCCCAACCTTCATATCTCCAGCAAGTCCTTCTTTATTGGTTAGTACAAGGCCAGCAGGACACCCTTCCTCATAGGCTACTCTAGCACCTGTGTCAAGAAGTTATCATTGATGCACTGCAGGAGCCTCCTGGACTGTTTATGCCTAGCTATGTTTCTCCCCCTCAGCAGATATCAGGCTGGTTGAAGCCCCCCTTCAGCAAGGCTTTGGACACTGTCTCCCATAACATCCTCCTAGAGAAGCTCAGGAAGTGTGGGTTTGACAAGTGGACAGTGAGATGGATTGAGAACTGGCTGAAAGGCAGAGCTCAGAGGGTTGTCATCAGTGATGCCGAGTCTAGTTGGAGGCCTGTGGCTAGTGGCATCTCCCAGGGCTCAGTACTGGCTCCCATCCTGTTCAACGTTTTCATCACTGACCTGGATGAGGGGACGGAGTGCCTCCTCAGCAAGTTTGCTGATGATACCAAGCTGGGAGGAGGGGCTGATACACCAGAGGGCTGTGCTGTCATTCAGAGAGACCTGGACAGGCTGGAGAGCTGGGATGAGAGGAACCTCCTGAGATTCAACAAGGGCAAGTGCAGAGTCCTGCACCAAGGGAAAAATAACCCTAGGCACCAGTACAGGCTGAACCTGCACACGGGCCCCAGGAGGAGCCCTGGGCAATGCAGCAGGGAAAGGATCTCCCGTCCCAGCAGCTCCATGGCCGTGCGTGGCTTTTTTGTTTGAGAAAACACCTCAAGGGTTTACATGGCACCAGAGCCCCCTGCACATTTCCTTTGCCTACCTGTAATCAGTGATTACAGTTTTCTGCTCTAATTGGATCTGGGTGAGTTGTTGTTGCTAAAATGGCCCTCAGTGGGATCCATTAATGATCTATGAAACTTTGGGATCTGCTGCTGACTTTGACTTCTTGAATGTTTTGTTCTGTCTCCTCTCAGTAGGTGCGATTCACGGACTCAGCACCAAGAACACCAAGAGGCTCACTGAAATGCAGAAAGCCCTGATGAACCACATCTTCTGTACAAAAGTCTGGAAAACATTGATGCAAGCCCCTAGCGAAGAGGAATTTTCTGGGCACTCAGAGCAATGCAGGCAGGACGCAGGGATGTTGAGGGAAACCCATCCCTGCCATACCAAACCAACTGCTCTCCCCAGAGAACTTTCTTAGCCTTCGGGCTGGGAGTAGGAGAGGACATGGGGGCACAGCCACGTCCCAGACTTGCCTCCATCAGGCCTTCAGCTCCAGAAGGTGTCATAGCTTCAGGTGAGTTCTCTCAGGCAACACTTCCCATGCCTCTAGTGCACAGAGAAGACTGGGTAGGCACACAGGAGGCAAGGCAGAGAAAGGGCAGAGATGCCAGCAGGTAGAGTTGGGCTCCCCGCGTCACAGATGACTAGAGGCTGACTAAGCAAGCTAACTCCTTCTGTAGGGACTTGGAAAAGCACATCTCTGGCAGTATTTAAGGTGGGTGGAGTCTCCCTTCTGCAAGACTTGCCCCAGCACTCTGCAGAGAGTAGGAAGAGCAAGCAGGAAGGTTGGCTGTAGGGACGCTCACAAGCTTTGGCAGCTGCTGAGCTGGGGGCTGCTCTTACGAATTCCTGAATGAGTCCAAATGCAGGCCCTGAGGCATTGCACTGCCTCGTCGGCTCTGCACCAGAGCCCGGACAGCAGCGCTGCAGTATGAGGGGTGTCCTGAGAAGCCTCAAATCCTCAAATGTGGGAGATCCAGGTGCCAGGGCTGTACAGACCATGGGAGAGCAAGGGTGCCAGTGCGGATCCAGAGTGTCCGGGCTGCACAGATCCCTGGAGGAGCCAGGGTGCTGGTGTGGGGAAAGGCAGGGGGCTGAGGAGCGTACCCAGAGAAGAAGCAGAGCCCCAGGGGGACACTGAAAAGCCCAAGGACCATCTGAAGCCCAGAGATGAGACTTGGCTTTCCTCAGGCTCACACAGAAGGAAAGGTGGACTAAGATCACGGGAAATGGGAAAACTTCCCCAGATTGGCTACGTGGCCTGGCCCATGGCTCTGGCCCACAGAGTCTGGCAGGGATGAGGGTCCTGGGTAAAGGCCTCTGGATGATGTGTGTTTGCTCTCTTGTGGCATATCCTCTCTGTCTTAAGCACCGCAGAGCGAGAAACCTTGCCGAAAACTTTCCAAATCTAAGACCCTGCTTTGGTGCCTAAAGCAGGAAGGTTATGTCCTGTCCCTTATTCTCCTACACCCTACTTTGCATAAAAGAGCGATCCACAGCAGCAACCAGTTTTGAGGCTCACCAAAGCATCTCAGCCTGTGGCCACCCTTTGTGCTTTCTCATCCCACCTGACTTTGATCCTGTAAAAATGCCAAACCCCAAACCAACCCTAGGAGATTTGCCTAGTGCAGCAGCCAGGGAGTGCAGGAGCCCAGAAGTGACCTCTCCAGTTCCCTACTTCAGGTATTTCCCTGACTTTGGCACCATCTGGAGATATTCTTGAAGGATTTATCAGAAAGTTTGGGAAAATAACTGGGGAAGGGAGGTGACTGCTTTCCAGGAGGGGAGAGGAAATCTCTCTGCTCTCTCCCTAGTGGTGCCATCTCCATGGCAACGACATAGTGAACCCCCAGATGACACGAGCTGAGGTCACAGCGGGATGTGCTGCATCACAGGGAGGTCTCCGTGGTGTCCTGGGTGGGGGCCCTCACTTCCCTGCAAGGCCCAGGCACTGCTGGGCACTGCTCCCACGCTCCCTACCACTGCCCTTTGTAGTGGCTCCATGGCAAGACTGGAGACAGCAGTTAATGGGGCTGTGCTGCGACCCGAGGAACAGGAGCACGATGAAAAGGGGTTAGGTTTAGCTCAGCTGGTTAGAGCGGGGTGCCAATAATACCAAGGTTGTGGGTCCGATCCCTGTATGGGCCACTCATTTGAGGGTTGGACTAGATGACCTCCAGAGGTCCCTTCCATCCTTAACGATCCTATGAAAAGGAGTTTTGGGTGAAGAGAAGAACGTCCCGCCTCTTGCGCTGCAGAAGTGAGCCGAAGGCAAAGGGGCAAGCAAGGTGGAGGACTGCTGGATGGACACCAGCTGGACCACAGTTCCTTGTTCCCAAGGCTCCTGCAGCTCTCCACTGAGGGTAAGGGCTTTGGGTACTTCTTCCCGAGATGTTGCACAAAGATTGGTAACTGAATCCAGGGCTGTGGGTGTGTCTGGACAGGGCTGGGGGCTGCTGCAAGAGTCATCACTGAGGGTCCCATCTGGCTTAGTGGACAGCCAGGACTCCTGGGTCATGGGGCGGGAGATGCCCTGAGACCCAAGGCTTCTGTGGAGCCAGCTTCATTGCCTTTTCGGGTGTGTGGGGGGGGTTTGGGTATTCATGGCAGGTTTCCCTGGGATTGGGTCTTCATTTGCAGTCTGACTCTGAGAAGTATTCGAGTCCTACATCCCAGAGGCTGGGGTATGCTACCACTCTCATGGGGCTCTCAAGAGCCTGCTGGGAATGTCCATATACAATAAGGAAACCACCTTGTAATAACCCCACATCCTCTGCATGGTTGAGAGAATCTCTGTTCCTTTCATGCTTTAAAGTTGCCACAGCATGTTTTGTGCTCAGAGAATCCATCTTGAGAAGGTCATAGCCTGTGTCCTCATGCAAATTAGACTCGAATGTCTACATGCAAAAGAAAGCCTAATTGGGAGAGCACTTTGGAAATGGGTAGAGGCACAGTCCCACTGACAGAGTCCTGACTGACCCAAGGATTTTTCTCTGGGCAGTGCTGGGGTGAGCCCAAGAAAGCCATTTCCTCCCGCCCTCTCATGACCCCACACCTCCTCTTTCTAGTACCAGCAAGCCCAGAGCTGGTCTCCCCCTTGCTGCCCTGTGCCCCCATGGGGCTCCTCAGCCCTCTGGAGCGACCCCTCGGGGCACAGCCTGGCCCCACACAGAGCAGCCCCTGCTTGGCCACAACCCAGCCCTGCCAGGCGCAGCGGGAGGGCGGCCAAGCCCTGGGCTACCCTGGGGAAGGAACCGGGGCAGAAGGGGCGAGAGGATACTGCTCTGCCCGAGGGCAGCAGCATGTTGCCCACAGGCTCCAGCACCCCGGCCATTCCCAGGGCCCCATCGCCTGCACGAGGGCTGGCCCAGCACAGGCCCCAGGTATGTTCTTGGAAGCTGACTGTCAAGGGGCTGTGGTGGCCCCAGTGGTTTGGTGCTCAGCATGGGAGGAGGTGTGTGGACAGAGCAGTGCTGCGCAGCGAGAGCCCAGCCTGCCGTCATTGTGTCCTTCTGGGAAACCTGGGTGAGGACTCTTGGTGACCGTGTTCTCACCTGAGAGCATGGTGGTGCAAGCCAGAGATACTTGCAGTTTGGTGATTTCTGTCAGCTGAGGTTCAGGCTTGCAGTTTTTGAAGGTCTTGCTGCTTTCCTGAGTCTTTGAGATGTTACCGTTTCCCCTGGAGAAAGTGATCTTCTCACTGCTTCAAGGCTTTCTGTTGAATCCAGATGCTCCTTGCACCTCCCCATGTCAGACCCTAACCCATTCTGAGCCATCAGAGAGATTGGTAGTTAATGCAAGCCATCAGAACCATTTTTCAAGTTTGTGCCTACAGAGACCCTTCCACTTCCAGACAGGGGAGATGCAACCTCACAAGAGGTCAGGGCTCTCAGGGTGATGGGTGGCTCCTTGTCCAGGGAGGCAGCTGTCCTTGGTCAGTGTTGGAGGCAGCATCTGCAAAGCCACTGGTCCCTTTGGAAAGAGTCTCAGAATAGCAGATGCCTTGAGCCTGCGGTGGCGGGGGCAGACATCTGGAGGTAGGGATCTAACTCCCTGCTGAAGGCAAGTCCCAGTGGAGGAGGTATATTTGGGCCTTTCTCAGTAGAGATTTGATTATCTGCCTGGATGGAGATCTGAGAACCTGTCTGGATCCATGTGCCACAGTTTGGCCACCCTCCTGGAGAACAAGGGTTCTTCTTAACATCTAAGAAGAATTCCCCATTGTCCAATTTGTCCCTGTGGCCTCTCATGCTCTCAGTGTGCACCTCCAAAGAAATGCAGCTCTGTCTTCTCTGGGGCCTCCGTAAGCCAGCTGTGCACAGCATGCATGTGCCCCTTGGCCTTCTCTTGTCTAGGCTGAAGAATCCGAGCTCTCTCAGCCTCTACTTGTATGCCCAATGCTCCAGCCCTTGACTGTCTTGGTGTCCCTGTGCTGGACTCCCTGCTGCGTGTTCGTGCCTTTCCAGAACTGGAGTGTCCAGAGGGGACTCGATACACAGAAGAGGTCTCACCTGTGCTCTCACAAATGCAGCTCAGCGCAGAGGGGAGACATTTGCCCCCGACTGTTGCGACTGTGGAAGGCCAGCAGAACTGACAGTAACACTGATTTTCTCTCTCTTTCTAGGTTACTCCAGTCGTGTACGTTCCCAGTGTAGTCCTAGAATCGCCGAGGATGGAGGCAGGATACCGGGGTGTGTCCCTGTACCTGTCAGCATCTTTGCCACTACTGGGAGCCCTCTGTGCAAGCAGCTGCAAGTGAATGAGGTGAGGCTACTAGGTATGGATGTGAAGGCTTCTGTAAGTGCGCGTGGCTTCCATGGGTGAGTTGGCTTGTGGGTTCACGTCCGCTGTGCTGCAAGTTCTGCGTCACACAAATGCTGTTACTGCCAGCTTGCGCTGCAAATGCTAGTGTGTTCCCTCCTTTTCCTAGACGGTTGTGGTGCCACGTATTAGTCTGAGTGTGCCAAAGACTCTGTAGCTTGAAACTGAGGATGTCTCACAGTTCTTGGGCTCCTGTCTCTGTGAGGGCTGAAGAGGTGCCCAGGCTCAGGTTGTGGATCCACCTGTGGAGCTCAGACTGCTGCTTCAAAGGCCGTGCAGCCAGGCAGCTGGCATTTCAGCAGCCTGCCAGCCTGGGGCTGTCTCCTTGCTTGGGCCTCATTTCAAAGCCTCTGCATGCTTTTTTTTCCCTTCACGGGGGCTTCTTGTTGAAGTAACTAAAGGAAAGGAACCGAGGTTACTTTGGGCTGAGGAGGCCTTCCAGGCTCTCAAATATTTCTACATTATGTCTGTAGCTTTTGTATTATTAAAGAAAAACCCCACTGCTGCCGTGACTAGGTGGAGGTTCCTTAGGGGATGGAGGTGGAAAGTTGCAGCCTGCTCTGCCTGAAGAAGTCAGAATCCTTCCCTCTGAAAGCAGCAGCATTGCCCAGTGAGCCAGCCCTGTGCCTGATCTTGTGCCGATCACTTGCACATGCCCTGTGAGCCTAGAGTGCCTTAGCCACCTTCTGGTGTCAGCACAAGACTAACTGTCCCTGCTGGGATGAGAGTGAGCCCCTGAGGTGCTCCCTCTGAGGAGAGCGGCTCCATGAGGAGGCAGCAACTGCCCTTGGGGCCAGAGGAGCAGGTGCCCAGGAGAGGATCGTGCAGAGGGACAAGGAGCGGCATGCAAATGCCTGCTGCCAGGCTGCGCACGCACTGCCAGGCCGGCTGGAGCGCAGGGGCGAGGTGAGCCATGGGGCTGGAGGCAGAGGCAGGCAGCAGGCATGGGAGCTGCCCGGAGAGCACTGGGCTGGTTTGGCAAAGGAGCTGGGGGGCAAGAGGCAGGCAGGAGCTGGTGCGGCCAGGTGGGAATTTCTTGCTGGCCCTGGGGAGTTTCCCTGACACAAAGCACACCAACCTGCATGCTCCAAGGCCGCCACGGAGCCTGTGAGCTCTACGCTGAGGGGCAGAGAGCAGCTCTGGGCCCAGCTCAGCCAGGTAGCATGCAGCCAGAGCTTCCCTTGCACACAGGCCTCAGGTTTCCTGCTCTTCAGCAGCCACTCGTACCAAGGCAACAGCCCCCACCCTGGGTGTCCTTCTGCCCACAAGCGGGGCAGCAGCAGCAGCTGCACGCAGCAGTGCAGCGCAGCCGGAGCCCAGCTTGCTCCCACCAAAGGCACAGGCTGCCTCGGCAGCCTGACACACAGGGCTCACGGGCTTCTGCACATGTCCTCACAAAGGTGCAGAGCTGAGCCATGACGCTGGCCTTGAGAGCCTCTGCCTGTGTGCCTGGAGCTGCTGAGGAGCAGGTGGGAAGCGCTGTCAAAGCACAGGAGGTCTCTGCCCGCTGGCAGCATTTCTTGCACAGGTGGAGGCACCATTGCCACCCCATAAGTGCTGGCTACCCCAAGGATTTTTCTCTGGGTGTGCAGTGCTGGGGTGACCTTGACACGGCTATCTCCCCCAACGCTCCTCACAACCCCACACCTCCCCTCCCTGGCACCAGCAGGCCCAGAGCTGGTCTCCCCCTTGCTGCCCTGTGCCCCCATGGGGCTCCTCAGCCCTCTGGAGCGACCCCTCGGGGCACAGCCCGGTCCCACACAGAGCAGCCCCTGCTTGGCTATGGCCCAGCCCTGCCAGGTGCAGCAGGAGGGCTGCCGAGCCCTGGACTACCCTGGGGAAGGGTCCGGCAGGGCAGGAGGGGCGAGAGGACACTGCCCTGCCCGGGGGGCAGCAGCACGTCAGCCGCAGGCTCCGGCGCCCCTAACTGTGACATTTGCCCCTAACTGTGGCGACTATGGAAGGGCAGCAGAACTGACAGTAACACTCCGATTCTGCCTTTCTTTCTAGGTTGCTCCAGTTGTGTACGTTCCCAGCGCAGTCCTCGAGCCGCTGGGAATGGAGGCAGTACGCCAGGGTGTGTCCCTGTAGCTGTCCATGTCTTTGCCACCATCGCGAGCCTCTGTGAAAGCAGCTGCAAGTGAATGAGATGAGGCTGTGTACGGATGCGACGGCTTCCATAAACGTGCCTGGCTGTTTCAGTATTTGAGAGGCCAGTGGTAGGCACATAGCTGCCGTTTTTGCTTGTGAGGTGCCTTTTGCCTTGCTGTCTGATAGGCCAGCAGATGGCCTGTGGCTTTGATGAAGCCTGTGAAGTCACTACTTCCTCAGAGCCAAAGAGGCAAGTAGCAATGAAGTTCTTTGATACCCGTTTGAAAGACTTCCGCATGGTAAATGTCAGTTCAGGCTGACTGCCTGCTAGGGCAGTGGCAGGCCCATGGCTGCGGGCTGTGCATGTGAGGTCACTTGGGCCTCAGTGCTTGACAGGGCAGTGCCAGGCTTACGGGTGTTGTTTGTGCTTGTGAGGTCGCTTCTGCCTGAGGCCCGGGTAGGCCAGAGCCAGGCCTATGGATGCTATTTGTGGATGTGAGGTGGCTCCCACACAAGTGCCTGGTATGACTGTGCTGGTGGTGTGGCTGCAGATAGCAGTTGTGAGGTGCGCCGTGCACGGTGCCCGGCAGGCCAGTGCTGGTTCAAAGGCTGCTGTTAGCTGTTGTGAGGTCCCTTGTGCAGCGGTATTTTATAGGACTGTCGTAAGCCCATGGCTGCTGCTTGTGGCTGTGAGGTCACTTCTGCCTCTGTGCCTAGCCTGGCTGATCTTTGCTCTGCTGAGGCCGTTCTGCCTCAGCACCTCATGGACCAGCGCAGGCTCCTGGGTGCTGGCCATGCTTGCGACGTCCCTTGTGCCTCCGAGCCTGAGAGGCCGGTGCCGGGGCCCTGGGTGCTGGTTTTGCTCGTGACGTCCCTTGTGCCTCGGCGGCTGCCGGACCACTGTTATGTCCTTGGACGCTGCCTCTGTCGATGAGGACTCTCAGGCCCCAGGGCCTGCTAGGCCAGCGATGTTCACGTGGCTGCTGCTGGTGGGCCCGAGCATCTGCTGAATCAGCCACTCCTCTCAGTTTTGTGTGATCTGCCAACTTGTCCAGGATTCATTTGGTCCCATTACCTAGGTCCTTACTGAAGATGTTAAAGAATGTTTGCTAAATTTCTCTTAGGATTCCTTCTGGACTGCCTCCGTTTGGCTGTGCTCCCACATAAACCCAAGAGGTACCGTAAGGCAGAATAATTAGTCCAGGTGCTGCTCGAATGCACAGCGTGGCTGGGATTTTGTGTCATTGCCTTCCTGCAGTTTTCCCAGTCCTTCCAAATGATGCCTGCTCTTGCCCCTTCATGCACGCTCAAACTCTACGTGTTGGCCTGCAGTCCGCGTCTTCTGCCAATGTCACAAATGCACAGCAGGCTCCGAGGAAACTGTCTTGCCATCTTGGGCAGATTGGAAAGAAGTATGAATGTTACAAAATACTGGAACTGCCATGCAGTGTCGTAAACCTAAAGAGGCTTTGCGGGCTAAAGAGGAAAGCTGGGAATTTGTTGCACACAACCCTCGTGCCAAAGAAACTGAAAATCTCTCTGGCCACCCGCAAGGGGGTCGCAGGCTGCTTCTTGCTGATGGATTTGGAGAGTGTCCCTCAGCAAACCCACACCCAGTGCCAAAATGAAAGACGAGACACCGGCAGTTGCCTGAAGAGAAACAGCCTGGTTGTGCAGTAAACGTGGAGCAGGCAGCACTCGTGTGTGCCTGTTATGGGTAAGGGGCTGTCCAGGGCTGTGGGCAAGGAAGTGCAAAGGCTGGAGGAGTAAATGCAGATCTGTGGGTTTATACAAATGCTGTGCAGGGCTGGTGTGTGCACATCAGCGGAGCTGCTCAGCCAAGAGCTCTGCGGGCATGGGCCCCTTTTTGCCGGTTGTAGGGGCAGAAAGGATTGTTTGTTGGAGCATATGACAAGGTAAGTGCAGGCACCGCTTCTGTGCCCACAGCTCCTGCCTGCCCTTTTTGGGAAGGCAGATAGTGAGATGCCCAGCACAGACGCTCACTGCAAACTCCCTGGGAGACGTGAGCACTTTCCCTCCAGTTATCACCGGAGGAGGAAGCCTGCTTTTCACTGGCAGCATGGTGGTGAGAGCGCTCTGCACGCGACTTCAGAGACCTTGGTTCAAATTAAAAACAGAAGCTGCCCATCAAAGCCCGGTCTGGTCAGCTGAACCCCGCCTGCTCCCTTTGGAGCTGCCTTCAAGGTTCAAAGTAAAGGGCAGCCAGGAGAGTAAATACAACGCAGGCAAACCAAGGGATGGCAAAGGCCACCACTTTATCTCTGTATCTTAATGAGCACTTCACTGAGCTTTAATTCTAGAGGAGGCATTTTAAAGTGCCCTGCTAACTTAGGAAAATCTTGCCTTCTAAACCCAGGAAGCTAACTTAGCCTCATTTCTCTCATATTCAGATCATGATTAAACTTTGTTTCCAAGAGTACTTATTTTTTGGAGTAGGATATGCTCTTTTGGGGCCCCACTTTTATTTTTCTTTTTTGTTTTTAATTTCCTCAGAGCTTAGGTACTAGAGCTGTTCATTGCTGATTAACGATGATGGAGAAGTTACCTAGTAAGGAAGGAGAGACAAAAGGTTTGGAGGATTTTTTTTTTTTTAATCCAGCTATTAACCCTCTGGCATGCAAAGAGAAAACAGGTAAAGATCTTCTCCAATTACAATGTTGCTAACTGCATTTTGAAGTAAAAAATGTGTTGCTTGGGAAGCACCAACCTGTGCAAAACCTGTAACAGCCGCCATGCCCGCACGGGGAACGGCCCAGGGCAGCACGTGCCACGGCATGGGCTGCAGCAGGGGTCGAGCGGTGCCCCCGACCACGGGGTCCCCAGTTTCCCCCCCCCCCCCAGAGCCATCCTGCGAGGACGGTGGTGGCAGGGCTGAGGCCAGATGCCGTGGAGGAGGGGGCTGTGCCCATTTTTGAGGCTGATCACTGCTGGGAGCCCCCGTCCACCCCTGAGGGGATGTTCTGGGCCCCCCTGAGCCCCGTGGTCCAGCCCGGCCCGATTCCATCACTGTGGGGCAGTTATCGCCGTGGCAACACGGATGCACCAGGCTGCAGGCGCAGTCCGTGGCACTGCGTGGGGCAGCAGGAGGGTCCTGGCTCTCCCCAGAGTGGGACAGGGTCCTGCCCCGCTCGGCGCCAGCGATGAGGAGGCGAGTCAGGCTGGAGAGGAGGGTGCCGCCACCGCAACCGGTAGGAGGCGCTGGGCATGTGGGGGTAGGCTGGGAAGCAGGCCAGGGCCATGGGGCTGGGGGCTGGGGTCATTGCTCCCGGCATCTCCAGACTGCTGGGGGGTGGCAGATGGGGACCAAAGCAGTGCCTTGGGTGCTGTTGCCGTGACAGCTGTCGTGTCCTGGGTCCCCACAGCCCTTCCGAGCTGAATGCCGCAGATATCCCCTCTGAGGCTCCCTCCCCATCCCAGGAGAGCTTTCCTGGGGGCTTACGCTCCTGCTGGTGAGGGTCCCTGGGGCAAAAACACGTGACTGATGCTCTCCTTTAAAATCCAAACAATGCCTTGGGGTCCAAGCATGTGGCAGGAGTACCTGCAGGGCAGGGGCTCTTTGCATCAGAAGTGAAAGAGCTTTTGCTTCGGTCCAAAAATGCCTGAAGCTGCTCAGCGCCAGCCCCATAAAGCCTGTGGGCAAAGACGAGGCTGACACGAGGGTGAAAGGCTGCCACCGACCACTGCAAAGAGCCCTGGCTCACGGTGGTGCATCCGCCAGGGCTGGAGCCCCAGGGATGCAGTCCCTCACACTGCAGCAGCCCCATTGCGGTGCTGGGGGCCACAAGATGGGCTCCCCTCCCTGATGGCCACACACTCGGGGCTAGCACCTCCGCTGCTCAAGGCACTCTGCCTTGCTCCCCTGGAGAAGAGTGTCCCTGCCCTGTCCTTGACCGAGGCCACGGCAAGGGCACGGAGACACTCAGCTGTGCCCTGTCCCCTCTCCCAGCAGGGCACTGTGCGGCGGTTTCTAACATTCCTGGGGACCGTCCTCTGGGTCCTGTGGCTGTGGTGTCTCAGCCAGCTGAAGGGCCGGGGGACGGGCAAGCGGACAGCCAGTGGCGGAAGAGCGAAGCTGCAGCACACCCAGCTGGGTAAGAGCCTCCTGGCCAGAAGCACCGCTGGCTCCTGGCACTGGAGGCAATGCGGAAGATGCACTGCCCCCCCCCCCAGCCCAGCCCAGCCCAGGTTCCTGGGACAGCATCTGGGGTCAGACTGTGGCATGGCCCTTCCCCTGCCACGAGGACAGTCCGTGCTGGGGAACACCAGCCGTGGCAGCCCCATCACACACCAGCCTGGTGCATCTTGCAGGAGCCGCGTCTGAGCGCTGTGTGCAGCCCTACGTCGCCAGACAAAGATCTGCTGTGCATGGGAAGAAACTGACTGGCTCGTTTGTGGCTGAAATCATGTGTGCCTTGGTGAGTCCCAGCCTGGTGCAGGCTCTGGTGCCCCACCAGTACCCCATCCCTGATGCCAGCTCGCTTGGTTTTCCTCAGACCTCAGCTCCTACCTCTGGCCAGAGAAGAAAGAAAACACAGGCTTTTGGCAGCCTGTGGCGAAGACCGCCAGATACACGTGTTCCCTGTGAGGTAGGAGAAAAGGCTCTTTTGTGCGCTTGTTCCGCCATCTTTGTGCCTTCACCAGCACCTCCCTGCCTCAGTTTCCCTGTCGTGCTGTAGTCGTTGCCCCCCAGGAGCTTGCAGGCTAGGTGGGAGGAGAGCCAAGCTCGAGGCTCTGCAACAAGCCAGGTTTGAGATAAGGTGCTGGCCAAAGCTCAGGCTGTAGCAGGGCTGCTCGGGGTGTCTCCAGGGAGGCCATTTCAAGCGAGTGGTGGTGTCGGAGAGGAATGGGACTCTGCAGAGTAACAGTGTAGAAACAGTGTAAGAAAAGAGGCTCCCTCTGGAGCAGTGCTGGGCTGAAAATAGCATGCTCTGCCCAGGCACGTGTGGGATGGGGGTTGTGCTGCCAAAGCCCCATCAGAGCAGGATGGGGCGTGGGAGTGGGATGGGGCCCGGGATGAAGATTGGAACCAAGATGGAGACTGGGATGGAGTGGCCAGGGCAGCTCAAGCGCAGCAGTCAGGGTCAGTTGCCCACTGGTGCAACTGAGGAGGCTGGGGTGAGGGCAGCCCCCAGGGGCAGGAGAGGTTGCTTGTGTGTAGAGTGAGGGTAGGAGAGCCCAGGCGCACACAGCAGCGTGCGGGCTGTTAATGCAAAACTGGGAGCTCTGGAAATATGTGCCCCTTCTGAAAAAGTCCTGAATGCCCACCGAGGAACCTGTGGGTGGCTCACCAGCTGTGCTTTTAAAGTGCAAATAGCCTGGGTGCTAGAGAAAGCTGGAACAGAAGAAGGGACACAAGCCCAAGGAGCAGCTGGCTGTCTCCCTAGGAAGCGCTGGGGCTGCGATGGGGCAGCATGCAGGGTGGCAGGGCCCCTTGTGGGGGGACAGGGGTGTCATGGGGCAGCATGCAGGGTGCCAGGGCCCCTTGTGGGGGGACAGGGGTGTCATGGGGCAGCATGCAGGGTGCCAGGGCCCCTTGTGGGGGGACAGGGGTGTCATGGGGCAGCATGGAGGGCAATGGGCTATCGTGGGGCAGTGTTCAGGATGGTGGGGCTGCCATGGGGCAGCATGTGGGGCAAGAGAGCTGTGCGGTGCCACGAAGGGAATGACAGAGTTGCTGGCAGTGCCAGGGCTGCCAGCTGCCCCTGGCAAAGGATCTTCTGCAAGCCCTGGATGTGGGGCCGTGCTTGGGGGGAGCCCCATCCCCAGAGCTTCCCACCTGCCCCTTTGCTCAGCCCTGGCAACCGTGTGTCATTGCAGTCCCTGATGGCAAGCTGCCAGACACCGAAGCAGACCAGGACGACAGGCCGATGGGGAAACCTGGGTGGCACCATGATGGTGACCGCTGAAACGTTATCGCGTCCCGTCCAGGTAAGAGGAGCACGCTGGGGCCAGGCACAGCAGCAGCATGTCCCGGTGTGCTGAGGAAGGGCTGTGGGAGCGGGGAGATGGGCAGCTTTGGGCACTCAGCAGACCGCGGAGGGGAGAATCAGGAGCTCATGCTACCTAGCCACGTGGGGAGGGAGCATCAGTGCACAGGCGCTGCAGAAAATGGGGGTAACTGGTGGTTTCTCCCCACTTGTGGAGCTAAGGGGAGGATTAAGTCAGGATGTTGTGTCTGGAGTAAAGGAGTGGGTGAAATCAGGGTGTTTCAGGGTTAAAGCCTACTCAGTGCTTTGGGGCAGTGAGCAGATTTATTTCCAGCCTCCCCGCGTGCCGAGACTGTAATTCTCTTTCTTCGCTGAAAGTGCCATAAAAGGCTCCTTCTGAGCCACTGACCTGACAATTTCCATTTTGACAGACTCTGGAGCCATGCAGGATGTGGCTCCCAGTCCACAACCCCAACGTGAAGAATGTTAGCGCCGCTCACAGCCCTCCATGTCCTCAGCTCTGGGCTGCTCTCCTCCCAAGAAGGGAGCCTCCCTGGGTCTGCAGCCTCCCAGAGCTTGTGTCTGCAGCAATGGTGGCCCTGGGGGCACCTGTGGGGCCCCAAGCTGCCACTCCCTGAAGTGACACCCTGTCTGCGTAAGAGTAGCGTGCTGGGGCAAGGCATCGGGACAGCGGGTTCCCCGCTGCAACCAAGGAAGGGCTTGGGGAGTGGGGGGAAGGGAGGCACTGGGGGCCGCACAACCCCTGGGTGGGGAAGGATCACGGACGAGTGAGCCAGGCCATGTGGGATGGGAGCCACGGTACAGGGTTCTGTTGGAAGATGGGGCTTTCTGATAGGTCTGGACCCACTTCTGGAGCAAAGGATTGGGCAGTATCGGGGTATTTTTGGAGTGGGCGTTGACTGGTGAGCAGGTTTTTGTAGAGTCTTCCCTATGGGCAGAGGTCAGTAGCTAAAACAAAGGGAGGGCTTCACTCCCATCTCACCCAGAGGCAAGCAGCACATGAGCACCCCAAGGATGAATGTCCCCATGCAAGCATTTAGTAAAGTGAGGAGTAGAGGAGCCTCCCCCCGATGCCGGTGGGAAGGAGAATGTTAGGTGCAGGATCCTGGTCCCTTGTCTTGTGCGTGTACAGTGCAGGGGTAAGTAAAAGGCTTAATTCTGATGGGTCCTGCCAGAGATGTGCCTGGAAGATGAGGAATATGCCAACGCACCGCAGGCCACCTGCTGTGCCAAGTCCTGCCAGGAGTCCACAGCCCATGCTGGAGTGGGCCAGGAGCCCAGAGCCACGGGCCTGCTCGCCCCTGCCAATTGCCATTGACAGCACACCAGCGACAGCCCCCACTTTGGACACAGTTGTCTGCTGGTCCCAGGACATCCCCCAGAGGCAGGAGAAGACCGCAGCCTCACTGGAGGTAAAGGGGGTTCCGTGTGTCCCGTGGACAGGTGGGCGGGCAGCAGTGCATGGAGGGGACTGGAATGCAGCGGAGCATCCAGGCCCCAGCAGTGTAAATAGGCATGGCAAGTGGGGAGGGCAATGGGAGCAGTTTGTGGTGAGTCCTCACAGGCTGGGGACTTACTGGGGCTGTGTTGTTGTGATTGTTCTTTGGGGTTATTGCCTGTGATGGGATATGCATGTTGTCCTTGGGAGGTCACTGCCAATCTCCAGAAGGCGGAAGAAGGCTGCTTCTGACTTCTTGTACCAAATATTTCTTCTTTTTTAGCTCCTGGAAAGGATCACAACACCGATCCAAGGCGAAAAAACAACTGGGAACGACGTAAGCATCCATCATATCCCTCAACATCCTCACTCTTCTGTTGTTCTACCTCTGGGTAGCTTGGTAAGCCTCTGTAGATGAGTGGAGATTGTCCAGCACAGATTTTTTTTAAAAAAGCCATATACAAACGACTGAAAAAATCAGGGTGTGCAAATGGACAGCAGGCAAGAGCAAACACTACCAGCAGCACCCAGCGGCAGTGGCCACAGGGAGACGGCTGCCAAGCCGGGAACGGGCTGGGGGACACAGGCTCTTCGCTCCTTGTGTGCTGAGAGCAGGCAGATGGGGTTGCAGGGAGCTGGGCAGGATGCGTCGGCCAGGGGTGACGGTGGCAGTGTTGGAGACTGCTCCCTGGCAGCTGGCAAGCTGCTCCCCGCCACAGGCAAGACACTGCTGTCCCTGGAAAGCTGCAGGGAGAAAACCTTCCAAGCTGGTGTTGAAGCAAAGGAAGAGACGGATGCTATTGCTGAGCTGCCGTCAGAGTCGTGGGATGCCTCTGCTGTGTGCTGCTCTTAGCTGCATAGGAAAGGGGCTGAGGAGAGATGGGAGGGAGGCATCTCAGCAGTGGGGTGATGCTGCCACTTGCCACGTGCGCCCCCAGGACTAGTGCTGGCTTCATCGCCCTTCCTGCAAATGCCTCCCTCCCTTTTTCAGGCTCAGTCGGGGGCCATGGAAGACACACTGGATCATCAGACGGAGCAGGACGTGGTGACCAGCGTCATCGGCGCCCAGGTATCAGGAAAGCCCTGAGCTGAGGCCAGAGACCTTGTCAGGAAGGGCTTTGGAGGGTCTGTGGCACCGGGCGCAGGTCATGGGCTTGTGGGGGAGCACAGTGTCGCGTTGAGCCCCTGCACCAGAACGTCTGTATCAGAGGAGCCATGGCTCTGGGGCCGAGAGGGAGATCCTCTTGCCTTGTGTCATTGCCGCGACAGCCAGACCCATCCTTTCCTCCTTTTCTGATTGCCCCGCTGGGAACCCACCTTTGCATGAGGCTTGTGGCCGGCTTGTGGTGCATTCGCAGGTTTCCCTGAAGGAGCAGTTGCCTTGGGAGCTGCAGCCCGGCCGTGCAGCTTGCCCATTAGGCTCCTGAGAAAGGTGTCAGCGAGGCTGTGGTGGCGGCCTGGTATTCATGCTGGCGTGGCAGGCAGCTCGCCTCTGCCATGGGGACCCCTGCAGCCAAGGCCTCTGTTGTCCTTGTAGAGTTTTGCAGGTGGGATGCTGTGGAAGAGGCAGGCCCTAGAGCCCTGCCGTGAGGGGCACCATGGAGGTGGCTGGGAGCGCTTGGTGGTGAGGCAGACCTCAAAGGATTGGAGGCTCTTGGGCTATTCACTTGTTCTTATTTCCTCCAGGCTTTTACTCCCTTGAGCTGGGATAGGCAAGTTGTCCCTGGGAGCTCGGTGCTAATCTGCAAGAGGCCGAAGAAGGCTCCTTCTGACTCACTGTGCCAAATATTGCTTCCTTTCCAGAGCCCACAGAGGATTGCAGAGCCAGGTGCAGTCCCCAGAGCGAGCAAGAAAAAGGTAAGCGCCTATCATACTGCCCAACACCCTTACTCTTGAGCTGCCCTATGCGCACGCGTAGCTTGGGCGGGCTCTGCAGATGAGTGTGTTGTTGCAGGCTTTCTAGCAGAGCTGCAAAAAAGGGCCTATTTAAAGCAGTGCGAAAAATGGAGGCTCTGCACATAGTCTCCCTGTGAGACAGCATGCAAGAGCCAGCACAAGAGTGCGCACCGTCAGAGTGAGCCGTGCCCGTGAGGAAGGGCTGTCTTTGCGGGTGCTGCGGGCCGCCCGTGCCTGATGAGGGGCCTCAGCCCTTTGCAGCGTGCCCGTGTTTGTGTGCAGCTGGCAGTAGGGCCCCGGTGTGCTGGGTGCCACCAAGGCAGGCAGGAGCAACTGACGTCCTGGGAGGGGACGCACATTCCCCCTGAGCAGGACCTGCATGTGCAGAACTTCCGTGGCCTCTTTGCGGCCTGTCTTGTAGCGCCAGTGCTGCTGGGGACACAGCAGCACCTTGCCCTCGCTGCCCTGGTGATGCCTCGGGACAACGTGCCCTTGCTGTGTTTGCAGGCAGCGTGCAGACAACCTGCGCTCACGGCCAAGGAGACGCCACGGAGGCTGCCCGCAACGCAGCGGTACGGAGCGACTGCTGCCAAGGAGACGCCAGAGCCGGTGAGGCCTTGGGACAGGGCAGCACAGTGTGCTGGCAGCTGTGCCCTGCTGCCGGCCCAGGAGATGGGAGCAGGCTCTGTTTGCTCGTGGAGCTGAAAAAGAGCCCACCAAGGCGGGCACGACTGATCCCACCACAGCGCCAGCCTGCCGAGGCTCAGAGCTAGCGTGCGCACCAAACTGTAGAAGGCCGTGCCTGCGTGTGTGAGGCATAAACCGCTGTGCGGTGTGCACAGCACGTTGTGTGTTGGTGCAGGCAGTGGGAGAGGCTGGAGAAAGATGGGCCAGTGCCTGTTTGATTTTTCCGTGGAAGGATGCTGTGTCGTGCTAGGGACTGGTGGCCAGGGTCAGGGAGATCTTTGAGGAAGGCGCCTGTGAGCATCCGCAGCAGAACTGTGGTCTGATGGCCCTCTAAGACCTGGATAACTGTATTAGAGTGTAGAAGGCAGGGGATGTCCCAGGATGCAGCAGGTGTACCTGGTTGACCCCTGCTGTGGAGGAAAGAAAGTGGGAGGTGAGAAAGGAGCTGCCTTCAGCGCAAGCCGCCCCACTGCACCTTTTCCCATAGATGTGGTCGATGCCCAGGGCCTTGGCTGGAGGAATAGGCCAGGCGGGATGCTCACGGCACTGTGGCCCCTTTGGCTGCGGTGCCCAAGCAGCCCGCAGTGTGAGTGCTGCTGAGTGCCAGGCTGCCAAGCCCCAGCAGCACCCAGCGGCAGTGGCCGTAGGGAGATGGCTGCCAAGCCGGGAACGGGCCGGGGGACACAGGCTCTTCGCTCCTTGTGTGCTGAGAGCAGGCAGATGGGGTTGCAGGGAGCTGGGCAGGATGCGTCGGCCAGGGGTGACGGTGGCAGTGTTGGAGACTGCTCTCTGGCAGCTGGCAGGCTGCTCCCCGCCACAGGCAAGACACTGCTGTCCCTGGAAGGCTGCAGGGGAAAAAAAAGCCTTCCAAGCTGGTCTGGAGCCAATGAAGTGATTTATGTTATAGGTGAATTCGCAGCAGAGTCGTGGGATGCCTCTGCTGCGTCGTCCTCCTCCTCCCGCCCTAGAAAAGGGCCTGAGGACAGATGGGAGGCGGTTCAGCAATGGGGTGATGCTGCCGCTAACCAGCCGTGCCCCCAGCACTAGGGCTGGCTTCATCCCTCTTTCTGCAAATGCTTCCTTTCCTTTTTTCCGTCTCAGAAGGGGGCCACGAGGAGCACAGCGGATCATTGGACAGAGCAGGACGTGGAGAAGAGCGGCATCGGTGCCCAGGTATCAGGAAGGGCCTCAGCTGAGGCCAGAGAGCTTGTCAGGAAGGGCTCTGGAGGGGCTGTGGCACAAGGCGCAGGTCGCGGGCTCGTGGGGGAGCACGGTGTGCCGTTGAGCTCCTGCAGCAGAACATCTGAATCACAGCAGGCATGGCCCTGGGGCCGAGAGGGAGATCGTCTTGCCTTCGGCCATTGCCCCGCCCCCCAGACCCATCCTTTGGCCCTCTTCCCAGGCTTGGGGCCGGCTTGTGGTGCATTCGCACCTCTCCCGGAAGGACAAGTTGCCTTTGTAGCTGCAGCCTGGCGGTGCAGCCGCCCCATTCCGCTCCTGAGAAAGGAGTCAGAGAGGCTGTGGTGGCGGCCTGCTATTCATCGTGGTGCGTCAGCCAGCTCACGTGTGAGCTGGGGACGTCTGGAGCCAAGGCCTCTGTTGTCTTGCAGGGTTTTGCAGGTGGGATGCTGTGGAAGAGGCAGGCCCTAGAGCCCTGA
The DNA here is from genome assembly GCF_028389875.1 of Rhea pennata. Taxonomy (NCBI): domain Eukaryota; kingdom Metazoa; phylum Chordata; class Aves; order Rheiformes; family Rheidae; genus Rhea; species Rhea pennata. The sequence goes on from NC_084692.1 coordinate 1,340,451, forward strand.
GGCAAGGGGCACTGTGGAGGTGGCTGGGAGCACTTAGTGGTGGGCTTGACCTCAAAGGATTGGAGGCTCTTGGGCTAGTCCCTTGTTGTTATTTCCTCCAGGCTTTTACTGCCTTGAGCTGGGATAGGCAGGTGGTCCCTGGGAGCTCACTGCCAATCTCCCAAAGGCCGAAGAAGGCTCCTTCTGACTCATTGTACCAAATACTCCTTCCTTTCCAGAGCCTGCAAAGGATTGAAATGCCGAGTGTAGTGCCCCGAGCAAGCAAGAAGGTGAGCGCCTATCATTGCTGCCGACATCCTTACCCTTGAGCTGCCCTATCCACACGCGTGGCTTGGGCAGGCTCTGCACATGAGTGTCTTGGTGCAGGTTTCTAGGAGAGCTGAAAAAAGCATATTCAACCAGGTGAGAAAAAGCAAGGCTCTGCACATAGTCTCCCTGTGAGACAGGATGCAAGAGCCGGCACGAGAGCGCGCAGTGTGAGAGTGAGCTGTGCGCATGGGGAGGGGCTGTCTTTGCGGGTGCTGTGGGCAGCCCGTGCCTGATGAGGGGCCTCCGCCCTTTGCAGCGTGCCCATGTTTGTGTGCAGCTGGCAGTAGGGCTCCGGTGTGCTGGGTGCCGCCAAGGCAGGCAGGAGCAACTGACGTCCTGGGAGAGGACGCACATTCCCCCTGAGCAGGACCTGCGTGTGCAGAACATCCGTGGCCTCTGTGTGGCCTGTCTTGCGCCCCCAGTGCTGCCGGGGACGCACCAGCACCTTGCCCTCGCTGCGCTGGTGATACTCCGCGACCAACTGGCCTTCCTGGCTTTGCAGGCAGCGCGCAGGAAGTCTACCACCGTGGACAGAGTGACCCGACGAAGGCTTCCGGCAAAGAAGCGGCATATACAGGCTTCTGCCGAGGAGACGCCAGAGCCGGTGAGGCCTTTGTATAGGGTAGTAGTGGCCCTACGTGGCACTGTGTATTCCAGTAGGCTCCAAGTGCCCTGGGCCCTGGACAGCCAGAATTCCTGGAAGAGATTAAATGGAGCTGCCAGGCAGCAGAGCTTCCAACTTTGCTCCATACCAGAGCACTGCAAGCCTGTTGTGGTGCTCTGCCCTGTTCCTGGTACAAGAGGTGGAACCAGGCTCTCTTTCCTTGTGTGGCTGAATGCAAATGTGGAAATTTAGGCACAGCAGGTCTCACTACACCACCAGCATCAGGAGGCTCAGACCTCCTGTTGGGACCAAGCTGTAGAAGCCCATGACTGTGTGTTTGAGGCAGAAAATGCTCTCTGGTGTCCAAAGCACCTACAAAGTTGGCCTGTTGGGACAGGTCGGACAGAGATGAGCCAGTGTCTGTTTGAGTCTCCCTGGAAGGACCCTGTGTTCTGCTAGGGGATGGTGGATGGGGACAGGGAGATCTTTCAGGATCTCCTGTCAGGCTGCTCTCCACCTCCTCTAAAGCTCCAGGGAAAAAACCTTCCAAGCTGGTCTTGAGCCAAAGGAAGAGACGGATGCTATTGCTGAGCTGCCGTCAGAGTCGTGGGATGCCTGTGCTCTGTGCTGCTCTTAGCTGCATAGGAAAGGGGCTGAGGAGAGATGGGAGGGAGGCATCTCAGCAGTGGGGTGATGCTGCCACTTGCCACGTGCGCCCCCAGGACTAGTGCTGGCTTCATCGCCCTTCCTGCAAATGCCTCCCTCCCTTTTTCAGGCTCAGTCGGGGGCCATGGAAGACACACTGGATCATCAGACGGAGCAGGACGTGGTGACCAGCGTCATCGGCGCCCAGGTATCAGGAAAGCCCTGAGCTGAGGCCAGAGACCTTGTCAGGAAGGGCTTTGGAGGGTCTGTGGCACCGGGCGCAGGTCATGGGCTTGTGGGGGAGCACAGTGTCGCGTTGAGCCCCTGCACCAGAACGTCTGTATCAGAGGAGCCATGGCTCTGGGGCCGAGAGGGAGATCCTCTTGCCTTGTGTCATTGCCGCGACAGCCAGACCCATCCTTTCCTCCTTTTCTGATTGCCCCGCTGGGAACCCACCTTTGCATGAGGCTTGTGGCCGGCGTGTGGTGCATTCGCAGGTTTCCCTGAAGGAGCAGTTGCCTTGGGAGCTGCAGCCCGGCCGTGCAGCTTGCCCATTAGGCTCCCGAGAAAGGTGTCAGCGAGGCTGTGGTGGCGGCCTGGTATTCATGCTGGCGTGGCAGGCAGCTCGCCTCTGCCATGGGGACCCCTGCAGCCAAGGCCTCTGTTGTCCTTGTAGAGTTTTGCAGGTGGGATGCTGTGGAAGAGGCAGGCCCTAGAGCCCTGCCGTGAGGGGCACCATGGAGGTGGCTGGGAGCGCTTGGTGGTGAGGCAGACCTCAAAGGATTGGAGGCTCTTGGGCTATTCACTTGTTCTTATTTCCACCAGGCTTTTACTCCCTTGAGCTGGGATAGGCAAGTTGTCCCTGGGAGCTCGGTGCTAATCTGCAAGAGGCCGAAGAAGGCTCCTTCTGACTCACTGTGCCAAATATTGCTTCCTTTCCAGAGCCCACAGAGGATTGCAGAGCCAGGTGCAGTCCCCAGAGCGAGCAAGAAAAAGGTAAGCGCCTATCATACTGCCCAACACCCTTACTCTTGAGCTGCCCTATGCGCACGCGTAGCTTGGGCGGGCTCTGCAGATGAGTGTGTTGTTGCAGGCTTTCTAGCAGAGCTGCAAAAAAGGGCCTATTTAAAGCAGTGCGAAAAATGGAGGCTCTGCACATAGTCTCCCTGTGAGACAGCATGCAAGAGCCAGCACAAGAGTGCGCACCGTCAGAGTGAGCCGTGCCCGTGAGGAAGGGCTGTCTTTGCGGGTGCTGCGGGCCGCCCGTGCCTGATGAGGGGCCTCAGCCCTTTGCAGCGTGCCCGTGTTTGTGTGCAGCTGGCAGTAGGGCCCCGGTGTGCTGGGTGCCACCAAGGCAGGCAGGAGCAACTGACGTCCTGGGAGGGGACGCACATTCCCCCTGAGCAGGACCTGCATGTGCAGAACTTCCGTGGCCTCTTTGCGGCCTGTCTTGTAGCGCCAGTGCTGCTGGGGACACAGCAGCACCTTGCCCTCGCTGCCCTGGTGATGCCTCGGGACAACGTGCCCTTGCTGTGTTTGCAGGCAGCGTGCAGACAACCTGCGCTCACGGCCAAGGAGACGCCACGGAGGCTGCCCGCAACGCAGCGGTACGGAGCGACTGCTGCCAAGGAGACGCCAGAGCCGGTGAGGCCTTGGGACAGGGCAGCACAGTGTGCTGGCAGCTGTGCCCTGCTGCCGGCCCAGGAGATGGGAGCAGGCTCTGTTTGCTCGTGGAGCTGAAAAAGAGCCCACCAAGGCGGGCACGACTGATCCCACCACAGCGCCAGCCTGCCGAGGCTCAGAGCTAGCGTGCGCACCAAACTGTAGAAGGCCGTGCCTGCGTGTGTGAGGCATAAACCGCTGTGCGGTGTGCACAGCACGTTGTGTGTTGGTGCAGGCAGTGGGAGAGGCTGGAGAAAGATGGGCCAGTGCCTGTTTGATTTTTCCGTGGAAGGATGCTGTGTCGTGCTAGGGACTGGTGGCCAGGGTCAGGGAGATCTTTGAGGAAGGCGCCTGTGAGCATCCACAGCAGAACTGTGGTCTGATGGCCCTCTAAGACCTGGATAACTGTATTAGAGTGTAGAAGGCAGGGGATGTCCCAGGATGCAGCAGGTGTACCTGGTTGACCCCTGCTGTGGAGGAAAGAAAGTGGGAGGTGAGAAAGGAGCTGCCTTCAGCGCAAGACGCCCCACTGCACCTTTTCCCATAGATGTGGTCGATGCCCAGGGCCTTGGCTGGAGGAATAGGCCAGGTGGGATGCTCACGGCACTGTGGCCCCTTTGGCTGCGGTGCCCAAGCAGCCCGCAGTGTGAGTGCTGCTGAGTGCCAGGCTGCCAAGCCCCAGCAGCACCCAGCGGCAGTGGCCGTAGGGAGATGGCTGCCAAGCCGGGAACGGGCCGGGGGACACAGGCTCTTCGCTCCTTGTGTGCTGAGAGCAGGCAGATGGGGTTGCAGGGAGCTGGGCAGGATGCGTCGGCCAGGGGTGACGGTGGCAGTGTTGGAGACTGCTCTCTGGCAGCTGGCAGGCTGCTCCCCGCCACAGGCAAGACACTGCTGTCCCTGGAAGGCTGCAGGGGAAAAAAAAGCCTTCCAAGCTGGTCTGGAGCCAATGAAGTGATTTATGTTATAGGTGAATTCGCAGCAGAGTCGTGGGATGCCTCTGCTGCGTCGTCCTCCTCCTCCCGCCCTAGAAAAGGGCCTGAGGACAGATGGGAGGCGGTTCAGCAATGGGGTGATGCTGCCGCTAACCAGCCGTGCCCCCAGCACTAGGGCTGGCTTCATCCCTCTTTCTGCAAATGCTTCCTTTCCTTTTTTCCGTCTCAGAAGGGGGCCACGAGGAGCACAGCGGATCATTGGACAGAGCAGGATGTGGAGAAGAGCGGCATCGGTGCCCAGGTATCAGGAAGGGCCTCAGCTGAGGCCAGAGAGCTTGTCAGGAAGGGCTCTGGAGGGGCTGTGGCACAAGGCGCAGGTCGCGGGCTCGTGGGGGAGCACGGTGTGCCGTTGAGCTCCTGCAGCAGAACATCTGAATCACAGCAGGCATGGCCCTGGGGCCGAGAGGGAGATCGTCTTGCCTTCGGCCATTGCCCCGCCCCCCAGACCCATCCTTTGGCCCTCTTCCCAGGCTTGGGGCCGGCTTGTGGTGCATTCGCACCTCTCCCGGAAGGACAAGTTGCCTTTGTAGCTGCAGCCTGGCGGTGCAGCCGCCCCATTCCGCTCCTGAGAAAGGAGTCAGAGAGGCTGTGGTGGCGGCCTGCTATTCATCGTGGTGCGTCAGCCAGCTCACGTGTGAGCTGGGGACGTCTGGAGCCAAGGCCTCTGTTGTCTTGCAAGGTTTTGTAGGTGGGATGCTGTGGAAGAGGCAGGCCCTAGAGCCCTGAGGCAAGGGGCACTGTGGAGGTGGCTGGGAGCACTTAGTGGTGGGCTTGACCTCAAAGGATTGGAGGCTCTTGGGCTAGTCCCTTGTTGTTATTTCCTCCAGGCTTTTACTGCCTTGAGCTGGGATAGGCAGGTGGTCCCTGGGAGCTCACTGCCAATCTCCCAAAGGCCGAAGAAGGCTCCTTCTGACTCATTGTACCAAATACTCCTTCCTTTCCAGAGCCTGCAAAGGATTGAAATGCCGAGTGTAGTGCCCCGAGCAAGCAAGAAGGTGAGCGCCTATCATTGCTGCCGACATCCTTACCCTTGAGCTGCCCTATCCACACGCGTGGCTTGGGCAGGCTCTGCACATGAGTGTCTTGGTGCAGGTTTCTAGGAGAGCTGAAAAAAGCATATTCAACCAGGTGAGAAAAAGCAAGGCTCTGCACATAGTCTCCCTGTGAGACAGGATGCAAGAGCCGGCACGAGAGCGCGCAGTGTGAGAGTGAGCTGTGCGCATGGGGAGGGGCTGTCTTTGCGGGTGCTGTGGGCAGCCCGTGCCTGATGAGGGGCCTCCGCCCTTTGCAGCGTGCCCATGTTTGTGTGCAGCTGGCAGTAGGGCCCCGGTGTGCTGGGTGCCGCCAAGGCAGGCAGGAGCAACTGACGTCCTGGGAGAGGACGCACATTCCCCCTGAGCAGGACCTGCGTGTGCAGAACATCCGTGGCCTCTGTGTGGCCTGTCTTGCACCCCCAGTGCTGCCGGGGACGCACCAGCACCTTGCCCTCGCTGCGCTGGTGATACTCCGCGACCAACTGGCCTTCCTGGCTTTGCAGGCAGCGCGCAGGAAGTCTACCACCGTGGACAGAGTGACCCGACGAAGGCTTCCGGCAAAGAAGCGGCGTATACAGGCTTCTGCCGAGGAGACGCCAGAGCCGGTGAGGCCTTTGTATAGGGTAGTAGTGGCCCTACGTGGCACTGTGTATTCCAGTAGGCTCCAAGTGCCCTGGGCCCTGGACAGCCAGAATTCCTGGAAGAGATTAAATGGAGCTGCCAGGCAGCAGAGCTTCCAACTTTGCTCCATACCAGAGCACTGCAAGCCTGTTGTGGTGCTCTGCCCTGTTCCTGGTACAAGAGGTGGAACCAGGCTCTCTTTCCTTGTGTGGCTGAATGCAAATGTGGAAATTTAGGCACAGCAGGTCTCACTACACCACCAGCATCAGGAGGCTCAGACCTCCTGTTGGGACCAAGCTGTAGAAGCCCATGACTGTGTGTTTGAGGCAGAAAATGCTCTCTGGTGTCCAAAGCACCTACAAAGTTGGCCTGTTGGGACAGGTCGGACAGAGATGAGCCAGTGTCTGTTTGAGTCTCCCTGGAAGGACCCTGTGTTCTGCTAGGGGATGGTGGATGGGGACAGGGAGATCTTTCAGGATCTCCTGTCAGGCTGCTCTCCACCTCCTCTAAAGCTCCAGGGAAAAAACCTTCCAAGCTGGTCTTGAGCCAAAGGAAGAGACGGATGCTATTGCTGAGCTGCCGTCAGAGTCGTGGGATGCCTGTGCTCTGTGCTGCTCTTAGCTGCATAGGAAAGGGGCTGAGGAGAGATGGGAGGGAGGCATCTCAGCAGTGGGGTGATGCTGCCACTTGCCACGTGCGCCCCCAGGACTAGTGCTGGCTTCATCGCCCTTCCTGCAAATGCCTCCCTCCCTTTTTCAGGCTCAGAAGAGGATGAGGAGGACCACATCAGATCATCAGACAGAGCAGAACATGATGACCAGTGTCGTCGGTGCTCAGGTATCAGGAAAGCCCTGAGCTGAGGCCAGAGACCTTGTCAGGAAGGGCTTTGGAGGGTCTGTGGCACCGGGCGCAGGTCATGGGCTTGTGGGGGAGCACAGTGTCACGTTGAGCCCCTGCACCAGAACGTCTGTATCAGAGGAGCCATGGCTCTGGGGCCGAGAGGGAGATCATCTTGCCTTGTGTCATTGCCCCGCCAACCAGACCCATCCTTTCTCCCTTTCCTCTTTGCCTCATTCTGACTGCATCTTCGGACCAGGCTTGGGGCAGGCGTGTGGTCTATTCACACCTTTCCCTGAAGGGCAAGCTGCTTTCACAGCCATGCAGCTCCCCCATAACGCTCCTGAGAAAGGTGCCATAGTGGCTGTGCTGCCAGCATCGTATTCAGCCCTGTGTGCCAGCCAGCTCACTTCTGAGGCGGGGACCCCCACAGCCAAGGCATCTCTTGTCCTCCTGGGTTTTCACCACCTTCCTCCTTGGGGATCCTGTAGAGTCCATGGACTGGTGCTCTGAAGCAGGGGCAAGAAGGAGAAAGCTAAGACCCCACTACCAGTCCAAGCTAAGAAGGTGAGAGCTTGTGTACAGCAGGCAGCAGGCATACGCGGGGCTGTTCAAGCCTCCCAGGCGCTCCTGCCATATCCCCGAGCGCAGCCAACCGCCAACATTGCTCACAGGTCAGGAACAGACTGGGGCTGGCAGTGGGGGGCAGCATGGGGTTCCTGCTCAGCGCCCACAGCCGGGGCAGGGACTTGCCCCCATGCAAGTTGTGGCTAGGGGTTGCAAGACAGGCCTGGCACTGGTGTGCTCTAGGTCACTCCTTCTCCCAAGGGCCAAGTCACACGGCAGCCTGGGCCATGCTCCACCAGCCCCTGATGCCGAGGCTGTGCTGCCACCTGTGTGGTGGCAGTGGGCCTCAGAGGGATGTGGGGGGATCACTCTGGGCTCCTTCCCCAGTGCTGAGCCCAGCACATGTGACTGTAGGACACAGCAATCCCTGACTGATCTGACATCAGGAGCCCACATCCCTGCGCTGCTGACCTTCAACAGACCACAGCAAGGAGGTACGCTAAGGGCCGTGCAGTTCAGAGGGGGCCACCCTGCACCCCTGCTCCCCACCACTGCTGGGGAAAGGGTCTCCTTGGGACGGAGCAGTGGGGGAGAGGAGTGCCCGAGGGACGGCTCCTGCCAGCAGAGAGCCCAGCCGTGGGCGCTCCCAGTCCTTCGGGCTGGCATGCACTGGTAACACAGACAGGAGGGCGCACCAGCCGCCAACAGGTTTACCAGCCCCCTCCCTTAGCACAGAGCACTGAACACAGCCATGAGGAGAAAACAAAGTATTTGATTAAGGCAGCTACAAATGGACTTTTATAATGCTGCGCAGAGTTTTAGCAGTCTGGGAAAAGGGGCCTCAATCTACTATCTAAAAGACTGGAAAATGCTGGGATGGTGCCAAAAGACAGGGACTGCTGCAAAGGACAGCACTGTCTTGTATGCTGTAACACCTGGCAAAGCAGAGGGGGTAGACGCTGAGCCCCAGCCCTTCCTGTGCAGCACCAACTTCTACTTCTGCTCCAATTCAGCACAAACGTGCTCCCTCGAGGCTTGTTTTGAGCAGCGTCCTGGTTGGAAATGCTGTCGTGGGAGAATAACCTCCTGGTAAAGACACTGTATTACAGGCACCCAAGCTTTTCACTGCCACCAAAACCATGGGCCTGCAGGCCTCCTTGATCATTCTCTTGGCAAAGCCAGGAGTTTAAGTCAGAAACAACTGTTGTAATCTGTAATGCATCATTGTCTTTAGCCTCCAAAGATGGACAGCATTGGATTGCGAGCCTTCAGGAGCCACGAGGAAGACAGAGCATAGCCAGCAGTCATCCCCCGCGGCCGCCCACAATCGCCACTTCGGCCACTAGCGAGAAAAACAAAATCAGGAGAATAGTGGAGGGGAGAGCCAAGATAGAGCGTAGAAGGGCTATAAGGCAAAAGGCTCATAAAGCAATAGGCTCATAATCTGGTACTATACTACCTGCAGATTTCTGATGGATACAGTTCTGTGTAAATTTTACTATAGCCTGACAGATTAAACTATCGTGTAAATTTTACTATATGCTGTTAAATTGTATTACAAGTATGTAATAATGAATGCACAAATAAAACTATGACATTCTGCATGGGGAGCTGAGTGATGCTGCTGGGGAGGCCCTGGGCAGGGAGCTCTGTGTAACCCGGGAACTCTCCGAACGCTGCAGGGTCCCTCTTCCAACATTGCCTGGGAGCGGGGTGGGGAGGAGGTAGCAGGATCCCACGGCAGGGCCTCATCCCTGCTGCCCCCTCCCTGCCCGGCCCCCACAGCCTCCTGAGCTGCAGCGAGGCACCGCGAGGCCTTTGGGGGGATGTGAGGAGACTCCCCAGCCCCGAGCGCGGCTGGCTCTGTGCCCCGAGCAGGCAGCTGGACATGCGGCCCCTGGGCCCGGCAGCGGACGGGCAGCTGTCCACACGGGGCCGGGTGCCAGGGACCTTCCGTGCACCGCCGTGCCCCGCGGCTGGGCGCTGGCAGGTCACTGTCACTCTGGGAGCTGAAACCGGCTGGGCCGTGGGGCCTTCTATGCCCCCCACCTCCAGTCAGGGTCTGCTCCTCTCAGGACCCCTCATCTGCCCTCCCGTGCAGCCCATGGCCCTGCCATGTCCTTCTGTCTGGAAGTTTCATCAGGATTTAGCAGAATTTGGGGCACAGTGACATTGTTAAGATTGATCTCAATCTTCCTTCATGAATGTTAAGAAAATCTTATAACCATCAATTAATAATTACATGATGTGAGTACTCATCAATTTAAATAAATACATGGAAATACAAATGCTGTGAGAGCTTTTTTCAAAAATCTTTTCAAGTTATTTTTTTGGAAGGGCTCCTTCTGCCTTACCACCATGCTTATACTTTCCAGAGGGCGCTTCAGGGGGCTCCGATGACTATTTTGCTCTTTTTTGCTCCAGCGGAGGTTGGGCTCAGTGCTGATGGAGAGGGAAGGTCTTGGTAGGGGGCGAGAGCTTCCTCGGTGGCTCCTCGGGTATGGGTCTTCCCCCCAACTCCCTTGGTGTGTCTTTCCGTGCACCCCAACACTCTCCTGCTGCCTTTTGGAGAAACCCAGATCCCTCTAAAGGATATGGTATCTGGCAAAATATCTCCCCTCAGACCACTTTTTCCCCTGCCTTGGGATTGGTGATATCGGATAAGGTTCAGCTGACAGTCAAAGCCCAGGATAGGGATTGGCACAGAGAAAGCCTCAAGCTCTCAAAAGGCACGTGCAGGCCCTTGGGTGGCTGACAACATCTATCCTGGCCAGCACGCTCAAGCTCTCCGCTGTCGCAAGCGTGTCTCTTCCAGCGTTGGCATCCACAGAGGTTTCAGAGCTGTGCTCTGGCAGGAGGTCAGAGGAGGGAATGGCTTTGGCGGTTGCGGAGCAGGGAGAGGCTTTGGGAAGGGCTGGGGTTTGGCATACAGTTTCCAGCAATCAGCTAAGGTGTGTTTTAGAGCTTGGGGTTAGAGGACTGGGTTAAGGCTGGAGTTTGGGGCTTACACATTAAGGCTAGGCATAAGAGCTAGTGACTAGAGTGACTCTTGGGGAAAGATCTGGGGATTACCTGTAAGGCATTACAGGTTTGGGTCTGGGCTTCATGATTAGAGTATGGGATGGGGACTAAAATAAGGCATTGAGGGTTAGGGTAGGTCACCGACCTCATCACCAGTACTTGAATCGCCTATACCTCCCCCAAATCTGTTACCTGTTACTACCACTCGCTGTGATCTCGCTAATTCACAGGATGCCCCACTGTGCGAAACAAACCTCATCTGTACGCGCTCATTAGATCTAAAAGCAAACCAAGGGTTGATCCCTTCCCTACAGACTAGCGCTAAAATAACATTCCTCACCTTCTCAATCATTACAGCCGGTGCCACTACCGCCCCTCTGAGTGTCTCCAGAGAAGGAGACTCCACAGCCTCTCTGGGCAACCTGTTCCAGCGCTGGGTCTCTCTCGCAGTGAAGAAGTTCTTCCTTACATTCAGGCGGAACTTCCTGTGCTTCCGTTTGTGCCCGTTGCCTCTTGTCTGTCGCCTGGCACCGCTAAAAGGAGTCCGGCCCCACCCTCTTGACACCCCCTCCACGGCATTTCTGTACATTGACAAGATCCCCTCTCAGTTTTCTCTTCTCCAGGCCCAGCTCTCGCAGCCTTTCCTCAGAGGGCAGATGCTCCAGTGCCCCGATCAGCTCTGTGGTCCTCCGCTGGACTCTCTCCAGTCGCTCCATGTCTCTCTCGTACTGGGGAGCCCAGAACCGGATGCAGTACTCCAAGGAGGCCTCACCAGGGCTGAGGAGAGCAGCAGAATCACCTCCCTTGACCTGCTGGCAACATCCTTCCTAATGCACCCCAGGTTACCTTTGGCCTTCTTGGCCACAAGAGCACATTGCTGGCTCATGGTCAGCTTGCTGTCCACCAGCACTCCCAGGTCCTTCTCTGCAGAGCTGCTTTCCAGCAGGTCAGCCCAAACCATCCTGGTGCTCTCCGGCAGGCTCCCATCTGTGCCGCCTCTCTCTCCCTCCAGCCCCACGGCTCGCCTCGCCCCTGCGCTCTGGCGTGCCTGAGGGGTCCACTGCGCACTGGGAGCAGGTGTTTGCCTGCTGCTTCTTGTCCCTCCTCAGGATCCTCTCCTAGGTACCTGCCTCTCTGGCACCAAAGGCAGCAGCTGCCTCCTGATCCAGCCGCTCTCCTCAGAGTGAGGACCCCGGGGGCCCTGCTCACAGCGGGGACACAGTCCCCATGGAGACCGCCCCATCACAGTGGCCTTGTGGGCACCACGCCACCACCATCACAAAGCCCTGCTGCTCCTGTGGCAACAGCCCTCTCCACGGCATTCCAGCATGGCAGCACCCCTCTGCCGGTATCTCAGAAGGTAAAACTCAAGGTGGCAAAAAATGACCGTGTCCTCCAGTCCAGCTTTTACCCATTGACACATTTCATGTGGGTCCTTCATTCACACCTCGCCAACATTTGATTCCCAGCAGACACAAAGCAGAACCCAGCCTCCTCCAGGGAACACCCAGGGATAACTACAGACAGGCTGAACAGGGGCTGGGGAAGTTCTGGGGGGAACGACCAGCCGTGGCAGGGCAGGCTCATCCCCCCATGGAGAGGGGGCTGCGAGGGGAAAGGCTGCTCACAGCTCCCGCTCAACCCCAGGACACTTCGCAGGGGCTTCTCAGGAGGAAGCTCCAGGCAGGGATGACACCAAAGCCAAGGAGCTTCCCCACGTCTCTGCCTTCAGGTCCCTGCTGCTGGGGTGGGGGGAAGGGAAAGGAGCTGCCAAGCCTGGACAAGAACCCAAGACTCCAAAACTGGCGGAGAGACCAGCAGGTCTGCTAGGAAGCTCAGAAAGTGCCTTCCCCCACTCCCCACCCACGCACAGCAACAGCAACACCTTTGCTGGCCCCAGCAGGATCTGTCCCCGCTGCCCCTGAGCACCTGCCAACACGCAGATGTCCCTCAACACTGCCCTGCTGCCGCGAGGTGTCTGTGGGGCAGAGCTGAGCGCACAGGGCTGTGATGGGGCTGTGGGTCAGTGCTCTCCTGAGGAGACGTCACCTTCAGATCAACTGTCCCTGGGGAGGTGTCCTGAGGGGCTCGAGTGCCCTCCAGAAGGGCACAGATCTCCTGCAGTCGCTTTGCTGCAAGACCTGAGAGCCTGGTTCTGGCCATGGCCGTCAGGACCCTCTGCGCGTCCTGCCCCTCATGGTGCCCACAGTCGGGCTGGGCACAGAGAGGAGCTGGGGACCTGCACCGGGTAAAGCAGGGCTATCAGCAGGGGCACCGGGACGCTGGCTGCCTCCTGCCTCCAGCCTGGCGCCCACAAAAGCACCGCTGCACCCGCGGCCTCTCCTCACAGCAGCGACAGCGCTGAGAAACGACCACCGCCGTCGGCACCAAGCCGCAGGGCCGCCAGGAGAAGGGCCCAAGAGCCGGGGGCTGCCGGTGGTCAGAGGCGGCCCAGGCCGGGCCGGGCCTTCCCCAGCCGCTGCTGCCACACAGCGGGGCCGGGCGGCTCCGGCTGCCCCGCGCGCACGGCCGCTCGCTCTGCCCAGCCCATAGCCCTCGGACCTGGCACGGCAGCTCCCGGTGCTGCGGCTAAAGGCTCTGGGCGGCCCCGGGCCGGGAGTCGCTGCCCCGCGGCAGCAGCTGCCTCTCGCCCCCTCCCTGCCCATGGGGCCTGGGCAGCCCCGGACACGCCCCCGCCCTGCCCCTCACTGCCCTCCTCTGGGCCACTGCGCATGCTCCGCCCTGCCCGGACACGCCCCGCCCTTCTTGGCCACGCCCCTCCCCTCTCCACCCCTCCCCACCTGGCCCCTGCACCACGCACGCGCACTGCCGCCTCCCTCCAGCCCCTCCCTCGTGTCCCGCCCCGGGAGGCCACGCCCCACGGGAGCCACTGGGGGAGAGCGGGGTGGGTGGGGCTGCAGGGTGAGAGGCGTCACTTCCGGGTGTGGGGGCGGGGCCTGTGTGCCCATGGCTGCCGGTGCTGGTGCGTGGGGAGATACTGCTGCCGGGCGCTGCTGCCGCAGGGCCCCGCTCTGCCCCCGGGCCTGGACGAGTCTGCGGGAGGGGAGGGGAGGGACGGGAGAGAAACCTCTGTGCTGCGCTGGGGGCAGCTGCTGCCCGTGAGCACCCCGGGGACACGGCGGGGGTTTTCAGCCTGCGCTGTGGCCTGGCGGGTGCCGAGAAGCCCTGAGCTGTGAGAGCTGCAGCACTGGGGACCGCGCAGGCAGCAGGGCAAGAGGGAGAGGAACAGAGCAGCCGCTGCCTGTGCTGCTTCTGGCCGTGGATGTTCTCCCCTCGTGGAAAGCTGGAACACGGTGGGTGTGTGTGGGGAGAGTGCTGGGGAAAGTGGACAGGCAGGAGCTGCTGCTGCACTGTGCTGGGGCAGTGAAGTGTAGAGTTTCCTTGATCAACCTGTGAAAATGTGACTTTTTTGTTCAGTTTTCAATTAAGAAGAGTCGCAAGCTGTCTTGTGGGGGAACGGGGAGAAAAGAGGGCTGTGAAAAGAGCAGGGCCTGAGGCCTGAGCTAACTATGTGGAGAGTTGAAGCACTTTGTTGAAAGCTTCCTCTCTTCCTGCAGTTGCTAAGGGGGAAAGCAAAAGGCTGGCCACAAATGGCAGTGTCTTTGCTAGACCAAGGAGAAGGTCGTGAACACAGCCTTGCATGGAGAGCATTTTCAAAGGATTTACAGGTAGGTCCCATTTTCTCAGTTTATTTCCAATACTGCTCCACACCAGTAAGCTTATTCCTTTCTCCCAGGCCCTTGGTAAACCCTAAATGGTAAAGCCATTTGATGGTAGCCCTCTCATCGAGGTGTACGTTCCATCTAGAGACGGAGGGAGCTAAGCGTAGACTCACTCTTGCTTCTGTGTTGTGTCCAGCCGTGTTCCCTGGCTGTGGCTACTTTAGAAGATCTGAGATGTCGCCATGCATTTCTGAATTGTGAAGAGAAAATGCTCTACGTGTGTGATCAGACCACTTCTAAACCCCCAAGTGTCTGAGAAAGGACAGAGCCAGGGTCTCACAGGTGCTGAGCGTTCTGCAAAAGCTGGAGAAAGGGGTGCTTCTGTTCAAGAGTGGGTCTTGTTACCGTAGCCACACCTTTAAACGGTAGCTATGTCTGCATGTCACACTGAGAAGGTTGACTGGTGCTTTGTGTCTGCGGGAAGGCTGATGCAGGCAAGTTGTGACTGAAGACAGCTCCGCTGAAACTGATGTTGTGCTCAAAGTTGAGCCGGGGGACACAGAAATCTTTTGCCTTCTTGATCTTTACCTTCCATCGAAAGGTCCATACCAGACCATGCGGAATGAGAATGTATCTTTCTAGGACTAGGTTTGTGTTTACCATCTACCCCACACTATTTTCTGCTTGACCTTAGAAGCATGTTGAGAGCAACTGTTCCCTGTGTTCAGTGGAAGGTGCCGTTGAAAATATCAGTTCTGTTGTAGGAAGTTTCTGTGCAGCAGACACAAAAGGGAGATGATCCAGTAGTGATGGTGCCAGGTGGTTTTGGGAGCAGAAGAGCTGAAAAGAAGGGATTTTGTGGAAGAAAGAGTGGAGAATCCTTAAGAGTGTTGGCTAGTGCCAGCAGGAGGGATCCCAAGTCAGCAGTGACGTGGATGGCAGGTTGTGTGCCTCTGCGCGTGGGCAGCAGCAAGAGCATTTCACCTGAAAGTGTTAAAATCTCTTGGCTGAAAAAGTCTAAATGAGGCAGAGCCTTTGTGCTACTATAGCTTTTGTTGGAAGCTAGGGAATAAAACGAGCTCTCTCTGGAAAGTAGCAGGTGTGGGAGGAATCTTCTGTGTAAAACTGGAGGTCTGCAACGTGTGAAGGTGTCCTGAATTGTGCCCTGAGGAGAGGTCAGGTTAAATTAGTTTGCTGACAAACAAGCTGCTTCTGCATCCTGCAGTTCATAAGAATGCCATGTGTACACATTTACTACTGTCCCAAAGAGGATGTTTTTTCTTGTATCCTGTTTATTACTTAAATAATAGCTCACAGGTACATCTTTTGACCTGTCTGAGATTATTAAGGAAACATATGTGTTTTGTAAGTACTTTTGAGCATGTCCTGGAAGTAGGGGACTAATTTGGTGCGAGGTGGAGTCTCAAGATTTAACCTCTAGCAGCTGCCTTGCTTCTGTGCTCATGAGTTTTGACATGGTATCTGACAGGCCTGTTTGTCAGAGTTCAGGCTTCCTGCTCAGCCAGTGAGTGTTCGGAAGCTGTCTGCATTGTCACCCGTAAACTGGCAGTCTCGTAGATGTAATTGGCCTTGAAGGTTGACTTGTGGTTTTTCTCTTAACACTTTGTCATCCCTCAGCGCAGCTATGAAGGGTGGTGATCGTGGGGGGCCCCGGTGGTCTCAGAGAAATGATCTGGTTGTGTAGAGTCTCTTCTTCCAGCACTGGATTGAGTGCCTGAAAAGCACAATGTGTTTGGGATACTACGAGTTACACTTGTAGGCCTCTCCCCTGAAAAGCTCGTGCTATTTCCAGGAACTCCTCAGGTTAAAAAAAAAAGGAGAAAAAAGAAAAAGCCAAGAAGGGATTAATCCTTTCTCTGTAGACTCACTAAAGTATTAATTTTCTAGTTACATGTGCTAGTTCACTGATGCATTAATGTGATAATTCATTAAGTTGCATGCTTACGATCAGTAGTTACCTAACTGACAGTGAGAGCTCTCATTCTTCCTCCTCCTTCACGATGCAGGTGTGCTCTGAATTGCACACTGGTATGGTCCTTTTGGTTACTGGGAAAGGATTGACTTAATTCCAAAGAGTTCCAGCCTTGGCAGGTATAAACAAAGAATTACTGAGAAACCTGCAAGGACAGCAGACCTCCTTGTTTTTGTCCGTGAGGATGTGGTGTTTGTGTTTGCTCTCGCTGTGGCGTAGTGGTGCTGCCCCAGCCTACCTCAGGCCTCAGCATGAGGCAGGTGTTAGGCGCAAAGGCTGAGGCAGAGTGAAGAGTCCCATCTCTGGTGACAGTGAAAGTACTCCTTTTGGGGGCAGTAGGGGCGTCTACAGGGGCATCTTCAGTGCCTGTGTATTTGCTTGGTGTTCAGAGTCTGTGTGGTTTTTATGATACTCCTTTCCAGGTGGAGAGAGTCACCCTGCTGACTGTTGGAACTGTTCGTGTTTTCCCTGGCAAGATAACATGCAGCTTGCAGTCTTCCTCCCCAGTAGATCACCAAGGACTTTACAGAGGAGGTGCTGGTGGCTTCCCCCTTTTCCAACGAGTGAAAGCGGCACAGCAAAAGAGAAGAGCTCCTGCCATGCGTTGAGGGAAGAAAGTGGGAAAGGACGTGAGCTCTTCTTTCTCTTTTCTCTTTTTTCTCTTGCTGCTCCCAAAGAATAGTGCTGGAAGCTGATGTGATGTTTTCCCTTGTCCATGTGTGCAATGGAAGTTGTAGCCAGAAAATGCAGAAAGTGCCCCTCTTAACCCAGAGGTGATTCATCACATGGACCAGGTGGATTCTTTTAAAAGGAATTGTAATTTTTTTGGAGCGATTAGGCAAAAAAGCTAGATAGTTCAATGTAGAATTCTACTGTCCCTGTGCTTTGCAGTAGGTTCTTCAGTAAGATAACCCTTATCACAGAATATGTATAAATAGAGGCCCTGATGGGGTTTCCTTGCCTTGCTTTAACATCAGAGATGTGTTCTGTTGAGCGTGTCTGTAGGTAAACTGAGGCAGCAATACATTTGTGTGCTTGAAAAAATTCTACAGAAGCAGAACTTACAGAAATTCTTACAGAAGCAGTAAAAGGTAGTTTCTGAAGAATTTTTAAAATCTATATGTAGACTATACGTAGATTCAAAGTATAGGAAACTCCTTGCCATAAGTGAAGGCTTAGTGTCGGGTGTGATAAAAGGAAAGTACACAAACCGTGTCCTAGTTATAAAACGTTGTCCGCAGCGTATAGCTCTCAGCTGATCCTGAAGTTGGACCGCATAAGCTATTAAACTGTCTGGCAGGGGGTCATTATATGGGGGTCATTCAGGCAGGATCTGCTCTCATTAACATTGGAGAGGGTTTCCTAGGGACTAATTGCCTCTGATTCATTAATGGGAGGCAAGCCACTTTCTGAGTACTTTCAGTCAGCCGCTTGATGTTAGCCATGTCAGTGCTGACTGGGTCTCCCCTCTCTAAGGGGTCTAAACCTTCTGCCCGATATGCTGCCCTTTGGGTTAGGGACCAAGGCTCCTGAGGGTATTTCGCAGTGACAAATACGCCAGGTCCCCAATAACCCTGAGCTTCTTCCTCCGACAACATTATATGATCTCCGCCGGTAAGCGAGACTCTCCAGACATACTCAGTTTCTGTTTCTCCTGGTTCCCTAGAATATTTCTCCCAAATTTTGGCTAACTCTGTAGGGGAGTGGGGAACAGTACAGAGTGTAACTTTGGCTCTATGTCATCTCTACTATCTGCTTTTATTAGGAGTCTCAACACTACCTCACCCTTCTCCTTAGGATATTTTTCCCCCAGGTGCTCTAATTCTTCTATGGGATAGCACGAGTCACGTGACTCCGACACTTTATTTTCCCCTTCCAAAATACCACTATACCACTTACCCCAAATTATCTGTGACCTGGAAAGGGCCTCCTGTTCTCTCCTCCGCGCCCTCTCCAAGGATGCCTCTAAACGCTTGTTGTTCCCCTGCTCTCTTGCTAGCTGTTCCCTGAGGCTCTCAGTCTCAGCCTGGAGTTGTTCCTGCACTGCTTTTACCAGGTCATGCAGGGATTGAACCGCCCCCCTTTCCGCTCGCCGATTAGCTTGGTTCTCCTGCTGGGCAGCTGTGGGGGCTGCCCCTAACACTGTGCGGACTACAGCTTTCCCTTTGCCGTGTTTCAAATTCCGCTCTTTAGTCAACAGGGTTATTCCGTCTGTCACAGCCTGTGGGTCGTGCCAATGCTGTTGAGCCCAGGTCATTCCCAGTGGAGAGGGATGAGCATAATACTCCAATTTCTCTAAATGTGGGGATACGTCTAGCCCTGTTACTCCCTTGGAGGTCATTTATATTTCAATTCTCTGCCCTCTGAGGGTGAAAAGTTCTTTCGTCCCGGGAGCAACCCCTTTCACCCCAGGGGAAAACTCCGATGCTATCCCAGTTTCCTTTGGCAGTTGCTTCTGTTCTAAAACATGGTATCCTGTTTGTGACACCCGTTAATAACGTCACAATACAAATCTGCGACCCTGGATCTCAAAACAGATTGCACTAGGTTTCATGATACCCCATGGACAAATAAAGGTGAAGTCAACACCAAGCAACTGATAAATCCAATTAAACCTGTTTATTGACTACACAAGAGGAAGGACTAAGCGGTCCCGGGTGCAATCCTAGCTATTTTATACCGTATGTTATACCACACTAGCAAAATGAACTTTCTGCACCCTACATTATCAGTGAGTTAGAGGAGGCTTAAAGGAGAGAAAAGGGGAAAAGGAAAGGAAGAGAAGGAGAGGCGATAGGGAAGAGAGAGATCACCACCCTCGGTTCCAGTGATGTCTTGTCCCGCGTTGTCCTTGATTGGAGGTTCGTGGAAAGTGGGCTGGCGGTTACCTGCCTTATCTTGCACCTTTTTTAGTTTCTTTTTTTCCGAGATCCTCCCCTGAGGCAGAATTTTGTCCAAAAGTTTGAGCAGGCATACTGCGTTGTTCAGAAAGTTCTCAAAATGGGTCTGGGGGAGTAGGGGTTCCAGGTGGTTGACTTGACCTCTCTATTGCCATGACCATGGTAGGACCTTTCTGTGCGCACATGCCCTTAATCTTTAGTCAGGATGGGGGAGTTAATGCAGGGGGCAGCACCGTCTTGCCTGCACCAGGCCTGCCATCTCTCACCGCTTCCTAGCTCTGGAAACAGCTTGTTTAAGGCATACCTCATGTATCATGTCCCTGACACTGGGGTGTACCAATACAGGTTTTCCTGCTGATAAGAAGGAATAAGGATCAGTCCCAAAGACACTGAGAATGTGCCCTGTGCCCACTTGGTGCCTACTGAATAACCTGCTGAAGGCAGCGTATATGCACCGAACATGAGGCTACAGTTGTCTTAGGCAGCAGGCAACTAAGGCTGCCTGGCGTGGTAGGATGGAGTTGTAGTTCTGCAAGGAGGTACGTTGTGTTTTTGTACTGTAGCTGTGAGTGTCCTAGAGCTGAGGAAATGGGTGCCTGTTTGAATAGAAGCAGGTGGGAAAAGGGAGGGAAATGATTGCGCCCCTTCTCCTGGCGGCCCCGCGGCTCGGTGCCGGCGGCGGTGGCCGTTTCTCAGCGCCATCCCTGCTGTGAGGAGAGGCCGCGGGTGCAGTGGTTCTGGTGGGGGCAGCAGGCTGGAGGCAGGAGGCAGCCAGCGTCCCGGTGCCCCTGCTGACAGCCCTGCTTTACCCGGGGCAGGTCCCCAGCTCCTCTCTGCGCCCAGCCCGACTGTGGGCACCGTGAGGAACAGGAAACGTGAAGGCTCCTGATGGCCATGGCCAGCACCAGGCTCTCAGGTCTTGCAGCAAAGCGGCAGCGGGAGAGCAGTGCCCTTCTGGAGGGCGCTTGAGTCCCACAGGACACCTCCCAGAAGCAGTCGAGGGTCTGAAGGTGACATCTCCTCAGGAGAGCACTGACCCACAGCCCCATCACAGCCCTGTGCGCTCAGCTCTGCCCCACAGACGCCTCGCGGCAGCAGGGCAGTGTTGAGGGACATCTGCGTGTTGGCAGGTGCTCAGGGGCAGCGGGGACAGATCCTGCTGGGGCCAGCAAAGGTGCTGCTGTTGCTGTGCGTGGGTGGGGAGTGGGGGAAGGCACTTTCTGAGCTTCCTAGCAGACCTGCTGGTCTCTCCGCCAGTTTTGGAGTCTTGGGTTCTTGTCCAGGCTTGGCAGCTCCTCTCCCTTCCCCCCACCCCAGCAGCAGGGACCTGAAGGCAGAGACGTGGGGAAGCTCCTTGGCTTTGGTGTCATCCCTGCCTGGAGCTTCCTCTTGAGAAGCCCCTGCGAAGTGTCCTGGGGTCGAGCAGGAGCTGTGAGCAGCCCTTCCCCATGCAGCCCCCTCTCCATGGGGGGATGAGCCTGCCCTGCCGCGGTTGGTCGTTCCCCCCAGAACTTCCCCAGCCCCTGTTCAGCCTGTCTGTAGTTATCCCTGGGTGTTCCCTGGAGGAGGCTGGGTTCTGCTTTGTGTCTGCTGGGAAACAAACGCTGGTGAGGTGTGAGTGAAGGATCAGCATGAAGCGAGTCTGTGACTAAAAGCTGGACTGGAGGACACAGGTGTGGGTATTTTTTTATTTTTCTTTTTGCTGCCTTGAGTTTTACCTCCTGAAATACTGGCAGCTTCTGAATTTCATAGAATCATAGAATCAGTAAGGTTGGAAGGGACCTCTGGAGATCATCTAGTCCAACGTCCCTGCTCAGCAGGGTCACCTGGAGCATGTTGGACAGGGTTGCGTCCAGGCGGACTTTGACTATCTCCAGAGAAGGAGACTCCACAATCTCTCTGGGCAACCTGTTCCAGTGCTCCGTCACTCTCACGGTGAAGAAATTCCCCCTCACGGTCAGGCGGAACTTCCTGTGCTTCAGTTTCTGCCCATTGCCTCTTGTCCTGTCACACGGGGCAACTGAAAAGAGTTTCTCCCCGTCCCCTTGACACCCTCCCTTCAGGTACTTGTACACATTGATAAGGGAGGGATTTCTGGTGGGAACAGAGCCCCATGAGTAGGAAGAGAAAAAAAGAAAAAAAGCAGGAAATGGAGAACAAGAAAAGTTTTTTTTCTAAAAGAAAAAAAAATAGGTTTCCTACTAATTGCAATGAATTAATGGTTTTATCTCCATTCCCCCTTGCCTTCCAACTCAAGCGCTCAATTTCATTCTGGCTGTGCCGGGGCACAAGGAGAAAAGGCAGTCCAGGGGCTACGGCCCGGCTCTTGAGTGCAGCCCTAGGGCAGGAGCTCGAGCAAAGTAAATGAGCGTGCGAGAAACCTAGCCCAGCTCATGAAGCTCAGCACTGGAGCTCCATTTTTTTTCCTCTTGTCACAGTGGTAGGTTGGGGGCTGTTGACACATGGAGCTAAGGAGGGTGTAAAACCCTGCTGCAGCAGCACATGGACCATTGCTTCTGGTCCTTCTCTCAGCCCATGACAGTCCGTGCCATTTTGTAGTGAGAGGGATTTCTGTCTGAAAACGAGCTCTTGAGTAGGAAGAGGATTACAGGAGAGGCAAGCAGCTACTTCCATGGCAGACCAGGGCTTACAGCAGCTGGAGGAGGTCCTCAAACTGAGCCCAATATTAAAATTATCTTTTCTCTTTTGTTTGCTCACAAGCACTGGTAATGAGCAGCAGGAGTCAGAGTTTTCTAAGTTTTGTAATTTTTATTGTTATGAGCAAGTTTCCTCTTGGTTTGCAGCAGAAGAAAGCACCCTGAGCAGCTTTTTGTTATGACTTTCAAGCAACAGTAAGTTGTTACATATCCAATACTTTAGTTTACATAACCAACTAGATCTATGCATGATTCTTAGTTCTACCAATCCCCTTGTTGTGTTAGAGTACCAGATAGTTCCATGCCAGCCTCATATGGTCCATCTTAAAATCATCCATTAGCTGATGCTGATTTTGCACCTCTTCTAGTGTTGTACCTTTGTCCTGCTGACTGGATTAAACTGGCTTTTTCGCAGATCTTAACCTTTGTACGAAAAACATGGCTAAGGCAACATCAGGTAAGATGTTCTGCTTGCAGAGCATTCAATCTTTCATGTTCTTTTCCTGCAAAACTAGAGCGCAGTGGAAATGTCCTCAACATTCCCTCCGTTTACTTCATGCGTACCTGCTTTCAGTGTTACCCCGTCTATACTTATATCCCCTTACACATGAGAGGCAAGTTGAGCCCACTGGACCCATGCATGAGACACAACAGAAAAGCACAGTTCCTCCTGCCAGAAATAACATTAAAATGATTAAAATATGCCTGCCCACGCTCCCAGATCTGGGAGCCATGACTGCAACCATGACCAATCTATTGACGGGGTATTAGCCAGCGAGTGCTCTTTGGGTCTTTGATGGAAGGTACAAACATGTCATTGAATGACATTTACATCATACTCCATTCTTTTGATTTGTTTGCATACAAACAACAGGCGGTGTATAGCAGTACACACACTCCGCCCTGTGTGGCCAACAGCTAATCTAGGGCCCATCGATTTTGGATGGCTAATTGGGAAAGCGCTCTCACTTCTCCTCTTTGTAGATTTTTTAAGGCATCTGCAGTAGTGTTTTGAATGACTGCAAGGGTGGTGGAGATATTGGCAAGAGCTATTTCACCTCAGCCTCACCTAGACCTGGAAACAGTGCACACACAAATAGATTCACAGAGGAGAAACTCACCTGGGCCACTCTCCTGGCCCTTGACTATGCTGTTGTCCTTCTGGACGTAACAGTCTTCTGTAAATGGCTTTCATCTCCTGGCAAGACACAAAAGGGAACAGCTGGTCTTGCCTTTTCATTATTACCCTGAAATCCAAGCTGTGAGCCTTTGCCCTGGAGCACCTACACAAGGACAACAGCATGTCACTTCCATTTCTAGTGCCTAGGTAGAGCGATCAGCCCAGGGAGCAGCTTCACTGGAAAGGGTGTCTGACACTGGCAGAGCAACTCAGCACTGCAACAGCCCTCAACCTCACGCCAGACATCTGCTGTACCAGCCAGTCTACGAGCACCCTGTCTCTGCCCCGCTCTGCTGGCTGGACTGCTACATGCAACCAAGTGCCAGCCAGAAGAGATGCATGCAGGACACTCGCCAC
Source organism: Rhea pennata (assembly GCF_028389875.1). Lineage (NCBI taxonomy): Eukaryota > Metazoa > Chordata > Aves > Rheiformes > Rheidae > Rhea > Rhea pennata. Next base: position 1,363,513 of record NC_084692.1, read on the forward strand.
TTGCACACTCCCAAGCACTGCTCTGCTCGCTGCCCTCCCTACTATAGACGGCAGCAGACAGGGCATCCCCAGGTGCCCCTTAACACAGAAAGCCCCAGTCCCAAGCCCTTCTGTTCCCTTCTAGTCCTCCAAGGCCTTGCAACAGGCACTGCCTCTCAAAATCCACTCACAGCCCAGGACCTGCTCACTTACCACCTCCTAGAAATAGCGAGCATGCACTCTCAAAGGGGCTGATCAGGCCACCTCTTGCCTCTCGCGTGTGCCTCAACTTCCATGAAAATGAAATCGCAGAACAGAGGGAACATAATGCATGCCAAACAGCTGGGAGGTTAGTGGTAGGATGTATGTGCTCATCACCACTGCCTTGACTCCAGCTACTCCGAGCAATGCAGCTAGAGCTACATGGGGCTCCTCACAACCACCAAAAGTGCAGACAAAATCCAGCACCTTCCACCTTGCCAGGGTCAGCAGTGTCAGCACCTAACCACACCACACCTAGCACACTGATGGCTACACGTGGCTGCTTTCTTATTTCCTCGCTGCAGCACAGAAAGGTCACACTACAGCAGGATGGTGGGGTAACTTGCAGACACTGCACCTGGAAGAAAGAGAAACCTGGGCTGTGCACACCTCGCAGGACACTTTTCCTTGCTGCTCCCATTCAAAGGCACTCTTCCAAACAGATCTCCTACAGGAAGGATTCAGCCCCTTGACAGTCAGCTCCTAAGAACATATATGCCCTTCTCCAAAGACCAGCACACCACAAGGCCTTCACTCCTTCAAAGAGCTTCCAGCAGGCCAATGCCCAGCCGGCAAGTTGCATCTCCCACAACATCCTCTCCTCTCAGCAAACACTGCTGCAGACCAAAGCTCTCATGAACCAAAGGAAAAGAGAACAATGGAGGGAAAATGCAGGCTTGCTTCACATTGTAGAGCAAGGAGAAACACTCCCTGGCCTTTAGGCAGCCTCCATGCTGCAGATCCCGGAAAGCGCTTAGCAACCCCAAGGCCTGAACCTCAGTGCATCAAAGGCAGCAGGCTGCCAGCAACTCTGGCCCATGATACCAGGGCGGCCTAGGCCCGGCGAGCATATTCACACCCTCACCTTGAGGCACTCCCCAGCTCCCCAGTCTGGCAGCACTCCCCACGCACAGCACCACTCTCTCCAGCTATCTCCTCCCATGCTGAGCACCAAAACCAGCCTGCCCACACAGCCCCCCACAGGGCACCCCTGCGCTGTGACACCCTGCATCCACCTCTGCTCGCCTCACACAGGGTTGCCAGCAAACACGCACCTCTGCATCAGCAACACGCAGGGCACCCCAAGTGCCCCACAACACAGCAGGCCCAACTCTCCAGCTCTTCAGTTCCCTTCTAGTCCTCCAAGGCTCTGAAACAGGCACTGCCTCTCAGCATCCACTCACAGTCCTATACCTGGTCACTTCCCATCTCCAGGAAGCAGAGGAGCGCTCTCACAAGGACTGATCAGGCCACCTCTTGCCATTCGTTTGTGCCTCAACTTCCCTGAACAAGAAGTCTCTTTGAAAATGTGGACCATACATGTTTCGGGGTGACATTCCTTCTGTCTCCTCCAACAGTCTTTGCAACCATTCTCCAGGGACTGCATACTCGGACAGAAAAACACCAACCTCCAATGTGTTATAGTTCCAAATGTGTCGTAAAAGCAGGTGGACACCTGAAAGACAGCGACAGCATTCAGACCGTGCAGGAAAATCTCACAAGCTCCCTACTGTTTTGACGGGAGGAATTTCTAAAGCACACACACACACACACTCTGGGAATAACAGATTACTAGCACCACTGCGTACACCACCGCTAGATTTATTCAGTAGTTTAAAAAGTCTGGTTGGGCTCCCTAGATGACCAGTGGTAGGCTGCAAGCTTCTGCTTAGCAACTTAGCAAATGCAAAGTCAAACTCCATGTCCGTGTTCACCAGAGAACATCACCCACATTTTAAACGTAGCAGTACTAACTCAGGATGACAGAGTGGACTAGAATTTGTGTCAGATGATGGGGAACATCTACTTCTGCTTGATTAATTAGTTGCCTTTCACTACTGCTGTAGAGCTCTGCAGGGGTCAGTCCCTCCTCTGGGCACACGCAGCAAACCCAGGAGTCACCTCACCACCAGCATCCAGGCCATGTAGCTTCTCCCAGTGAGTCAGCTGCTCACAGAGAGGTGACCTCATGAGTCCAAACTCCCAGCACATGCCTGCTGCTGGCCGATGGGCTTCAAGGACAGAACTTTCTTCAAAATAACTTCCCCAGCCACGAACCACTGCTGCCCTGGCAGGCACTCGGACAAAAAGAGACCTCACACTTGATGCCCGTGACTAACTGCCTGCTGCTGGTGTATCGGGGACTCAGGAAGACGGGACCTCACAGTCCCCTGCGCAGCCAGGTCTCCGTCACTGGCCGAGAAGCCTCTAAGGCAGCAATCACCTCACTAGAGCTTCCTCACCAGGAGATGAATCCTGGCTGATCAGCTGCTCCGGCAGAAATGATCTCAAAAACAGATCCCAGCGCGGAGCTGCTGCTGCCCTATCCACTGCTCCGCTGGGAGTGACATCACAAGCCACAGCCACTCCTCCCCCCTCCAGCTGGCCTATCAGGAACTCGGGCAGAAGTGACCTTAGCAGCAGCAGCTGAGCCCTGGGCCTCCTCCAGGCCTGCCAGCTACCTACAGAGCCTTGATGGACACGGGGCGTTTTCTGATACAGCCCCTTTAAACACTAGGGACCTCACTGCCCACCCTGTTGCTGCCTGCAGCTCCCCCTGCCTTTTCCCAAGGCCGAGCCAGCTCCCGAATGGCCTCCCTGATTCACTTCCTGGCTTCACAATGCTCGCAGTGCAGCAAAGCACCCATTACGTAGCAGTTGCAGCCCCCCAAAAAGATCAGCTTTAGCCTAGGCAGTCTCTATATGTAGCAAGAGGAGCAGTGCTTCATGTCCCAGGCAGAGGGAGAAGCCTTCCTGCATCTCAGAAGTCTACTTCCTTCGCAAATGCTGAACAAACCCAGCAAATCCTCTACACATCAAGCACAACAAGCACTCTCCTATGTTATATGCTGACAAATATCAGACATGGGGAAGGACTCTGTCCAGCACATTTGAATTGCTGAGTTTGAAAGTGGTCGTTCGTCAGCTTCCAAGGCCCTGGAAAGCAAAACACCTCACATGTAACAGAACTCTTCTGCAAACACCCTTCAGTCTGCTCCCAGGGTCACAGGTCCTGGAACAAACCAAGAGGCATGGAGCAAGCACGACGCCTCGCGCACGAGACCTCGCGAGGACACCAGCAACCTGCTCTCACTTTGCCCTGTAGCTCCCAAACACAGCTCTCAGCAGCACCTGGGGGCTGCAGGGGCAGCAGCAGATCAGGGAAGCACCTGAAAATGCACTCGTACCCACAACACAGGCAAAGCTCCCTGCACCCAAAGGCCACCGAGCCGCCCTTGACCAGCTGCTCGGGGCAGGCCGGCGCGCCTGGCTCGCAGATCAGTTCCCCTCGGTGACAGGGCACTGGGTCCCCTGCTCACAGCCCCAACAGCCCCTTCGCAGGGCACCGCTGCCCCTGCCCCAGCGAGCGGGCACCTGCCGGCATCTGAACGCACCCGCCGCCCCCACCAGCCCCGCTTGCACCCGCTCTCACTCCCGCTCCCTTCGCACCTGCTTCACTCCCTCCCCTCTTGCACCTCTCCCTTCTCTTGCCCTTTTCCCGCTCTGGACTCCGATTGGCTGTGAGAGCCATCACTCAAACCCATCCCTGCCCTCCTCCTCATGACAGCCAATAGGAAGGCTGCACTGAGGTGATGACATGGCAACACTGCATCCTCCTGCCCTGGCAGCCAGCTCCGCCCCCTCCCCCGCGGGACGGCGCCATCTTGTGGGCGGCAGCGCGGGGCGCGGCGGGGCCTCGGGGCAGCCCGGCGCCGGGTGCCCGGGCAGTGCGGGGCCCCGGGCCCGTCCGCTCTGCCACAGGGGCCCCGCGGGACTCCTCGCTGCCCTGCAGCCTGGGGGCCGTGCTGGGCTTGGAGGGCAGCCCTGGGGCCTGTGCTGGGCCAGCCCTCGTGCAGGCGATGGGGCCCTGGGAATGGCCGGGGTGCTGGGGCCTGTGGGCAACATGCTGCTGCCCCCAGGGCAGAGCAGTGTCCTCTCGCCCCTCCTGCCCCCCCAGCCCCTTCCCCAGGGTAGCCCAGGGCTGGCCGCCCTCCCGCTGCGCCTGGCAGGGCTGGGTTGTGGCCAAGCAGGGGCTGCTCTGTGTGGGGCCCGGCTGTGCCCCGAGGGGTCGCTCCAGAGGGCTGAGGAGCCCCATGGGGGCACAGGGCAGCAAGGGGGAGACCAGCTCTGAGCCTGCCAGTGCCAAGGAGTGGAGGTGTGGGGTCGTGAGGGATGTTGGGGGAGATGGCCATGTTGGGCTCACCCCAGCACCGCACCCCACACAGAAATGTCCTTGGGGCAGCCAGGACTTACAGGGTGACAATGCACCTCCACCTGGTCACAAAGCGCTCTCCCAAAAAGGCTTTCTTTTTGGTGCAGAGGTTGGAGCCTGATGTGCAGGAGGACAGAGGCTGTGGCCATCTCAAGATGGCATCTCTGAGCCCCAAATCTGCTCCGCCAAGTTAGAATCATAAAAGGATGCAAACGGTGTCAATCCTCACTGGAAAGCTACAGAAGCACTGGAAACAAGGAGGTGCATTCCTGGGTGATGGCGTCCACGCAGCAGTCCTCCATCTCACTTGTCCCTTTGCCCTCAGCTCACCTCTCAAGCCCAGGATGAGGGATGCTCTTCCCATCTCATCACCCAATACTCCTTTCCAACATGCTGCTGCTCCTCTGCATGTCGACAAGGGGTCCTAGCGCAGCCCCATTGCCTCCTGTGCCCCCTGCTTGCCACGGAGCCACTACGAAGGACCGCGGTAGGGACTGCATGAGCAGTGCCCAGCTGTGCCTGGGCCTCACAGGGAAGTGAGGGCCCCCACCCAGGACACCACGGAGACCTCCCTGTGATGCAGCATATCCTGCTGTGACCTCAGCTTGTGTCATCTGGGGGCTCACTATGTCATTGCCGTGCAGATGGCCCAGCCAGGGAGCAGGGAGATTTCCTCTCACGTCCTGGAAAGAAATCCCCTCCCTTCCCCAAGTTATTTTCCAAAATTTTCTGATAAATCCTTTCAGGAATGTCTCCAGATGATGCCAAAGTCAGGGAATTAGCTAGAAAGGGGCCCTGGAGAGGTCACTCTTGCACTGACAAAGGTGCCTTTTAGCACCCCAAAGGCATCCCACTCCCAGGGATACCTGGCCCTGGATTTCCCCCATCCCCAGAGGAGCCTTGGGGATTAGGGCAGCCCCAGCCCCAGGACCCAGGAGTCCTGGCTGCCACATTGTCTCCCGAGCCAGACAGGACTCTCAGGCAAGTGCCTAGGGTTATTTATCCCTAGGTGCAGGACTCTGCACTTGCCCTTGCTGAACCTCAGGACGTTCCTCTCTGCCCAACTCTCCAGCCTGGCCAGGCCTCTCTGTATGGCAGCATGGCCCTCAGGTGTGTCAGCCACTCCTCCCAGCTTGGTATCATCATCAAACTTGCTGAGGAGGCACTCCATCCCCTCATCCAGGTCACTGATGAAAAAGTCGAACAGGATGGGACCCAGTACTGAGCCCTGGGGGACGCCACTAGCCACAGGCCTCCAACCAGACTCTACGACGCTGATGACAATCCTCTGAGCTCTGCCTTTCAACCAGTTCTCAATACACCTCGCTGTCCACTCAGCCACTTCTCCCCGATCCACGAGGGGAGAACATCCACGGCCAGAAGCAGCACAGGCAGCGGCTGCTCTGTTCCTCTCCCTCTTGCCCTGCTGCCTGCGCGGTCCCCAGTGCTGCAGCTCTCAGCTCAGGGCTTCTCGGCACCCGCCAGGCCGCAGCGCAGGCTGAAAACCCCTGCCCCATCCCCGGGGTGCTCACAGGCAGCAGCTGCCCCCAGCGCAGCACAGAGGTTTCTCTCCCGTCCCTCCCCTCCCCTCCCGCAGACTCGCCCAGGCCCTGGGGCAGAGCGGGACCCTGCGGCAGCAGCGCCCGGCAGCAGTATCTCCCCACGCTCCAGCACCGGCAGCTGTGGGCACACAGGCCCCGCCCCCACACCCGGAAGTGACGCCTCTCACCCTGCAGCCCCGCCCACCCCGCTCTCCCCCAGTGGCTCCCGTGGGGTGTGGCCTCCCGGGGCGGGACACGAGGGAGGGGCTGGAGGGAGGCGGCAGTGCGCGTGCGCTGTGCAGGGGCCGGGTGGGGAGGGGTGGAGAGGGGAGGGGCGGGGCGTGGCCAAGAGGGGCGGGGTGTGTCCGGGCAGGGCGGAGCATGCGCAGTGGCCCAGAGGAGGGCGGTGAGGGGCGGGGCGGGGGCGTGTCCGGGGCTGCCCGGGCCCAGCGGGCAGGGAGGAGTCGAGAGGCAGCTGCTGCCGCGGTGCAGCGTCTCCCGGCCTGGGGCCGCCCAGAGCCTTTAGCCGCAGCGCCGGGAGCTGCCGTGCCGGGGCCGAGGGCTGCGGGCTGGGCAGAGCGAGCGGCCGTGCGCGCGGGGGCATCTGGAGCCGCCGCGGCCAGGCTGTGTGGCAGCAGCGGCTGGGGAAGGCCTGGCCCGGCCCGGCCTGGGCCGCCTTCGGCCCCCGGCAGCCCCCGGCTCTTGCGCCCCTTCTCCTGGTGGTGCTGTGGCTGTTGTGTCTGCCACCGAGGCCTACCAGCAGACACCGAGGCCTCCTTGTCTCTCCCTTGCCCCTCTGGGGACTCTGAGCGGTGTCACCCTATTGTCCTGCCCTCAGCATTGCGCACGCTGAACCTGCACACGGGCCCCAGGAGGAGCCCTGGGCAACACAGCAGGGAAAGGATCTCCCGTCCCAGCGGCTCCAAGGCCATGCGTGGCTTTTTTGTTTGAGAAAACACCTCAAGGGTTTACATGGCACCAGAGCCCCCTGCACATTTCCTTTGCTTACCTGTAATCAGTGATTACAGTTTTCTGCTCTAATTAGATCTGGGTGAGTTGTTGTTGCTAAAATGGCCCTCAGTGGGATCCATTAATGCTCTATGAAACTTTGGGATCTGCTGCTGACTTTGACTTCTTGAGTTTTGTTCTGTCTCCTCTCAGTAGGTGTGATTCATGGACTCAGCACCAAGAACACCAAGAGGCTCACTGAAATGCAGAAAGCCCTGATGAACCACATCTTCTGTACAAAAGTCTGGAAAACATTGATGCAAGCCCCTAGCAAAGAGGAATTTTCTGGGCACTCAGAGCAATGCAGGCAGGATGCAGGGATGTTGAGGGAAACCCATCCCAGCCATAGCAAACCAACTGCTCTCTCCAGAGAACTTTCTTAGCCTTCGGGCTGGGAGTAGGAGAGGACATGGGGGCACAGCCACGTCCCAGACTTGCCTCCATCAGGCCTTCAGCTCCAGAAGGTGTCATAGCTTCAGGTGAGTTCTCTCAGGCAACACTTCCCATGCCTCTAGTGCACGGAGAAGACTGGGTAGGCACACAGGAGGCAAGGCAGAGAAAGGGCAGAGATGCCAGCAGGTAGAGTTGGGCTCCCCGCGTCACAGATGACTAGAGGCTGACTAAGCAAGCTAACTCCTTCTGTAGGGACTTGGAAAAGCACATCTCTGGCAGTATTTAAGGTGGGTGGAGTCTCCCTTCTGCAAAACTTGCCCCAGCACTCTGCAGAGACTAGGAAGAGCAGGAAGGTTGGCTGTAGGGATGCTCACAAGCTTTGGCAGCTGCTGAGCTGGGGGCTGCTCTTACGAATTCCTGAATGAGTCCAAATGCAGGCCCTGAGGCATTGCACTGCCTCGTCGGCTCTGCACCAGAGCCCGGACAGCAGCGCTGCAGTATGAGGGGTGTCCTGAGAAGCCTCAAATCCTCAAATGTGGGAGATCCAGGTGCCAGGGCTGTACAGACCATGGGAGAGCAAGGGTGCCAGTGCGGATCCAGAGTGTCCGGGCTGCACAGATCCCTGGAGGAGCCAGGGTGCTGGTGTGGGGAAGGGCAGGGGGCTGAGGAGCGTACCCAGAGAAGAAGCAGAGCCCCAGGGGGACACTGAAAAGCCCAAGGACCATCTGAAGCCCAGAGATGAGACTTGGCTTTCCTCAGGCTCACACAGAAGGAAAGGTGGACTAAGATCACGGGAAATGGGAAAACTTCCCCAGACTGGCTACGCGGCCTGGCCCATGGCTCTGGCCCACAGAGTCTGGCAGGGATGAGGGTCCTGGGTAAAGGCCTCTGGATGATGTGTGTTTGCTCTCTTCTGGCGTATCCTCTCTGTCTTAAGCACCGCAGAGCGAGAAACCTTGCCGAAAACTTTCCAAATCTAAGACCCTGCTTTGGTGCCTAAAGCAGGAAGGTTATGTCCTGTCCCTTATTCTCCTACACCCTACTTTGCATAAAAGAGCGATCCACAGCAGCAACCAATTTTGAGGCTCACCAAAGCATCTCAGCCTGTGGCCACCCTTTGTGCTTTCTCATCCCACCTGACTTTGATCCTGTAAAAATGCCAAACCCCAAACCAACCCTAGGAGATTTGCCTAGTGCAGCAGCCAGGGAGTGCAGGAGCCCAGAAGTGACCTCTCCAGTTCCCTACTTCAGGTATTTCCCTGACTTTGGCACCATCTGGAGATATTCTTGAAGGATTTATCAGAAAGTTTGGGAAAATAACTGGGGAAGGGAGGTGACTGCTTTCCAGGAGGGGAGAGGAAATCTCTCTGCTCTCTCCCTAGCGGTGCCATCTCCATGGCAACGACATAGTGAACCCCCAGATGACACGAGCTGAGGTCACAGCGGGATGTGCTGCATCACAGGGAGGTCTCCGTGGTGTCCTGGGTGGGGGCCCTCACTTCCCTGCAAGGCCCAGGCACTGCTGGGCACTGCTCCCACGCTCCCTACCACTGCCCTTTGTAGTGGCTCCATGGCAAGACTGGAGACAGCAGTTAATGGGGCTGTGCTGGGACCCATCGCTGACATGCAGAGGAACTGGAGCACGATGAAAAGAGGTTAGGTTTAGCTCAGCTGGTTAGAGCGGGGTGCCAATAATACCGAGGTTGTGGGTCCGATCCCTGTATGGGCCACTCATTTGAGGGTTGGACTAGATGACCTCCAGAGGTCCCTTCCAACCTTAACGATCCTATGAAAAGGAGTTTTGGGCGAAGAGAAGAACGTCCCGCCTCTTGCGCTGCAGAAGTGAGCCGAAGGCAAAGGGGCAGGCAAGGTGGAGGACTGCTGGATGGACACCATCAGCCTGGACCACAGTTCCTTGTTCCCAAGGCTCCTGCAGCTCTCCACTGAGGGTAAGGGCTTCGGGTACTTCTTCCCGAGATGTTGCACAAAGATTGGTAACTGAATCCAGGGCTGTGGGTGTGTCTGGACAGGGCTGGGGGCTGCCGCAAGAGTTATCGCTGAGGGTCCCATCTGGCTTAGTGGACAGCCAGGACTCCTGGGTCATGGGGCGGGAGATGCCCTGAGACCCAAGGCTTCTGTGGGGCCAGCTCCATTGCCTTTTTGGGTGTGTGTGGGGGTATGGGAATTCATGGCAGGTTTCCCTGGGATTGGGTCTTCATTTGCAGTCTGACTCTGAGAGGAATTCGAGTCCTACATCCCAGAGGCTGGGGTATCCTACCACTCTCATGGGGCTCTCAAGAGCCTGCTGGGAATGTCCATATACAAGAAGGAAACCACCTTGTAATAACCCCACATCCTCTGCATGTTTGAGAGAACCTCTGTTCCTTTCATGCTTTAAAGTTGCCACAGCATGTTTTGTGCTCAGAGAATCCATCTCGAGAAGGTCATAGCCCATGTCCTTGTGCAAATTAGACTCGAATGTCTACATGCAAAAGAAAGCCTAATTGGGAGAGCACTTTGGAGATGGGTGGAGGCACAGTGCCACTGCTCAAGTCCTGACTGACCCAAGGATTTTTCTCTGGGCAGTGCTGGGGTGAGCCCAAGAAAGCCATTTCCTCCCGCCCTCTCATGACCCCACACCTCCTCTTTCTAGTACCAGCAAGCCCAGAGCTGGTCTCCCCCTTGCTGCCCTGTGCCCCCATGGGGCTCCTCAGCCCTCTGGAGTGACCCCTCGGGGCACAGCCGGGCCCCACACAGAGCAGCCCCTGCTTGGCCACAACCCAGCCCTGCCAGGCGCAGCGGGAGGGCGGCCAGCCCTGGGCTACCCTGGGGAAGGGGCTGGGGGGGCAGGAGGGGCGAGAGGACACTGCTCTGCCCTGGGGGCAGCAGCATGTTGCCCACAGGCTCCAGCACCCCGGCCATTCCCAGGGCCCCATCGCCTGCACGAGGGCTGGCCCAGCACAGGCCCCAGGGCTGCCCTCCAAGCCCAGCACGGCCCCCAGGCTGCAGGGCAGCGAGGAGTCCCGCGGGGCCCCTGTGGCAGAGCGGACGGGCCCGGGGCCCCGCACTGCCCGGGCACCCGGCGCCGGGCTGCCCCGAGGCCCCACCACACCCGGTGCTGCCGCCCACAAGATGGCGCCGTCCCGCGGGGGAGGGGGCGGAGCTGGCTGCCAGGGCGGGAGGGCGCAGTGTTGCCATGGCATCGCCTGAGTGCAGCCCTGCTATTGGCTGTCATGAGGAGGAGGGCAGGGATGGGTTTGAGTGATGGCTCTCACAGCCAATCGGAGTCCAGAGCAGGAAAAGGGCAAGAGAAGGGAGAGGTGCAAGAGGGGAGGGAGTGAAGCAGGTGCGAAGGGAGCGGGAGTGAGAGCAGGTGCGAGCGGGGCTGGTGGGGGCGGCGGGTGCGTTCAGATGCCGGCGGGTGCCCGCTCGCAGGGGCAGGGGCAGCGGTGCTGGCGAGGGGGCTGCTTTCCTGCAGGAGCTCCCGAAGGGGCTGTTGGGGCTGTGAGCAGGGCCAGCAGCAGGTCCAGGGTGGGACTGTGTGGTTTTGAGATCATTTCTGCCTGAGCAGCTGATCAGTCAGGATTTGTCTCCTGGCTGAGGAAGCTCTAGGGAGGTGAGTGCTGGCTTAAAGGCTTCTCGGCCAGTGACGGAGACCCGGCTGCGCAGGGGACTGTGAGGTCCCGTCTTCCTGAGTCCCCAGTACATCAGCAGCAGGCAGTTAGTCATGGGTGTCGAGTGTGAGGTCTCTTTTGTCCGAGTGCCTGCCAGGGCAGCAGTGGTTCGTGGCTGGGGAAGTTATTTTGAGGAAAGTTCTGTCCCTGAAGCCCATCGGCCAGCAGCAGGCATGTGCTGGGAGTTTGGACTCATGAGGTCACCTCTCTGTGAGCAGCTGACTCGTTGGAAGAACACACACGGCCTGGATGCTGGTGGTGAGGTGAGTCCTGGGTTTGTTGCATGTGCCCAGAGGAGGGATTGACCCCTGCAGAGCTCTACAGCAATATGGAAATGCAACTACTCAGTCAAGCTGAAGTAGATGTTCCATACCATCTGATACAAATTCTGTTCGACTCCGTCATCCTGAGTTAGTACTGCTACGTTTAAAATGTGGGTGATGTTCTCTGGTGAACACGGACATGGAGTTTGACCTTGCACTTCCTGTAAAGTAGAAATTCCCCCTGTAGAGACATTAGGGAGGTTGTGAGATTTTCCTGCAAGATCTAAATGCTGTCGCTGTCTTTCAGGTGTCCACCTGCTTTTATGACACATTTGGAAGTGTAACGTGTTAGAGGTCTCTGAGTTTCTGTCCGAGTCTGCAGTCACTGGAGAAGAAGTGCAAAGGGTGTTGGAGGAGACAGAAGGAACGTCATCCCCCCAAAGTTATGGTCCCCGTTTTCAAAGAGATTTCGTTTTCATGGAAGTTGAGGCACAAGCAGGAGGCAGGAGCTGGCCTGCTCAGCCCTTGTGGGAGCCCTTGCGGGAGCCCTTGCTCTGTGCTTTCTGGAGGTGGTAAGTGATCAGGCCCTGGGCTGTGAGTGGATGCTGAGGGGCAGTGCCAGTTGCAAGGCCTTGGAGGACTAGAAGGGAGTTGAAGGATGGGGAATGAGCCTTGAGCTTGCTAAGCTCTTGCCAGGATGTGCAGGTAGGATGCTGCCTGAAGGGCACGGAGTGTTTCTTCTTGTTCTGAGATGCGAACGAAGCCTGCTTTTTCCTTCCCTGCCTCTTGTTTGCTTTTCCTGATGAGATCTTTTATCTGCAGCAGTGTCTGCTGAGAGAGGAGGAGCGGGTGGGAGATACTTGTTGCCAAGTGGGCAAGGGAATGCTGTAAGCTCTTTGAAGGAGTGAAGGCCTTCTGGCAAGATGGCTGTTGGAGGCAGTCCGGTATGTTCTTGGAAGCTGACTGTCAAGGGGCTGTGGCGGAGCTGTGTGGTGGCCCCAGTGGTTTGGTGCTCAGCATGGGAGGAGGTGTCTGGACAGAGCAGTGCTGTGCAGCGAGAGCCCAGCCTGCCATCATTGTGTCCTTCTGGGAAACCTGGGTGAGGACTCTTGGTGACTGTGTTCTCACCTGAGAGCATGGTGGTGCAAGCCAGAGATACTTGCAGTTTGGTGATTTCTGTCAGCTGAGGTTCAGGCTTGCAGTTTTTGAAGGTCTTGCTGCTTTCCTGAGTCTTTGAGATGTTACCGTTTCCCCTGGAGAAAGTGATCTTCTCACTGCTTCAAGGCTTTCTGTTGAATCCAGATGCTCCTTGCACCTCCCCGTGTCAGACCCTAACCCATTCTGAGCCATCAGAGAGATTGGTAGTTAATGCAAGCCATCAGAACCATTTTTCAAGTTTGTGCCTACAGAGACCCTTCCACTTCCAGACAGGGGAGATGCAACCTCACAAGAGGTCAGGGCTCTCAGGGTGATGGGTGGCTCCTTGTCCAGGGAGGCAGCTGTCCTTGGTCAGTGTTGGAGGCAGCATCTGCAAAGCCACTGGTCCCTTTGGAAAGAGTCTCAGAATAGCAGATGCCTTGAGCCTGCGGTGGCGGGGCGGACATCTGGAGGTAGGGATCTAACTCCCTGCTGAAGGCAAGTCCCAGTGGAGGAGGTATATTTGGGCCTTTCTCAGTAGAGATTTGATTATCTGCCTGGATGGAGATCTGAGAACCTGTCTGGATCCGTGTGCCACAGTTTGGCCACCCTCCTGGAGAACAAGGGTTCTTCTTAACATCTAAGAAGAATTCCCCATTGTCCAATTTGTCCCTGTGGCCTCTCATGCTCTCAGTGTGCACCTCCAAAGAAATCCAGCTCTGTCTTCTGTGGGCCCTCCATAAGCCAGCTGTGCACAGCATGCATGTGCCCCTTGGCCTTCTCTTGTCTAGGCTGAAGAATCCGAGCTCTCTCAGCCTCTACTTGTATGCCCCATGCTCCAGCCCTTGACTGTCTTGGTGTCCCTGTGCTGGACTCCATGCTGCGTGTTCGTGCCTTTCCAGAACTGGAGTGTCCAGAGGGGACCCGATATACAGAAGTGGTCTCACCTGTGCTCTCACAAATGCAGCTCAGCACAGAGGGGAGACATTTGCCCCCGACTGTTGCGACTGTGGAAGGCCAGCAGAACTGACAGTAACACTGATTTTCTCTCTCTTTCTAGGTTACTCCAGTCGTGTACGTTCCCAGTGTAGCCCTAGAATCGCCAAGGATGGAGGCAGGATGCCAGGGTGTGTCCCTGTACCTGTCAGCATCTTTGCCACTACTGGGAGCCCTCTGTGCAAGCAGCTGCAAGTGAATGAGGTGAGGCTACTAGGTATGGATGTGAAGGCTTCTGTAAGTGCGCGTGGCTTCCATGGGTGACTTGGCGTGTGGGTTCACATCCACTGTGCTGCTAGTTCTGCGTCACACAAACGCTGTTACTGCCAGCTTGCGCTGCAAATGCTAGTGTGTTCCCTCCTTTTCCTAGACGGTTGTGGTGCCACGTATTAGTCTGAGTGTGCCAAAGACTCTGTAGCTTGAAACTGAGGATGTCTCACAGTTCTTGGGCTCCTGTCTCTGTGAGGGCTGAAGAGGTGCCCAGGCTCAGGTTGTGGATCCACCTGTGGAGCTCAGACTGCTGCATCAAAGGCCGTGCAGCCAGGCAGCTGGCATTTCAGCAGCCTGCCAGCCTGGGGCTGTCTCCTTGCTTGGGCCTCATTTCAAAGCCGCTGCATGCTTTTTTTCCCTTCACGGGGGCTTCTTGTTGAAGTAACTAAAGGAAAGGAACCGAGGTTACTTTGGGCTGAGGAGGCCTTCCAGGCTCTCAAATATTTCTACATTATGTCTGTAGCCTTTGTATTATTAAAGAAAAACCCCACCGCTGCCGTGACTAGGTGGAGGTTCCTTAGGGGATGGAGATGGAAAGTTGCAGCCTGCTCTGCCTGAAGAAGGCAGAATCCTTCCCTCTGAAAGCAGCAGCATTGCCCAGTGAGCCAGCCCTGTGCCTGATCTTGTGCCGATCACTTGCACATGCCCTGTGAGCCTAGAGTGTCTTAGCCACCTTCTGGTGTCAGCACAAGACTATCTGTCCCTGCTGGGATGAGAGTGAGCCCCTGAGGTGCTCCCTCTGAGGAGAGCGGCTCCATGAGGAGGCAGCAACTGCCCTTGGGGCCAGAGGAGCAGGTGCCCAGGAGAGGATCGTGCAGAGGGACAAGGAGCGGCATGCAAATGCCTGCTGCCAGGCTGCGCACGCACTGCCAGGCCGGCTGGAGCGCAGGGGCGAGGTGAGCCATGGGGCTGGAGGCAGAGGCAAGCAGCAGGCATGGGAGCTGCCCGGAGAGCACTGGGCTGGTTTGTCAAAGGAGCTGGGGGTCAAGAGGCAGGCAGGAGCTGGTGCGGCCAGGTGGGAATTTGTTGCTGGCCCTGGGGAGTTTCCCTGACACAAAGCACACCAACCTGCATGCTCCAAGGCCGCCACAGAGCCTGTGAGCTCTACGCTGAGGGGCAGAGAGCAGCTCTGGGCCCAGCTCAGCCAGGTAGCATGCAGCCAGAGCTTCCCTTGCACACAGGCCTCAGGTTTCCTGCTCTTCAGCAGCCACTCGTACCAAGGCAACAGCCCCCACCCTGGGTGTCCTTCTGCCCACAAGCAGGGCAGCAGCAGCAGCTGCACGCAGCAGTGCAGCACAGCCGGAGCCCAGCTTGCTCCCACCAAAGGCACAGGCTGCCTCGGCAGCCTGACACACAGGGCTCACAGGCTTCTGCACATGTCCTCACAAAGGTGCAGAGCTGAGCCATGATGCTGGCCTTGAGAGCCTCTGCCTGTGTGCCTGGAGCTGCTGAGGAGCAGGTGGGAAGCGCTGTCAAAGCACAGGAGGTCTCTGCCCGCTGGCAGCATTTCTTGCACAGGTGGAGGCACCATTGCCACCCCATAAGTGCTGGCTACCCCAAGGATTTTTCTCTGGGTGTGCAGTGCTGGGGTGACCTTGACACGGCTATCTCCCCCAACGCTCCTCACAACCCCACACCTCCCCTCCCTGGCACCAGCAGGCCCAGAGCTGGTCTCCCCCTTGCTGTCCTGTGCCCCCATGGGGCTCCTCAGCCCTCTGGAGTGACCCCTCAGGGCACAGCCCAGCCCCACACAGAGCAGCCC
The DNA here is from genome assembly GCF_028389875.1 of Rhea pennata. Lineage (NCBI taxonomy): Eukaryota > Metazoa > Chordata > Aves > Rheiformes > Rheidae > Rhea > Rhea pennata. The sequence goes on from NC_084692.1 coordinate 1,379,010, forward strand.
CTGCTTGGCTATGGCCCAGCCCTGCCAGGTGCAGCAGGAGGGCTGCCGAGCCCTGGACTACCCTGGGGAAGGGTCCGGGCAGGGCAGGAGGGGCGAGAGGACACTGCCCTGCCCGGGGGGCAGCAGCACGTCAGCCGCAGGCTCTGGCGCCCCTAACTGTGACATTTGCCCCTAACTGTGGCGACTATGGAAGGGCAGCAGAACTGACAGTAACACTCCGATTCTGCCTTTCTTTCTAGGTTGCTCCAGTTGTGTACGTTCCCAGCGCAGTCCTCGAGCCGCTGGGAATGGAGGCAGTACGCCAGGGTGTGTCCCTGTAGCTGTCCATGTCTTTGCCACCATCGCGAGCCTCTGTGAAAGCAGCTGCAAGTGAATGAGATGAGGCTGTGTACGGATGCGACAGCTTCCATAAACGTGCCTGGCTGTTTCAGTATTTGAGAGGCCAGTGGTAGGCACATAGCTGTTCTTTTTGCTTGTGAGGTGCCTTTTGCCTTGCTGTCTGATAGGCCAGCAGATGGCCCGTGGCTTTGATGAAGCCTGTGAAGTCACTACTTCCTCAGAGCCAAAGAGGCAAGTAGCAATGAAGTTCTTTGATACCCATTTGAAAGACTTCCGCATGGTAAATGTCAGTTCAGGCTGACTGCCTGCTAGGGCAGTGGCAGGCCCATGGCTGCGGGCTGTGCATGTGAGGTCACTTGGGCCTCAGTGCTTGACAGGGCAGTGCCAGGCTTACGGGTGTTGTTTGTGCTTGTGAGGTCGCTTCTGCCTGAGGCCCGGGTAGGCCAGAGCCAGGCCTATGGATGCTATTCGTGGATGTGAGATGGCTCCCGCACCAGTGCCTGGTATGACCGTGCTGGTGGTGTGGCTGCAGATAGCAGTTGTGAGGTGCGCCGTGCATGGTGCCCGGCAGGCCAGTGCTGGTTCAAAGGCTGCTGTTAGCTGTTGTGAGGTCCCTTGTGCAGCGGTATTTTATAGGACTGTCGTAAGCCCATGGCTGCTGCTTGTGGCTGTGAGGTCACTTCTGCCTCCGTGCTTAGCCTGGTTGATCTTTGCTCTGCTGAGGCCGTTCTGCCTCAGCGCCTCATGGACCAGCGCAGGCTCCTGGGTGCTGGCCGTGCCTGCGATGTCCCTTGTGCCTCCGAGCCTGAGAGGCCGGTGCCGGGGCCCTTGGGTGCTGGTTTTGCTCGTGACGTCCCTTGTGCCTCGGCGGCTGCCGGACCACTGTTATGTCCTTGGACACTGCCTCTGTCGGTGAGGACTCTCAGGCCGCAGGGCCTGCTAGGCCAGCGATGTTCATGTGGCTGCTGCTGGTGGGCCTGAGCATCTGCTGAATCAGCCACTCCTCTCAGTTTTGTGTGATCTGCCAACTTGTCCAGGATTCATTTGGTCCCATTACCTAGGTCCTTACTGAAGATGTTAAAGAATGTTTGCTAAATTTCTCTTAGGATTCCTTCTGGACTGCCTCCGTTTGGCTGTGCTCCCACATAAACCCAAGAGGTACTGTAAGGCAGAATAATTAGTCCAAGTGCTGATCAAATGCACAGCGTGGCTGGGATTTTGTGTCATTGCCTTCCTGCAGTTTTCCCAGTCCTTCCAAATGATGCCTGCTCTTGCCCCTTCATTCACACTCAAACTCTGCGTGTTGGCCTGCAGTCCGCATCTTCCGCCAGTGTCACAAATGCACAGCAGGCTCCGAGGAAACTGTCTTGCCATCTTGGGCACATTGGAAAGAAGTATGAATGTTACAAAATACTGGAAGTGCTGTGCAGTGTCGTAAAGCTAAAGAGGCTTTGCGGGCTAAAGAAGAAAGCTGGGAATTTGTTGCACACAACCATCGTGCCAAAGAAACTGAAAATCTCTCTGGCCACCCGCAAGGAGGTCGCAGGCTTCTTCTTGCTGATGGATTTGGAGAGTGTCCCTCAGCAAACCCACACCCAGTGCCAAAATGAGAGACACCGGCAGTTGCCTGAAGAGAAGCAGCCTGGTTGTGCAGTAAACGTGGAGCAGGCAGCACTCGTGTGTGCCTGTTATGGGTAAGGGGCTGCCCAGGGCTGTGGGCAAGGAAGTGCAAAGGCTGGAGGAGCAAATGCAGATCTGTGGGTTTATACAAGTGCTGTGCAGGGCTGGTGTGTGCACATCAGTGGAGCTGCTCAGCCAAGAGCTCTGCGGGCATGGGCCCCTTTTTGCCGGTTGTAGGGGCAGAAAGGATTGTTTGTTGGAGCGTATGACAAGGTAAGTGCAGGCACTGCTTCTGCGCCCACAGCTCCTGCCTGCCCTTTTTGGGAAGGCAGATAGTGAGATGCCCAGCACAGACGCTCACTGCAAACTCCCTGGGAGACGTGAGCACTTTCCCTCCAGTTATCACCGGAGGAGGAAGCCTGCTTTTCACTGGCAGCATGGTGGTGAGAGCGCTCTGCACGCGACTTCAGAGACCTTGGTTCAAATTAAAAACAGAAGCTGCCCATCAAAGCCCGGTCTGGTCAGCTGAACCCCGCCTGCTCCCTTTGGAGCTGCCTTCAAGGTTCAAAGTAAAGGGCAGCCAGGAGAGTAAATACAACGCAGGCAAACCAAGGGATGGCAAAGGCCACCACTTTATCTCTGTATCTTAATGAGCACTTCACTGAGCTTTAATTCTAGAGGAGGCATTTTAAAGTGCCCTGCTAACTTAGGAAAATCTTGCCTTCTAAACCCAGGAAGCTAACTTAGCCTCATTTCTCTCATATTCAGATCATGATTAAGCTTTGTTTCCAAGAGTACTTATTTTTTGGAGTAGGATATGCTCTTTTGGGGCCCCACTTTTATTTTTCTTTTTTGTTTTTAATTTCCTCAGAGCTTAGGTACTAGAGCTGTTCATTGCTGATTAACGATGATGGAGAAGTTACCTAGTAAGGCAAGAGAGACAAAAGGTTTGGAGGATTTTTTTTTTTTAATCCAGCTATTAACCCTCTGGCATGCAAAGAGAAAACAGGTAAAGATCTTCTCCAATTACAATGTTGCTAACTGCATTTTGAAGTAAAAAATGTGTTGCTTGGGAAGCACCAACCTGTGCAAAACCTGTAACAGCCGCCATGCCCGCACGGGGAACGGCCCAGGGCAGCACGTGCCACGGCATGGGCTGCAGCAGGGGTCGAGCGGTGCCCCCGACCACAAGGTCCCCAGTTCCTCCCCCCCCCAGAGCTATCCTGCGAAGACAGTGGTGGCAGGGCTGAGGCCAGATGCCGTGGAGGAGGGGGCTGTGCCCATTTTTGAGGCTGATCACTGCTGGGAGCCCCCGTCCACCCCTGAGGGGATGTTCTGGGCCCCCCTGAGCCCCGTGGTCCAGCCCGGCCCGATTCCATCGCTGTGGGGCAGTTATCGCCGTGGCAACACGGATGCAGCAGGCTGCAGGCGCAGTCCGTGGCACTGCGTGGGGCAGCAGGAGGGTCCTGGCTCTCCCCAGAGCGAGACAGGGTCCTGCCCCGCTCGGCACCAGCGATGAGGAGGCGAGTCAGGCTGGAGAGGAGGGTGCCGCCACTGCAGCCGGTAGGAGGCGCTGGGCGTGTGGGGGTAGGCTGGGAAGCAGGCCAGGGCCATGGGGCTGGGGGCTGGGGTCATTGCTCCCGGCATCTCCAGACTGCTGGGGGGTGGCAGATGGGGACCAAAGCAGTGCCTTGGGTGCTGTTGCCGTGACAGCCCCACAGCCCTTCCGAGCTGAATGCCGCAGACATCCCCTCTGAGGCTCCCTCCCCATCCCAGGAGAGCTTTCCTGGGGGCTTACGCTTCTGCTGGTGAGGGTCCCTGGGGCAAAAACACGTGACTGATGCTCTCCTTTAAAATCCAAACAATGCCTTGGGGTCCAAGCATGTGGCAGGAGTACCTGCAGGGCAGGGGCTCTTTGCATCAGAAGTGAAAGAGCTTTTGCTTCGGTCCAAAAATGCCTGAAGCTGCCCAGCGCCAGCCCCATAAAGCCTGTGGGCAAAGACGAGGCTGACACGAGGGTGAAAGGCTGCCACCGACCACTGCAAAGAGCTCTGGCTCCGGGTGGTGCATCCGCCGGGGTTGGAGCCCCAGGGATGCAGTCCCTCACACTGCAGCAGCCCCATTGCGGTGCTGGGGGCCACAGGATGGGCTCCCCTCCCTGATGGCCACACACTCGGGGCTAGCACCTCCGCTGCTCAAGGCACTCTGCCTTGCTCCCCTGGAGAAAAGTGTCCCTGCCCTGTCCTTGACCGAGGCCACGGCAAGGGCACGGAGACACTCAGCTGTGCCCTGTCCCCTCTCCCAGCAGGGCACTGTGCGGCGGTTTCTAACGTTCCTGGGGACCGTCCTCTGGGTCCTGTGACTGTGGTGTCTCAGCCAGCTGAAGGGCTGGGGGACGGGCAAGCGGACAGCCAGTGGCGAAAGAGCGAAGCTGCAGCACACCCAGCTGGGTAAGAGCCTCCTGGCCAGAAGCACCGCTGGCTCCTGGCACTGGAGGCAATGGGGAAGTTGCACTGCCCCCCCCACCCCAGCCCAGCCCAGGTTCCCGAAACAGCATCTGGGGTCAGACTGTGGCATGGCCCTTCCCCTGCCACGAGGACAGTCTGTGCTGGGGAACACCAGCCGTGGCAGCCCCATCACGCACCAGCCTGGTGCATCTTGCAGGAGCCGCGTCTGAGCGCTGTGTGCAGCCCTACGTCACCAGACAAAGATCTGCTGTGCATGGGAAGAAACTGACTGGCTCGTTTGTGGCTGAAATCATGTGTGCCTTGGTGAGTCCCAGCCTGGTGTGGGCTCTGGTGCCCCACCAGTGCCCCATCCCTGATGCCAGCTCGCTTGGTTTTCCTCAGACCTCAGCTCCTACCTCTGGCCAGAGAAGAAAGAAAACACAGGCTTTTGGCAGCCTGTGGCGAAGACCGCCAGATACACGTGTTCCCTGTGAGGTAGGAGAAAAGGCTCTTTTGTGCGCTTGTTCCGCCATCTTTGTGCCTTCACCAGCACCTCCCTGCCTCAGTTTCCCTATCGTGCTGTAGTCGTTGCCCCCCAGGAGCTTGCAGGCTAGGTGGGAGGAGAGCCAAGCTCGAGGCTCTGCAACAAGCCAGGTTTGAGATAAGGTGCTGGCCAAAGCTCAGGCTGTAGCAGGGCTGCTCAGGGTGTCTCCAGGGAGGCCATTTCAAGCGAGTGGTGGTGTCGGAGAGGAATGGGACTCTGCAGAGTAACAGTGTAGAAACAGTGTAAGAAAAGAGGCTCCCTCTGGAGCAGTGCTGGGCTGAAAATAGCATGCTCTGCCCAGGCACGTGTGGGATGGGGGTTGTGCTGCCAAAGCCCCATCAGAGCAGGATGGGGCATGGGAGTGGGATGGGGCCCGGGATGAAGATTGGAACCAAGATGGAGACTGGGATGGAGTGGCCAGGGCAGCTCAAGCGCAGCAGTCAGGGTCAGTTGCCCACTGGTGCAACTGAGGAGGCTGGGGTGAGGGCAGCCCCCAGGGGCAGGAGAGGTTGCTTGTATGTAGAGTGAGGGTAGGAGAGCCGAGGTGCACACAGCAGCATGCGGGGTGTTAATGCAAAACTGGGAGCTCTGGAAATATGTGCCCCTTCCGAAAAAGTCCTGAATGCCCACTGAGGAACCTGTGGGTGGCTCACCAGCTGTACTTTTGAAGTGCAAATAGCCTGGGTGCTAGAGAAAGCCGGAACAGAAGAAGGGACACAAGCCCAAGGAGCAGCTGTCTGGCTCCCTAGGAAGCGCAGGGGCTGTGATGGGGCAGCATGCAGGGTGGCAGGGCCCCTTGTGGGGGGACAGGGGTGTCATGGGGCAGCATGCAGGGTGGCAGGGCCCCTTGTGGGGGGACAGGGGTGTCATGGGGCAGCATGGAGGGCAATGGGCTATCGTGGGGCAGTGTTCAGGATGGTGGGGCTGCCATGGGGCAGCATGTGGGGCAAGAGAGCTGTGCGGTGCCACGAAGGGAATGACAGAGTTGCTGGCAGTGCCAGGGCTGCCAGCTGCCCCTGGCAAAGGATCTTCTGCAAGCCCTGGATGTGGGGCCGTGCTTGGGGGGAGCCCCATCCCCAGAGCTTCCCACCTGCCCCTTTGCTCAGCCCGGGCAACCGTGTGTCATTGCAGTCCCTGATGGCAAGCTGCCAGACACCGAAGCAGACCAGGACGACAGGCCGATGGGGAAACCTGGGTGGCACCATGATGGTGACCGCTGAAACGTTATCGCGTCCCGTCCAGGTAAGAGGAGCACGCTGGGGCCAGGCACAGCAGCAGCATGTCCCGGTGTGCTGAGGAAGGGCTGTGGGAGCGGGGAGATGGGCAGCTTTGGGCACTTGGCAGACCGCGGAGGGGAGAATCAGGAACTCATGCTACCTAGCCACGTGGGGAGGGAGCATCAGTGCACAGGCGCTGCAGAAAATGGGGGTAACTGGTGGTTTCTCCCCACTTGTGGAGCTAAGGGGAGGATTAAGTCAGGATGTTGTGTCTGGAGTAAAGGAGTGGGTGAAATCAGGGTGTTTCAGGGTTAAAGCCTACTCAGTGCTTTGGGGCAGTGAGCAGATTTATTTCCAGCTTCCCCGCGTGCCGAGACTGTAATTCTCTTTCTTCGCTGAAAGTGCCATAAAAGGCTCCTTCTGAGCCACTGACCTGACAATTTCCATTTTGACAGACTCTGGAGCCATGCAGGATGTGGCTCCCAGTCCACAACCCCAACGTGAAGAATGTTAGCGCCGCTCACAGCCCTCCATGTCCTCAGCTCTGGGCTGCTCTCCTCCCAAGAACAGCTTGGGTCTGCAGCCTCCCAGAGCTTGTGTCTGCAGCGATGGTTGCCCTGGGGGCACCTGTGGGGCCCCAAGCTGCCACTCCCTGAAGTGACACCCTGTCTGCATAAGAGTAGCGTGCTGGGGCAAGGCATCGGGACAGCGGGTTCCCCGCTGCAACCAAGGAAGGGCTTGAGGAGTGGGGGGAAGGGAGGCACTGGGGGCCGCACAACCCCTGGGTGGGGAAGGATCACGGACGAGTGAGCCAGGCCATGTGGGATGGGAGCCACGGTACAGGGTGCTGTTGGAAGATGGGGCTTTCTGATAGGTCTGGACCCACTTCTGGAGCAAAGGATTGGGCAGAATCAGGGTATTTTTGGAGTGGGCGTTGATTGGTGAGCAGGTTTTTGTAGAGTCTTCCCTATGGGCAGAGGTCAGTAGCTAAAACAAAGGGAGGGTTTCACTCCCATCTCACCCAGAGGCAAGCAGCACATGAGCACCCCAAGGATGAATGTCCCCATGCAAGTATTTAGTAAAGTGAGGAGTAGAGGAGCTTCCCCCCGATGCCGGTGGGAAGGAGGATGTTAGGTGCAGGATCCTGGTCCCTTGTCTTGTGCGTGTACAGTGCAGGGGTAAGTAAAAGGCTTAATTCTGATGGGTCCTGCCAGAGATGTGCCTGGAAGATGAGGAATATGCCAACGCACCGCAGGCCACCTGCTGTGCCAAGTCCTGCCAGGAGTCCACAGCCCATGCTGGAATGGGCCAGGAGCCCAGAGCCACGGGCCTGCTCGCCCCTGCCAATTGCCATTGACAGCACACCAGCGACAGCGCCCACTTTGGACACAGTTGTCTGCTGGACCCAGGACATCCCCCAGAGGCAGGAGAAGACCGCAGCCTCACTGGAGGTAAAGGGGGTTCCGTGTGTCCCGTGGACAGGTGGGCGGGCAGCAGTGCATGGAGGGGACTGGAATGCAGCGGAGCATCCAGGCCCCAGCAGTGTAAATAGGCATGGCAAGTGGGGAGGGCAATGGGAGCAGTTTGTGGTGAGTCCTCACAGGCTGGGGACTTACTGGGGCTGTGTTGTTGTGATTATTCTTTGGGGTTATTGCTTGTGATGTGATATGCATGTTGTCCTTGGGAGGTCACTGCCAATCTCCAGAAGGCGGAAGAAGGCTGCTTCTGACTTCTTGTACCAAATATTTCTTCTTTTTTAGCTCCTGGAAAGGATCACAACACCGATCCAAGGGGAAAAAACAACTGGGAACGACGTAAGCATCCATCATATCCCTCAACATCCTCACTCTTCTGTAGTTCTACCTCTGGGTAGCTTGGCAAGCCTCTCTAGATGAGCGGAGATTGTCCAGCACAGATTTTTTTTAAAAAAAGCCATATACAAACAACTGAAAAAAATCAGGGTGTGCAAATGGACAGCAGGCAAGACCAAACACTACCAGCAGCACCCACAGGCAGTACCCACGGGGAGATGGCTGCCAAGCTAGGAACGGGCCGGGGGACACAAGCTCATCGCTCCTTGTGTGCTGAGAGCAGGCAGATGGGGTTGCAGGGAGCTGGGCAGGATGCGTCGGCCAGGGGTGACGGTGGCAGTGTTGGAGACTGCTCCCTGGCAGCTGGCAAGCTGCTCCCCGCCACAGGCAAGACACTGCTGTCCCTGGAAAGCTGCAGGGAGAAAACCTTCCAAGCCGGTGTTGAAGCAAAGGAAGAGACGGATGCTATTGCTGAGCTGCCGTCAGAGTCGTGGGATGCCTCTGCTGTGTGCTGCTCTTAGCTGCATAGGAAAGGGGCTGAGGAGAGATGGGAGGGAGGCATCTCAGCAGTGGGGTGATGCTGCCACTTGCCACGTGCGCCCCCAGGACTAGTGCTGGCTTCATCGCCCTTCCTGCAAATGCCTCCCTCCCTTTTTCAGGCTCAGTCGGGGGCCATGGAAGACACACTGGATCATCAGACGGAGCAGGACGTGGTGACCAGCGTCATCGGCGCCCAGGTATCAGGAAAGCCCTGAGCTGAGGCCAGAGACCTTGTCAGGAAGGGCTTTGGAGGGTCTGTGGCACCGGGCGCAGGTCATGGGCTTGTGGGGGAGCACGGTGTCACGTTGAGCCCCTGCACCAGAACGTCTGTATCAGAGGAGCCATGGCTCTGGGGTCGAGAGGGAGGTCCTCTTGCCTCGTGTCATTGCCGCGACAGCCAGACCCATCCTTTCCTCCTTTTCTGATTGCCCCGCTGGGAACCCACCTTTGCATGAGGCTTGTGGCCGGCTTGTGGTGCATTCGCAGGTTTCCCTGAAGGACCAGTTGCCTTGGGAGCTGCAGCCCGGCCGCGCAGCTCGCCCATTAGGCTCCCGAGAAAGGCGTCAGCGAGGCTGTGGTGGCGGCCTGGTATTCATGCTGGCGTGGCAGGCAGCTCGCCTCTGCCATGGGGACCCCTGCAGCCAAGGCCTCTGTTGTCCTTGTAAAGTTTTGCAGCTGGGATGCTGTGGAAGAGGCAGGCCCTAGAGCCCTGCCGCGAGGGGCACCATGGAGGTGGCTGGGAGCGCTTGGTGGTGAGGCAGACCTCAAAGGATTGGAGGCTCTTGGGCTATTCACTTGTTCTTAATTCCTCCGGGCTTTTACTCCCTTGAGCTGGGATAGGCAAGTTGTCCCTGGGAGCTCGGTACTAATCTGCAAGAGGCCGAAGAAGGCTCCTTCTGACTCACTGTGCCAAATATTGCTTCCTTTCCAGAGCCCGCAGAGGATTGCAGAGCCAGGTGCAGTCCCCAGAGCGAGCAAGAAAAAGGTAAGCGCCTATCATAGCGCCCAACACCCTTACTCTTGAGCTGCCCTATGCGCACGCGTAGCTTGGGCGGACTCTGCAGATGAGTGTGTTGTTGCAGGCTTTCTAGCAGAGCTGCAAAAAAGGGCCTATTTAAAGCAGTGCGAAAAATGGAGGCTCTGCACATAGTCTCCCTGTGAGACAGCATGCAAGAGCCAGCACGAGAGTGCGCACCGTCAGAGTGAGCCATGCCCGTGAGGAAGGGCTGCCTTTGTGGGTGCTGCGGGCCGCCCGTGCCTGATGAGGGGCCTCAGCCCTTTGCAGCGTGCCCGTGTTTGTGTGCAGCTGGCAGTAGGGCCGCGGTGTGCTGGGTGCTGCCAAGGCAGGCAGGAGCAATTGACGTCCTGGGAGGGGACGCACATTCCCCCTGAGCAGGACCTGCATGTGCAGAACATCCGTGGCCTCTGTGCGGCCTGTCTTGTAGCGCCAGTGCTGCTGGGGACACAGCAGCACCTTGCCCTCGCTGCCCTGGTGATGCCTCGGGACAACGTGCCCTTGCTGTGTTTGCAGGCAGCGTGCAGACAACCTGCGCTCACGGCCAAGGAGACGCCACGGAGGCTGCCCGCAACGCAGCGATACAGAGCGACTGCTGCCAAGGAGACGCCAGAGCCGGTGAGGCCTTGGGACAGGGCAGCACAGTGTGCTGGCAGCTGTGCCCTGCTGCCGGCCCAGGAGATGGGAGCAGGCTCTGTTTGCTCGTGGAGCTGAAAAAGAGCCCACCAAGGCGGGCACGACCGGTCCCACCACAGCGCCAGCCTGCCAAGGCTCAGAGCTAGCGTGCGAACCGAACTGTAGAAGGCCGTGCCTGCGTGTGTGAGGCATAAACCTCTCTGTGTTGTGCACAGCACGTTGTGCGTTGGTGCAGGCAGTGGGAGAGGCTGGAGAAAGATGGGCCAGTGGCTGTTTGATTTTTCCGTGGAAGGATGCTGTGTCGTGCTAGGGGCTGGTGGCCGGGGCCAGGGAGATCTTTGAGGAAGGCGCCTGTGAGCATCCGCAGCAGAACTGTGGTCTGATGGCCCTCTAAGCCCTGGATAACTGTATTAGAGTGTAGAAGGCAGGGGATGTCCCAGGATGCAGCAGGTGTACCTGGATGACCCCTGTTGTGGAGGAAAGAAAGTGGGAGGTGAGAAAGGAGCTGCCTTCAGCACAAGCCGCCCCACTGCACCTTTGCCCATAGATGTGGTCGATGCCCAGGGCCTTGGCTGGAGGAATAGGCCAGGCGGGATGCTCACGGCACTGTGGCCCCTTTGGCTGCGGTGCCCAAGCAGCCCGCAGTGCGAGTGCTGCTGGGTGCCAGGCTGCCAAGCCCCAGCAGCACCCAGCGGCAGTGGCCACGGGGAGATGGCTGCCAAGCTAGGAACGGGCCGGGGGACACAGGCTCATCGCTCCTTGTGTGCTGAGAGCAGGCAGATGGGGTTGCAGGGAGCTGGGCAGGATGCGTCGGCCAGGGGTGACGGTGGCAGTGTTGGAGACTGCTCCCTGGCAGCTGGCAAGCTGCTCCCCGCCACAGGCAAGACACTGCTGTCCCTGGAAAGCTGCAGGGAGAAAACCTTCCAAGCCGGTGTTGAAGCAAAGGAAGAGACGGATGCTATTGCTGAGCTGCCGTCAGAGTCGTGGGATGCCTCTGCTGTGTGCTGCTCTTAGCTGCATAGGAAAGGGGCTGAGGAGAGATGGGAGGGAGGCATCTCAGCAGTGGGGTGATGCTGCCACTTGCCACGTGCGCCCCCAGGACTAGTGCTGGCTTCATCGCCCTTCCTGCAAATGCCTCCCTCCCTTTTTCAGGCTCAGTCGGGGGCCATGGAAGACACACTGGATCATCAGACGGAGCAGGACGTGGTGACCAGCGTCATCGGCGCCCAGGTATCAGGAAAGCCCTGAGCTGAGGCCAGAGACCTTGTCAGGAAGGGCTTTGGAGGGTCTGTGGCACCGGGCGCAGGTCATGGGCTTGTGGGGGAGCACGGTGTCACGTTGAGCCCCTGCACCAGAACGTCTGTATCAGAGGAGCCATGGCTCTGGGGTCGAGAGGGAGGTCCTCTTGCCTCGTGTCATTGCCGCGACAGCCAGACCCATCCTTTCCTCCTTTTCTGATTGCCCCGCTGGGAACCCACCTTTGCATGAGGCTTGTGGCCGGCTTGTGGTGCATTCGCAGGTTTCCCTGAAGGACCAGTTGCCTTGGGAGCTGCAGCCCGGCCGCGCAGCTCGCCCATTAGGCTCCCGAGAAAGGCGTCAGCGAGGCTGTGGTGGCGGCCTGGTATTCATGCTGGCGTGGCAGGCAGCTCGCCTCTGCCATGGGGACCCCTGCAGCCAAGGCCTCTGTTGTCCTTGTAAAGTTTTGCAGCTGGGATGCTGTGGAAGAGGCAGGCCCTAGAGCCCTGCCGCGAGGGGCACCATGGAGGTGGCTGGGAGCGCTTGGTGGTGAGGCAGACCTCAAAGGATTGGAGGCTCTTGGGCTATTCACTTGTTCTTAATTCCTCCGGGCTTTTACTCCCTTGAGCTGGGATAGGCAAGTTGTCCCTGGGAGCTCGGTACTAATCTGCAAGAGGCCGAAGAAGGCTCCTTCTGACTCACTGTGCCAAATATTGCTTCCTTTCCAGAGCCCGCAGAGGATTGCAGAGCCAGGTGCAGTCCCCAGAGCGAGCAAGAAAAAGGTAAGCGCCTATCATAGCGCCCAACACCCTTACTCTTGAGCTGCCCTATGCGCACGCGTAGCTTGGGCGGACTCTGCAGATGAGTGTGTTGTTGCAGGCTTTCTAGCAGAGCTGCAAAAAAGGGCCTATTTAAAGCAGTGCGAAAAATGGAGGCTCTGCACATAGTCTCCCTGTGAGACAGCATGCAAGAGCCAGCACGAGAGTGCGCACCGTCAGAGTGAGCCATGCCCGTGAGGAAGGGCTGCCTTTGTGGGTGCTGCGGGCCGCCCGTGCCTGATGAGGGGCCTCAGCCCTTTGCAGCGTGCCCGTGTTTGTGTGCAGCTGGCAGTAGGGCCGCGGTGTGCTGGGTGCTGCCAAGGCAGGCAGGAGCAATTGACGTCCTGGGAGGGGACGCACATTCCCCCTGAGCAGGACCTGCATGTGCAGAACATCCGTGGCCTCTGTGCGGCCTGTCTTGTAGCGCCAGTGCTGCTGGGGACACAGCAGCACCTTGCCCTCGCTGCCCTGGTGATGCCTCGGGACAACGTGCCCTTGCTGTGTTTGCAGGCAGCGTGCAGACAACCTGCGCTCACGGCCAAGGAGACGCCACGGAGGCTGCCCGCAACGCAGCGATACAGAGCGACTGCTGCCAAGGAGACGCCAGAGCCGGTGAGGCCTTGGGACAGGGCAGCACAGTGTGCTGGCAGCTGTGCCCTGCTGCCGGCCCAGGAGATGGGAGCAGGCTCTGTTTGCTCGTGGAGCTGAAAAAGAGCCCACCAAGGCGGGCACGACCGGTCCCACCACAGCGCCAGCCTGCCAAGGCTCAGAGCTAGCGTGCGAACCGAACTGTAGAAGGCCGTGCCTGCGTGTGTGAGGCATAAACCTCTCTGTGTTGTGCACAGCACGTTGTGCGTTGGTGCAGGCAGTGGGAGAGGCTGGAGAAAGATGGGCCAGTGGCTGTTTGATTTTTCCGTGGAAGGATGCTGTGTCGTGCTAGGGGCTGGTGGCCGGGGCCAGGGAGATCTTTGAGGAAGGCGCCTGTGAGCATCCGCAGCAGAACTGTGGTCTGATGGCCCTCTAAGCCCTGGATAACTGTATTAGAGTGTAGAAGGCAGGGGATGTCCCAGGATGCAGCAGGTGTACCTGGATGACCCCTGTTGTGGAGGAAAGAAAGTGGGAGGTGAGAAAGGAGCTGCCTTCAGCACAAGCCGCCCCACTGCACCTTTGCCCATAGATGTGGTCGATGCCCAGGGCCTTGGCTGGAGGAATAGGCCAGGCGGGATGCTCACGGCACTGTGGCCCCTTTGGCTGCGGTGCCCAAGCAGCCCGCAGTGCGAGTGCTGCTGGGTGCCAGGCTGCCAAGCCCCAGCAGCACCCAGCGGCAGTGGCCACGGGGAGATGGCTGCCAAGCTAGGAACGGGCCGGGGGACACAGGCTCATCGCTCCTTGTGTGCTGAGAGCAGGCAGATGGGGTTGCAGGGAGCTGGGCAGGATGCGTCGGCCAGGGGTGACGGTGGCAGTGTTGGAGACTGCTCCCTGGCAGCTGGCAAGCTGCTCCCCGCCACAGGCAAGACACTGCTGTCCCTGGAAAGCTGCAGGGAGAAAACCTTCCAAGCCGGTGTTGAAGCAAAGGAAGAGACGGATGCTATTGCTGAGCTGCCGTCAGAGTCGTGGGATGCCTCTGCTGTGTGCTGCTCTTAGCTGCATAGGAAAGGGGCTGAGGAGAGATGGGAGGGAGGCATCTCAGCAGTGGGGTGATGCTGCCACTTGCCACGTGCGCCCCCAGGACTAGTGCTGGCTTCATCGCCCTTCCTGCAAATGCCTCCCTCCCTTTTTCAGGCTCAGTCGGGGGCCATGGAAGACACACTGGATCATCAGACGGAGCAGGACGTGGTGACCAGCGTCATCAGCGCCCAGGTATCAGGAAAGCCCTGAGCTGAGGCCAGAGACCTTGTCAGGAAGGGCTTTGGAGGGTCTGTGGCACCGGGCGCAGGTCATGGGCTTGTGGGGGAGCACGGTGTCACGTTGAGCCCCTGCACCAGAACGTCTGTATCAGAGGAGCCATGGCTCTGGGGTCGAGAGGGAGGTCCTCTTGCCTCGTGTCATTGCCGCGACAGCCAGACCCATCCTTTCCTCCTTTTCTGATTGCCCCGCTGGGAACCCACCTTTGCATGAGGCTTGTGGCCGGCTTGTGGTGCATTCGCAGGTTTCCCTGAAGGACCAGTTGCCTTGGGAGCTGCAGCCCGGCCGCGCAGCTCGCCCATTAGGCTCCCGAGAAAGGCGTCAGCGAGGCTGTGGTGGCGGCCTGGTATTCATGCTGGCGTGGCAGGCAGCTCGCCTCTGCCATGGGGACCCCTGCAGCCAAGGCCTCTGTTGTCCTTGTAAAGTTTTGCAGCTGGGATGCTGTGGAAGAGGCAGGCCCTAGAGCCCTGCCGCGAGGGGCACCATGGAGGTGGCTGGGAGCGCTTGGTGGTGAGGCAGACCTCAAAGGATTGGAGGCTCTTGGGCTATTCACTTGTTCTTAATTCCTCCGGGCTTTTACTCCCTTGAGCTGGGATAGGCAAGTTGTCCCTGGGAGCTCGGTACTAATCTGCAAGAGGCCGAAGAAGGCTCCTTCTGACTCACTGTGCCAAATATTGCTTCCTTTCCAGAGCCCGCAGAGGATTGCAGAGCCAGGTGCAGTCCCCAGAGCGAGCAAGAAAAAGGTAAGCGCCTATCATAGCGCCCAACACCCTTACTCTTGAGCTGCCCTATGCGCACGCGTAGCTTGGGCGGACTCTGCAGATGAGTGTGTTGTTGCAGGCTTTCTAGCAGAGCTGCAAAAAAGGGCCTATTTAAAGCAGTGCGAAAAATGGAGGCTCTGCACATAGTCTCCCTGTGAGACAGCATGCAAGAGCCAGCACGAGAGTGCGCACCGTCAGAGTGAGCCATGCCCGTGAGGAAGGGCTGCCTTTGTGGGTGCTGCGGGCCGCCCGTGCCTGATGAGGGGCCTCAGCCCTTTGCAGCGTGCCCGTGTTTGTGTGCAGCTGGCAGTAGGGCCCCGGTGTGCTGGGTGCTGCCAAGGCAGGCAGGAGCAATTGACGTCCTGGGAGGGGACGCACATTCCCCCTGAGCAGGACCTGCATGTGCAGAACATCCGTGGCCTCTGTGCGGCCTGTCTTGTAGCGCCAGTGCTGCTGGGGACACAGCAGCACCTTGCCCTCGCTGCCCTGGTGATGCCTCGGGACAACGTGCCCTTGCTGTGTTTGCAGGCAGCGTGCAGACAACCTGCGCTCACGGCCAAGGAGACGCCACGGAGGCTGCCCGCAACGCAGCGATACAGAGCGACTGCTGCCAAGGAGACGCCAGAGCCGGTGAGGCCTTGGGACAGGGCAGCACAGTGTGCTGGCAGCTGTGCCCTGCTGCCGGCCCAGGAGATGGGAGCAGGCTCTGTTTGCTCGTGGAGCTGAAAAAGAGCCCACCAAGGCGGGCACGACCGGTCCCACCACAGCGCCAGCCTGCCAAGGCTCAGAGCTAGCGTGCGAACCGAACTGTAGAAGGCCGTGCCTGCGTGTGTGAGGCATAAACCTCTCTGTGTTGTGCACAGCACGTTGTGCGTTGGTGCAGGCAGTGGGAGAGGCTGGAGAAAGATGGGCCAGTGGCTGTTTGATTTTTCCGTGGAAGGATGCTGTGTCGTGCTAGGGGCTGGTGGCCGGGGCCAGGGAGATCTTTGAGGAAGGCGCCTGTGAGCATCCGCAGCAGAACTGTGGTCTGATGGCCCTCTAAGCCCTGGATAACTGTATTAGAGTGTAGAAGGCAGGGGATGTCCCAGGATGCAGCAGGTGTACCTGGATGACCCCTGTTGTGGAGGAAAGAAAGTGGGAGGTGAGAAAGGAGCTGCCTTCAGCACAAGCCGCCCCACTGCACCTTTGCCCATAGATGTGGTCGATGCCCAGGGCCTTGGCTGGAGGAATAGGCCAGGCGGGATGCTCACGGCACTGTGGCCCCTTTGGCTGCGGTGCCCAAGCAGCCCGCAGTGCGAGTGCTGCTGGGTGCCAGGCTGCCAAGCCCCAGCAGCACCCAGCGGCAGTGGCCACGGGGAGATGGCTGCCAAGCTAGGAACGGGCCGGGGGACACAGGCTCATCGCTCCTTGTGTGCTGAGAGCAGGCAGATGGGGTTGCAGGGAGCTGGGCAGGATGCGTCGGCCAGGGGTGACGGTGGCAGTGTTGGAGACTGCTCCCTGGCAGCTGGCAAGCTGCTCCCCGCCACAGGCAAGACACTGCTGTCCCTGGAAAGCTGCAGGGAGAAAACCTTCCAAGCCGGTGTTGAAGCAAAGGAAGAGACGGATGCTATTGCTGAGCTGCCGTCAGAGTCGTGGGATGCCTCTGCTGTGTGCTGCTCTTAGCTGCATAGGAAAGGGGCTGAGGAGAGATGGGAGGGAGGCATCTCAGCAGTGGGGTGATGCTGCCACTTGCCACGTGCGCCCCCAGGACTAGTGCTGGCTTCATCGCCCTTCCTGCAAATGCCTCCCTCCCTTTTTCAGGCTCAGTCGGGGGCCATGGAAGACACACTGGATCATCAGACGGAGCAGGACGTGGTGACCAGCGTCATCGGCGCCCAGGTATCAGGAAAGCCCTGAGCTGAGGCCAGAGACCTTGTCAGGAAGGGCTTTGGAGGGTCTGTGGCACCGGGCGCAGGTCATGGGCTTGTGGGGGAGCACGGTGTCACGTTGAGCCCCTGCACCAGAACGTCTGTATCAGAGGAGCCATGGCTCTGGGGTCGAGAGGGAGATCATCTTGCCTTGTGTCATTGCCGCGACAGCCAGACCCATCCTTTCCTCCATTTCTGATTGCCCCGCTGGGAACCCACCTTTGCATGAGGCTTGGTGCTGTGGGGAAAAGAAAGCCTGGCCAGAGAGCAGCAGGAATGCTGGGAGCTCTGCTGTGGGATGGACAAGTTGCCAGTGGAGAGCATCTGGGTGAGGATTAGCCGGCAGACCTAGAGGGGTGGCCTTCTAATACCTATCTGCTCTGGAGTGCGTGAAGACAGGCAGCCTCTGCAAGGGGCAGGGAGAACAGAGCTGGAAAGAGGAAAATTGGTCCTTTTCCTGTGGCATGAGCTGCCAGCCAGGCTCTGAAGCTGGACACAGAGCCTTGGAGGCAAGGCCATGGTGATGGGTGTGCCCATGGAGATGGCCAGGGCTTTGTGATGGGTGTTCCCACGGTGAGCAGCAGGGCTTTGTGATGGTGGTGGCATGGTGCCTCCAAGGCCATTGTGATGGGGCAGTCTTCATGGGGACTGTGTCCCTGCTAGGACTGGAGCCCCTAGGGTCTTCTCTCTGTGGAGAGCGAATGGATCAGGAGCTAGCAGCTGCCCTTGGTGCCAGAGTGGCAGGTCCCAGGAGAAGATCCTGAAGATGGAGGACATGGCAGGCGAATGCCTGCTCCCAGCACGCAGATGGACTCCCAGGCAGGCCAGACTACAGGGGTGAGGTGAGCCACGGGTGGGATGCAGAGGCAGGCAACAAAGATGGGACCTGCACAGAGAACATCAGGATGGTTTGGCACAGGAACTGGGGTGAAACAGGCAGGAGCTCCTTTGGCAAGGGGGTATTTATTGCTGGCCCTGGGGATTTTCTGTTGGACAAAGCACAGTGACCTGTGTACTCCAAGGCCCAGAGGGACCCTGTGAGCTCTGCACTGAGGGGCAGAGAGCAGCTCTGGGCCCAGCTCAGCCTGGCAGCATGCAGTCAGAGCTTCCCTTGCACACAGGCCTCAGGTTTCCTGCTCTTCAGCAGCTACTCATACCGAGGCAACGGTCTCCACCCTGGGTGTCCTCCTGACCACAAGCGGGGCCAGCAGCAGCTGCATGCAGCAGTGCAGCGCAGCCAGAGCCCAGCTTGCTCCCACCAAAGGCACAGGCTGCCTTGGCTGCCCACCCATCAGGGCTAATGGGCTTCTCAACACATCCTTGCAAAGGTGCAGGGCTGAGCCATGGTGGTGGCCTTGAAAGGCTCTGCCTGACTGCCTGGAGCTGCTGAGAAGCAGACAGGAAGTTCTGGGAGACACCAGGAGGTTTCTGCCTCCTGGCAGGCTGACTACATGCTCAGCCTGCCAGCCTGCAAGGATGTTCCTGGGGGGCGTCCAAGGCCTTTGCCCATCCTTTGCATCACACTGACAAAGCCTCTGCCCACCCATCCTGGCTAGGAGAAGCAGCAGAGCACCATAAAGACACTTGTCTTGCTCTGTCCTGCTCCTGGAAGGCCTCAGCTCCAGCCAAGGCTGCCTCTTGCAAGGCTTGGTCATCTCCCAAGTGCTTATTACAGCAGTGTGTCCCTGGCAACATGCAGAACCAGAGCTACCAAATTCCACAAGCATTCAGAATTTCTTCACTTGGTAGGTAATTTTCACTTTGCAGACTTTGGAAGGACACAGCTTCTTCTTTGTGTCTGACATGGCTTGCAAGCATTTTCATACACCACCTACTTTGCGTTCCTGCTGCTGTCCATTCTTGTATCTCTTTTTTTCCCCCCTTCCACCCGTAGGCTTTCTGTCTTAGCATGCTGCTGAAGCAAAGGAAAGGAACTCCAGTGTGTGTTTGGTGGGGGTGGGGAAGAGAGAGAGGATTTTAAATGTGCAGAAAGCAGGTACGTAAAAGTAGGAAACCCTGTGAAAAGATAGAGATTCTCTGCTTTCCAATTATGAGAAAAAGCAGGAAATGGAGAACAAGGAAAGATTTTTTTCTAAAAGAAAAGAAAATAGGTTGCCTATTAATTGCAATGAATTAATGGTTTTATCTCCATTCCCCCACCCTTCCAACTCAAGCGCTTAATTTCATTCTGGCTGTGCTGGAGCACAAGGAGAAAAGGCAGTCCAGGGGCTACGGCCTGGCTTTTGAGTGCAGCCCTAGGGCAGGGGCTCGAGCAAAGTAAATGAGTGTACAAGAAACATTAAAATGATTAAAATATGCCTGTCTATGCTCCCAGATCTGGGAGCCATGACTGCAACCATGACCAATCTATTGACGGGGTATTAGCCAGTGAGTGCTCTTTGGGTCTTTGATGGAAGGTACAAACATGTCATTGAATGACATTTACATCATACTCCATTCTTTTGATTTGTTTGCATACAAACAACAGGCAGTGTATAGCAGTACACACACTCCGCCCTGTGTGGCCAACAGCTAATCTAGGGCCCATCGGTTTTGGATGGCTGATTGAGAGAGCGCTCTCACTTCTCCTCTTTGTAGATTTTTTAAGGCATCTGCAGTAGTGTTTTGAATGACTGCAAGGGTGGTGGAGATATTGGCAAGAGCTATTTCAACTCAGCCTCGCCTAGACCTGGAAACAGTGCACACACAAATAGATTCACAGAGGAGAAACTCACCTGGGCCACTCTCATGGCCCTTGACTATGCTGTTGTCATTCTGGACATAACAGTCTTCTGTAAATGGCTTTCATCTCCTCGCAAGACACAAAAGGGAACGGTTGGTCTTGCCTTTTCATTATTACCCTGACATCCAAGCTGTGAGCCTTTGCCCTGGAGCACCTACACAAGAACAACAGCATGTCACTTCCATTTCTAGTGCCTAGGTAGAGCGATCAGCCCAGGGAGCAGCTTCACTGGAAAGGGTGTCTGACACTGGCAGAGCAACTCAGCACTGCAACAGCCCTCAGCCTCACGCCAGACCTCTGCTGTGCCAGCTAGTGTACGAGCACCCTGTCTCTGCCCCGCTCTGCTGGCTGGACTGCTACATGCAACCAAGTGCCAGCCAGAAGAGATGCATGCAGGACACTCGCCACTTGCACACTCCCAAGCACTGCTCTGCTCGCTGCCCTCCCTACTGCAGATGGCAGCAGATAGGGCATCTCCAGGTGCCCCATAACACAGAAAGCCCCAGTCCCAAGCCCTTCTGTTCCCTTCTAGTCCTCCATGGCCTTGCAATAGGCACTGCCTCTCAAAATCCACTCACAGCCCAGGACCTGCTCACTTACCACCTCCTAGAAATAGCGAGCATGCACTCTCACAGGGGCTGATCAGGCCACCGCTTGCCTCTCGCGTGTGCCTCAACTTCCATGAAAATGAAATCGCAGAACAGAGGGAACATAATGCATGCCAAACAGCTGGGAGGTTAGTGGTAGGATGTATGTGCTCATCACCACTGCCTTGACTCCAGCTACTCCGAGCAATGCAGCTAGAGCTACATGGGGCTCCTCACAACCACCAAAAGTGCAGACAAAATCCAGCACCCTCCACCTTGCCAGGGTCAGCAGTGTCAGCACCTAACCACACCACACCTAGCACACTGATGGCTACACGTGGCTGCTTTCTTATTTCCTTGCTGCAGCACAGAAAGGTCACACTACAGCAGGATGGTGGGGTAACTTGCAGACACTGCACCTGGAAGAAAGAGAAACCTGGGCTGCGCACCCCTCACAGGACACTTTTCCTTGCTGCTCCCATTCAAAGGCACTCTTCCAAACAGATCTCCTACAGGAAGGATTCAGCCCCTTGACAGTCAGCTCCTAAGAACATATATGCCCTTCTACAAAGACCAGCACACCACAAGGCCTTCACTCTTTCAAAGAGCTTCCAGCAGGCCAATGCCCAGCCAGCAAATCGCATCTCCCACAACGTCCTCTCCTCTCAGCAAACACTGCTGCAGACCAAAGCTCTCATGAACCAAAGGAAAAGAGAACAATGGAGGGAAAATGCAGGATTGCTTCACATTGCAGAGCAAGGAGAAACACTCCCTGGCCTTTAGGCAGCCTCCATGCTGCAGATCCCGGAAAGCGCTTAGCAACCCCAAGGCCTGAACCTCAGTGCATCAAAGGCAGCAGGCTGCCAGCAACTCTGGCCCATGATACCAGGGCGGCCTAGGCCCGGCGAGCATATTCACACCCTCACCTTGAGGCATTCCCCAGCTCCCCAGTCTGGCAGCACTCCCCACGCACAGCACCACTCTCTCCAGCTATCTCCTCCCATGCTGAGCACCAAAACCAGCCTGCCCACACAGCCCCCCACAGGGCACCCCTGCGCTGTGACACCCTGCATCCACCTCTGCTCGCCTCACACAGGGTTGCCAGCAAACACGCACCTCAGCATCAGCAACACGCAGGGCACCCCAAGTGCCCCACAACACAGCAGGCCCAACTCTCCAGCTCTTCAGTTCCCTTCTAGTCCTCCAAGGCTCTGAAACAGGCACTGCCTCTCAGCATCCACTCACAGTCCTATACCTGGTCACTTCCCATCTCCAGGAAGCAGAGGAGCGCTCTCACAAGGACTGATCAGGCCACCTCTTGCCATTCGTTTGTGCCTCAACTTCCCTGAACAAGAAATCTCTTTGAAAATGTGGACCATACATGTTTCGGGGTGACATTCCTTCTGTCTCCTCCAACAATCTTTGCAATTGTTCTCCAGGGACTGCACATACTCGGACAGACAATCACCAACCTCCAATGTGTTACAGTTCCAAATGTGTCGTAAAAGCAGGTGGACACCTGAAAGACAGCGACAGTATTCAGACCGTGCAGGAAAATCTCACAAGCTCCCTACTGTTTTGACGGGAGGAATTTCTAAAGCACACACACACACACACGGGAATAACAGATTACTAGCACCACTGCGTATACCACCGCTAGCTTTATTCAGTAGTTTAAAAAGTCTAGTTGGACTCCCTAGATGACCAGTTGTAGGCTGCAAGCTTCTGCTTAGCAACTTAGCAAATGCAAAGTCAAACTCCATGTCCATGTTCACCAGAGAACATCATCCACATTTTAAACATAGCAGTACAAACTCAGGATGACAGAGTGGACTAGAATTTGTGTCAGATGATGGGGAACATCTACTTCTGCTTGATTAATTAGTTGCCTTTCACTACTGCTGTAGAGCTCTGCAGGGGTCAATCCCTCCTCTGGGCACACGCAGCAAACCCAGGAGTCACCTCAGCACCAGCATCCAGGCCATGTAGCTTCTCCCGACCAGTCAGCTGCTCACAGAGAGGTGACCTCAGAAGTGCAAACCCCCAACACATGCCAGCTGGTGGCCAATGGGCTTCAGGGACAGAACTTTCTTCAAAATAACTTCCCCAGCCATGAACCACTGCTGCCCTGGCAGGCACTCGGACAAAAGA
The DNA here is from genome assembly GCF_028389875.1 of Rhea pennata. Lineage (NCBI taxonomy): Eukaryota > Metazoa > Chordata > Aves > Rheiformes > Rheidae > Rhea > Rhea pennata. The sequence goes on from NC_084692.1 coordinate 1,401,287, forward strand.
GACCTCACACTCGATGCCCGTGACTAACTGCCTGCTGCTGGTATACTGAGGACTCAGGAAGACAGGACTTCACAGTCCCCTGCGCAGCCAGGTCTCCGTCACTGGCCGAGAAGCCTCTAAGGCAGAAATCACCTCCCTAGAGCTTCCTCAGCCAGGAGACGAATCCTGGCTGATCAGCTGTTTGGGCAGAAATGATCTCAAAAACACATCCCAGCACGGAGCTACTGCTGCCCTATCCACTGCTCCGCTGGGAGTGACATCACAAGCCACAGCCACGCCTCCCCCCTCCAGCTGGCCTATCAGGAACTCGGGCAGAAGTGACCTCAGCAGCAGCAGCTGAGCCCTGGGCCTCCTCCAGGCCTGCCAGCTACCTACAGAGCCTTGATGGACACGGGGCGTTTTCTGATACAGCCCCTTTAAACACTAGGGACCTCACTGCCCACCCTGTTGCTGCCTGCAGCTCCCCCTGCCTTTTCCCAAGGCCGAGCCAGCTCCCGAATGGCCTCCCTGATTCACTTCCTGGCTTCACAATGCTCGCAGTGCAGCAAAGCACCCATTACGTAGCAGTTGCAGCCCCCCCAAAAAAGATCAGTTTTAGCCTAGGCAGTCTCTATATGTAGCAAGAGGAGCAGTGCTTCATGTCCCAGGCAGAGGGAGAAGCCTTCCTGCATCTCAGAAGTCTACTTCCTTCGCAAATGCTGAACAAACCCAGCAAATCCTCTACACAGCAAGCACAACAAGCACTCTCCTATGTTATATGCTGACAAATGTCAGACATGGGGAAGGACTCTGTCCAGCACATTTGAATTGCTGAGTTTGAAAGTGGTCGTTCGTCAGCTTCCAAGGCCCTGGAAAGCAAAACACCTCACACGTAACAGAACTCTTCTGCAAACACCCTTCAGTCTGCTCCCAGGGTCACAGGTCCTGGAGCAAACCAAGAGGCATGGAACAAGCAGGACGACTCGCGCACGAGACCTTGCGAGGACACCAGCAACATGCTCTCACTTTGCCCTGCAGCTCCCAAACACAGCTCTCAGCAGCACCTGGGGACTGCAGGGGCAGCAGCAGATCAGGGAAGCACCTGAAAATGCATCTCATACCCACAACACAGGCAAAGCTCCCTGCACCCAAACGCCACTGAGCCGCCCCGGCCCAGCTGCTCGAGGCAGGCCGGCACGCCTGGCTCGCAGGTCAGTTCCCCTCGGTGACAGGGCGCTGGGTCCCCTGCTCACAGCCCCAACAGCCCCTTCGGGAGCTCCTGCAGGAAAGCAGCCCCCTCGCCAGCACGGCTGCCCCTGCCCCAGCGAGCGGGCACCTGCCGGCATCCGAACGCACCCGCAGCCCCCACCAGCCCCACTCGCACCCGCTCTCACTCCTGCCCCCTTCGCGCCACCTTCGCTCCCTCCCCTCTTGCACCTCTCCCTTCTCTTGCCCTTTTCCTGCTCTGGACTCCGATTGGCTGTGAGAGCCATCACTCAAACCTATCCCCGCCCTCCTCTTCATGACAGCCAATAGGAGGGCTGCACTGAGGCGATGCCATGGCAACACTGTGCCCTCCCACCCTGGCAGCCAGCTCCACCCCCTCCCCCGTGGGACGGCGCCATCTTGTGGGCAGCAGTGCGGGGCGCAGCGGGGCCTCGGGGCAGCCTGGCGCCGGGTGCCTGGGAAGTGCGGGGCCCCAGGCCTGTGCTGGGCAAGCCCTGCTGCCGCGATGGGGCCTTGGGAATGGCAGGGCTGCCGGAGCCTGCGGGTGACGTGCTGCAGCCCCTGGGCAGGGCAGTGTCCTCTCGCCCCTCCTGCCCCCTCCAGCCCCTTCCCCAGGGTAGCCCAGGGCTGGCCACCCTCCCGCTGCGCCTTGCAGGGCTGGGCCGTAGCCAAGCAGGGGCTGCTCTGTGTGGGGCCAGGCTGTGCCCCGAGGGGTCGCTCCAGAGGGCTGAGGAGCCCCATGGGGACACAGGGCAGCAAGGGGGAGACGAGCTCTGAGCCTGCCGGTGCCAAGGAGTGGAGGTGTGGGGTCATGAGGAGCGCTGGGGGAGATGGCCATGTTGGGCTCACCCCAGCACCGCATCCCACACAGAAATGTCTTTGGGGCAGCCAGGACTTACAGGGTGATGATGGCACCTCCACCTGGTCACAAAGCCCTCTCCCGAACAGACTTTCTTTTTGGTGCAGAGGTTGGAGCCCAATGTGCAGGAGGACAGAGGCTGTGGCCATCTCAAGATGGCATCTTTGAGCCCCAAATCTGCTCTGCCAAGTTAGAATCATAAAAGGATGCAAACGATGTCAATCCTTACTGGAAAGCTACAGAAGCACTGGAAACAAGGAGGTGCATTCCTGGGTGATGGCGTCCACACAGAAGTCCTCCATCTCACTTGTCCCTTTGCCATCATCTCACCTCTCAAGCCCAGGAGGAGGGACGCTCTTCCCATCTCATCACCCAATACTCCTTTCCAACATGCTGCTGCTCCTCTGCATGTCGACAAGGGGTCCTAGCACAGCCCCATTGCCTCCTGTGTCCCCTGCTTGCCACGGAGCCACTACGAAGGACCACGGTGGGGACTGCGTGAGCAGTGCCCAGCAGTGCCTGGGCCTTGCGGGGAAGTGAGGGCCCCCACCCAGGACACCACGGAGACCTCCCTGTGATGCAGCATATCCTGCTGTGACCTCAGCTCGTGGCTAACACATCTGAGGGCTGTGCTGCCATACAGAGAGATCTGGCCAGGCACTGCTGGGCACTGCTCACACACTCCCTACCACTGCCCTTTGTAGTGGCTCCATGGCAAGACTGGAGACAGCAGTTAATGGGGCTGTGCTGGGACCCGTCGCTGACATGCAGAGGAACTGGAGCATGATGAAAAGGGATTAGGTTTAGCTCAGCTGGTTAGAGCAGGGTGCCAATAATACCGAGGTTGTGGGTTCGATCCCTGTATGGGCCACTCATTTGAGGGTTGGACTAGATGACCTCCAGAGGTCCCTTCCAACCTTAACGATCCTATGAAAAGGAGTTTTGGGCGAAGAGAAGAACGTCCTCCCTCTTGCACTGCAGAAGTGAGCTGAAGGCAAAGGGGCAAGCAAGGTGAAGGACTGCTGGATGGACATCATCAGCCTGGACCACAGTTCCTCGTTCCCAAGGCTCCTGCAGCTCTCCACTGAGGGTAAGGGCTTTGGGTACTTCTTCCTGAGATGCTGCATGAAGATTGGTAACTGAATCCAGGGCTGTGGGTGTGTCTGGACAGGGCTGGGGGCTGCCGCAAGAGTTATCGCTGAGGGTCCCATCTAGCTTAGTGGACAGCCAGGACTCCTGGGTCATGGGGCGGGAGATGCCCTGAGACCCAAGGCTTCTGTGGGGTAAGCTCCATTGCCTTTTTGGGTGTGTGGTGGAGTATGGGTATTCATGCAGGTTTCCCTGGGATTGGGTCTTCATTTGCAGTCTGACTCTGAGAGGAATTCGAGTCCTACATCCCAGAGGCTGGGGTATCCTACCACTCTCATGGGGCACTCAAGAGCCTGCTGGGAATGTCCATATACAAGAAGGAAACCACCTTGTAATAACCCCACATCCTCTGCATGTTTGAGAGAACCTCTGTTCCTTTCATGCTTTAAAGTTGCCACAGCATGTTTTGTGCTCAGAGAATCCATCTCGAGAAGGTCATAGCCCGTGTCCTCATGCAAATTAGACTCAAATGTTTACATGCAAAGGAAAGCCTAATTGGGAGAGCAGTTTGGAAATGGGTGGAGGCACAGTCCCACTGCCCAAGTCCTGACTGACCCAAGGATTTTTCTCTGGGCAGTGCTGGGGTGACCCAACAAAGCCATTTCCCCCCACTCCCTCACGACCGCACACCTCCTCTGTCTAGTACCAGCAAGCCCAGAGCATGTCTCCCCCTTGCTGCCCTGTGCCCCCATGGGGCTCCTCAGCCCTCTGGAGTGACCCCTCGGGGCACAGCCCAGCCCCACACAGAGCAGCCCCTGCTTGGCTACGGCCCAGCCCTGCAAGGCGCAGCAGGAGGGCTGCCAAGCCCTGGGCTACCCTGGGGAAGGGGCCAGGAAGGGCAGGAGGGGCGAGAGGACACTGCCCTGCCCTGGGGGCAGCAGCACGTCACCCGCAGGCTCCGGCACCCCAACTGTGACATTTGCCCCTAACTGTGGTGACTATGGAAGGGCAGCAGAACTGACAGTAACACTCCGATTCTGTCTTTCTTTCCAGGTTGCTCCAGTTGTGTACGTTCCCAGCGCAGTCCTCAAGCCACTGGGAATGGATGCAGTACGCCAGGGTGTGTGCCTGTAGATGTGATCGATGCCCAGGGCCTTGGCTGGAGGAATAGGCCAGGCGGGATGCTCACGGCACTGTGGCCCCTTTGGCTGTGGTGCCCAAGCAGCCCCTTTGGCTGCTGGGTGCCAGGCTGCCAAGCCGGGAACGGGCTGGGGGACACAGGCTCATCGCTCCTTGTGTGCTGAGCGCAGGCAGATGGGGATGCAGGGAGCTGGGCGGGATGCGTCAGCCAGGGGTGACGGTGTCAGTTCTGGAGACTGCTCCCTGGCAGCTGGCAAGCTGCTCCCCACCACAGACAAGACACTGCTGTCCCTGGAAAGCTGCAGGGAGAAAACCTTTCAAGCTGGTGTTGAAGCAAAGGAAGAGACGCAAAGGATTGCAGAGCCAGGTGCAGTCCCCAGAGCGAGCAAGAAAAAGGTAAGCGCCTATCATACTGCCCAACACCCTTACTCTTGAGCACGCGTAGCTTGGGCGGGCTCTGCAGATGAGTGTGTTGTTGCAGGCTTTCTAGCAGAGCTGAAAAAAGGACCTATTTAAAGCAGTGCGAAAAATGGAGGCTCTGCACATAGTCTCTCTGTGAGACAGCATGCAAGAGCCAGCACGAGAGCCGTGTCCGTGAGGAAGGGCTGTCTTTGCGGGTGCTGCGGGCCACCTGTGCTGATGAGGGGCCTCAGCACTTTGCAGCGTGCCCGTGTTTGTGTGCAGCTGGCAGTAGGGCCGCGGTGTGCTGGGTGCTGCCAAGGCAGGCAGGAGCAATTGACGTCCTGGGAGGGGACGCACATTCCCCCCTGAGCAGGACCTGCATGTGCAGAACATCCGTGGCCTCTGTGCAGCCTGTCTTGTAGCGCCAATGCTGCTGGGGACACAGCAGCACCTTGCCCTACTTGCCCTGGTGATGCCTCGGGACAACGTGCCCTTGCTGTCTTTGCAGGCAGTGCGCAGGAAGTCTACCACCATGGACAGAGAGACCCGATGGTGGCTTTCAACAAAGAAGTGGCATATACAGGCTTCTGCTGAGGAGACGCCAGAGCTGGTGAGGCCTTTGTATAGGGTAGTAGTGGCCCTACGTGGCACTGTGTATTCCTGTAGGCTCCAAGTGCCTTGGGCCCTGGACAGCCAGAATTCCTGGAAGAGATTAAATGGAGCTGCCAGGCAGCAGGGCTTCCAACTTTGCTCCATACCAGAGCACTGCAAGCCTGTTGTGCTCTGCCCTGTTCCTGGTACAAGAGGTGGAACCAGGCTCTCTTTCCTTGTGTGGCTGAATGCAAATGTGGAAAGTTAGGCACAGCAGGTCTCACTACACCACCAGCATCAGGAGGCTCAGACCTCCTGTTGGGACCAAGTTGTAGAAGCCCATGACTGTGTGTTTGAGGCAGAAAATGCTCTCTGGTGTCCAAAGCACCTAGAAAGTTGGCCTGTTGGGACAGGTCGGACAGAGATGAGCCAGTGTTTGTTTGAGTCTCCCTGGAAGGATCCTGTGTTCTGCTAGAGGATGGTGGACGGGGACAGGGAGATCTTTCAGGATCTCCTGTCAGGCTGCTCTCCACCTCCTCTAAAGCTCCAGGGAAAAAACCTTCCAAGCTGGTCTTGAGCCAAAGGAAGAGACGGATGCTATTGCTGAGCTGCCATCAGAGTCGTGGGATGCCTCTGTTCTGTGCTGCTCTTAGCTGCATAGGAAAGGGGCCTGCAGGCCCACGGTTTTGGTGACAGTGAAAAACTGGTGGCGGCTGATGCGCCCTCCTGTCTGTGTTACCAGTGCATGCCAGCCCGAACGACTGGGAGTGCCCACGGCTGGTCTCTCTGCTGGCAGGAGCTGACCCTCGGGCACTCCTCTCTCCCACTGCTCCCTCCCGAGGAGACCCTTTCCCCAGCAGTGGTGGGGAGCGGGGGTGCAGGGTGGCCCTCTCCAAACTGCACGGCCCTTAGCGTACCTCCTTGCTGTGGTCTGTTGAAGGTCAGCAGCGCAGGGATGTGGGCTCCTGATGTCAGATCAGTCAGGGATTGCTGTGTCCTACAGTCACATGTGCTGGGCTCAGCACTGGGGAAGGAGCCCAGAGTGATCCCTCCACATCCCTCTGAGGCCCACTGCCACCACACAGGTGGCAGCACAGCCTCGGCATCAGGGGCTGGTGGAGCATGGCCCAGGCTGCCGTGTGACTTGGCCCTTGGGAGAAGGAGCGACCTAGAGCACACCAGTGCCAGGCCTGTCTTGCAACCCCTAGCCACAACTTGCATGGGGGCAAGTCCCTGCCCCGGCTGTGGGCGCTGAGCAGGAACCCCATGCTGCCCCCCACTGCCAGCCCCAGTCTGTTCCTGACCTGTGAGCAATGTTGGCGGTTGGCTGCGCTCGGGGATATGGCTGGAGTGCCTGGGAGGCTTGAACAGCCCCGCGTATGCCTGCTGCCTGCTGTACACAGGCTCTCACCTTCTTACCTTGGACTGGTAGAGGGGTCTTAGCTTTCTTGCCCCTGCTTCAGAGCACCAGTCCATGGACTCTACAGGATCCCCAAGGAGGGAGGTGGTGAAAACCTAGGAGGACAAGAGATGCCTTGGCTGTGGGGGTCCCCGCCTCAGAAGTGAGCTGGCTGGCACACAGGGCTGAATACGATGCTGGCAGCACAGCCACTATGGCACCTTTCTCAGGAGCGTTATGGGGGAGCTGCATGGCTGTGAAAGCAGCTTGCCCTTCACGGAAAGGTGTGAATACGCGACACGCCTGCCTCAAGCCTGGTCCGAAGATGCAGTCAGAATGAGGCAAAGAGGAAAGGGGGAAAGGATGGGTCTGGTTGGCGGGGCAATGACACAAGGCAAGATGATCTCCCTCTCGGCCCCAGAGCCATGGCTCCTCTGATACAGGCGTTCTGGTGCAAAGGCTCAACGTGACACTGTGCTCCCCCACAAGCCCATGACCTGCGCCCGGTGCCACAGACCCTCCAAAGCCCTTCCTGACAAGGTCTCTGGCCTCAGCTCAGGGCTTTCCTGATACCTGAGCACCGACGACACTGGTCATCATGTCCTGCTCTGTCTGATGATCTGATGTTGTCCTCCCCGTCCTCTTCTGAGCCTGAAAAAGGGAAGGAGGCATTTGCAGGAAGGGCGATGAAGCCAGCACTAGTCCCATGGGTGCGGGTGGCAAGCGGCAGCACCACCCCACTGCTTAGATGCCTCCCTCCCATCTCTCCTCAGCCCCTTTCCTATGCAGCTAAGAGCAGCACACAGCAGAGGCATCCCACGACTCTGATGGCAATAGCATCCGTCTCTTCCTTTGCTTCAACACCAGCTTGGAAGGTTTTCTCCCTGCAGCTTTCCAGGGACAGCAGTGTTTTGCCTGTGGCGGGGAGCAGCTTGCCAGCTGCCAGAGAGCAGTCTCCAGCACTGCCACCGTCACCCCTGGCCAACGCATCCCGCCCAGCTCCCTGCAACCCCATCCGCCTGCTCTCAGCACACAAGGAGCGATGAGCCTGTGTCCCCCGGCCCATTCCTAGCTTGGCAGCCATCTCCCCGTGGCCACTGCCGCTGGGTGCTGCTGGGGCTTGGCAGCCTGGCACCCTGCAGCACTCGCACTGCGGGCTGCTTGGGCACCGCAGCCAAAGGGGCCACAGTGCCGTGAGCATCCCGCCTGGCCTATTCCTCCAGCCAAGGCCCTGGGCATCGACCACATCTATGGGCAAAGGTGCAGTGGGGCGTCTTTTGCTGAAGGCAGCTCCTTTCTCACCTCCCACTTTCTTTCCTCCACAACAGGGGTCAACCAGGTACACCTGCTGCATCCTGGGACATCCCCTGCCTTCTACACTCTAATACAGTTATCCAGGTCTTAGAGGGCCATCAGACCACAGTTCTGCTGCGGATGCTCACAGGCGCCTTCCTCAAAGATCTCCCTGGCCCCGGCCACCAGCCCCTAGCACGACACAGCATCCTTCCACGGAAAAATCAAACAGCCACTGGCCCATCTTTCTCCAGCCTCTCCCACTGCCTGCACCAACGGACAACGTGCTGTGCAGACCGCACAGTGTTTTATGCCTCACACACGCAGGCACGGCCTTCTACAGTTCGGTGCACATGCTAGCTCTGAGTCTCGGAAGCCTGTGTCCCCCCAGCTTGTTCCTGGCTTGGCAGCCATCTCCCCATGGGTACAGCCCGTGGGTGCTGCTGGTAGTGTTCGCTCTTGCCTGCTGTCCATTTTCACACCCTGATTTTTTTCAGTAGTTTGAATATGGCTTTTTTTAAAAAAAATCTATGCTGGACAATCTGCGCTCATCTAGAGAGGCTTACCAAGCTACCCAGAGGTAGAACAACAGAGGAGTAATGATGTTGAGGGATATGATGGATGCTTACGTCGTTCCCAGTTGTTTTTTCGCCTTGGATCGGTGTTGTGATCCTTTCCAGGAGCTAAAAAAGAAGAAATATTTGGCACAAGAAGTCAGAAGGAGCCTTCTTCCGCCTTCTGGAGATTAGCAGTGACCTCCCAAGGACAACATGAGTATCCCATCACAGGCAATAACCCCAAAGAATAATCACAACAACACAGCCCCAGCAAGTCCCCAGCCTGTGAGGACTCACCACAAACTGCTCCCATTGCCCTCCCCACTTGCCATGCCTATTTACATTGCTGGGGCCTGGATGCTCCGCTGCATTCCAGTCCCCTCCATGCACTGCTGCCCGCCCACCTGTCCAAGGGACACACGGAAACCCCTTAACCTCCAGTGAGGCTGCGGTCTTCTCCTGCCTCTGGGGGATGTCCTGGGACCAGCAGACAACTGTGTCCAAAGTGGGCGCTGTCGCTGGTGTGCTGTCAATGACAATTGGCAGGGGCGAGCAGGCCCGTGGCTCTGGGCTCCTGGCCCACTCCAGCATGGGCTGTGGACTCCTGGCAGGACTTGGCACAGCAGGTGGCCTGCGGTGCGTTGGCATATTCCTCATCTTCCAGGCACATCTCTGGCAGGACCCATCAGAATTAAGCCTTTTACTTACCCCTGCACTGTACACGCACAAGACAAGGGACCAGGATCCTGCACCTAACATCCTCCTTCCCACCGGCATCGGGGGGAAGCTCCTCTACTCCTCACTTTCCTAAACACTTGCATGGGGACATTCATCCTTGGGATGCTCATGTGTTGCTTGCCTCTGGGTGAGATGGGAGTGAAACCCTCCCTTTGTTTTAGCTACTGACCTCTGCCCATAGGGAAGACTCTACAAAAACCTGCTCACCAATCAAGCCCACTCCAAAAATACCCTGATACTGCCCAATCCTTTGCTCCAGAAGTGGGTCCAGACCTATCAGAAAGCCCCATCTTCCAACAGCACCCTGTACCGTGGCTCCCATCCCACATGGCCTGGCTCACTCGTCCGTGATCCTTCCCCACCCAGGGGTTGTGCGGCCCCCAGTGCCTCCCTTCCCCCCACTCCCCAAGCCCTTCCTTGGTTGCAGCGGGGAACCCGCTGTCCCGATGCCTTGCCCCAGCACGCTACTCTTATGCAGACAGGGTGTCACTTCAGGGAGTGGCAGCTTGGGGCCCCACAGGTGCCCCCAGGGCCACCATTGCTGCAGACACAAGCTCTGGGAGGCTGCAGACCCAAGCTGTTCTTGGGAGGAGAGCAGCCCAGAGCTGAGGACATGGAGGGCTGTGAGCGGCGTTAACATTCTTCACGTTGGGGTTGTGGACTGGGAGCCACATCCTGCATGGCTCCAGAGTCTGTCAAAATGGAAATTGTCAGGTCAGTGGCTCAGAAGGAGCCTTTTATGGCACTTTCAGGGAAGAAAGAGAATTACAGTCTCGGCACGCGGGGAGGCTGGAAATAAATCTGCTCACTGCCCCAAAGCACTGAGTAGGCTTTAACCCTGAAACATCCTCATTTCACCCACTCCTTTGCTCTAGACACAACATCCTGACTTAATCCTCCCCTTAGCTCCACAAGTGGGGAGAAACCACCAGTTACCCCCATTTTCTGCAGCGCCTGTGCACTGATGCTCCCTCCCCACGTGGCTAGGTAGCATGAGCTCCTGACTCTCCCCTCCACGGTCTGCCAAGTGCCCAAAGCTGCCCATCTCCCCGCTCCCACAGCCCTTCCTCAGCACACCGGGACATGCTGCTGCTGTGCCTGGCCCCAGCGTGCTCCTCTTACCTGGACGGGACGCGATAACGTTTCAGCGGTCACCATCATGGTGCCACCCAGGTTTCCCCATCGGCCTGTCGTCCTGGTCTGCTTCGGTGTCTGGCAGCTTGCCATCAGGGACTGCAATGACACACGGTTGCCAGGGCTGAGCAAAGGGGCAGGTGGGAAGCTCTGGGGATGGGGCTCCCCCCAAGCATGGCCCCACATCCAGGGCTTGCAGAAGATCCTTTGCCAGGGGCAGCTGGCAGCCCTGGCACTGCCAGCAACTCTGTCATTCCCTTCGTGGCACCACACAGCTCTCTTGCCCCACATGCTGCCCCATGGCAGCCCCACCATCCTGAACACTGCCCCACGATAGCCCATTGCCCTCCATGCCGCCCCATGACACCCCTGTCCCCCCACAAGGGGCCCTGCCACCCTGCATGCTGCCCCATCACAGCCCCAGCGCTTCCTAGGGAGACAGCCAGCTGCTCCTTGGGCTTGTGTCCCTTCTTCTGTTCCGGCTTTCTCTAGCACCCAGGCTATTTGCACTTTAAAAGCACAGCTGGTGAACCACCCACAGGTTCCTCAGTGGGCATTCAGGACTTTTTCGGAAGGGGCACATATTTCCAGAGCTCCCAGTTTTGCATTAACACCCCGCACGCTGCTGTGTGCGCCTGGGCTCTCTTACCCTCACTCTACACACAAGCAACCTCTCCTGCCCCTGGGGGCTGCCCTCACCCCAGCCTCCTCAGTTGCACCAGTGGGCAACTGACCCTGACTGCTGCACTTGAGCTGCTCTGGCCACTCCATCCCAGTCTCCATCTTGGTTCCAATCTTCATCCTGGGCCCCATCCCACTCCCACGCCCCATCCTGCTCTGATGGGGCTTTGGCAGCACAACCCCCATCCCACACGTGCCTGGGCAGAGCATGCTATTTTCAGCCCAGCACTGCTCCAGAGGGAGCCTCTTTTCTTACACTGTTTCTACACTGTTACTCTGCAGAGTCCCATTCCTCTCCGACACCACCACTCGCTTGAAATGGCCTCCCTGGAGACACCCCGAGCAGCCCTGCTACAGCCTGAGCTTTGGCCAGCACCTTATCTCAAACCTGGCTTGTTGCAGAGCCTCAAGCTTGGCTCTCCTCCCACCTAGCCTGCAAGCTCCTGGGGGGCAATGACTACAGCACGACAGGGAAACTGAGGCAGGGAGGTGCTGGTGAAGGCACAAAGATGGCGGAACAAGCGCACAAAAGAGCCTTTTCTCCTACCTCACAGGGAACACGTGTATCTGGCGGTCTTCGCCACAGGCTGCCAAAAGCCTGTGTTTTCTTTCTTCTCTGGCCAGAGGTAGGAGCTGAGGTCTGAGGAAAACCAAGCGAGCTGGCATCAGGGATGGGGCACTGGTGGGGCACCAGAGCCCACACCAGGCTGGGACTCACCAAGGCACACATGATTTCAGCCACAAACGAGCCAGTCAGTTTCTTCCCATGCACAGCAGATCTTTGTCTGGCGACGTAGGGCTGCACACAGCGCTCAGACGCGGCTCCTACAAAATGCACCAGGCTGGTGTGTGGTGAGGCTGCCATGGCTGGTGTTCCCCAGCACAGACTGTCCTCGTGGCAGGGGAAGGGCCATGCCACAGTCTGATCCCAGATGCTGTCCCGGGAACCTGGGCTGGGCTTGGGTGGGGGGGGCAGTGCATCTTCCCCATTGCCTCCAGTGTCAGGAACCAAGGGTGCTTCTGGCCAGGAGGCTCTTACCCAGCTGGGTGTGCTGCAGCTTCGCTCTTCCGCCACTGGCTGTCCGCTTGCCCGTCCCCCAGCCCTTCAGCTGGCTGAGACACCACAGCCACAGGACCCAGAGGACGGTCCCCAGGAACGTTAGAAACCGCCGCACAGTGCCCTGCTGGAAGAGGGGACAGGGCACAGCTGAGTGTCTCCGTGCCCTTGCCATGGCCTCGGTCAAGGACAGGGCAGGGACACTCTTCTCCAGGGGAGTGTATCCGTGCTGCGTGATACTTGATGGGAATGGTCTGTGTTGCAACTTTTGTATCTGTACCACCTGCTACTTGGTGAGAATAGTCTAGTGCTGTAAGTTTTTAGTGCCTAGAACAATACCGCTGTGTTAGGCGGGATATAAACAAGTAACTAACAAGGTCGTGGAAATCTGTGAGAAAGAACAGCGGTTGGTCACATATAGATTCTGTGACTTGCAGCCACAGAATCACCATGAGAAGCAGTCAACATTGAGGTTAGAAGCTGAAGAGTAGTGAAATAGCGACCCCCAAAGTCAAATGTGGCCCCCGAAATAAGTCTCCACGCGTGCGCAGTATCATAGCCCGGTAATGCAACCGGGGAGGAGTTGGGTAGACTCCCCGCACTTGCTGGCCCCAGGTGCCGGGACTCCCGCCTACCACAAGTAATCATAAATGCCGGAGTTTTCCGAAGAAGGGAGAGGCTGCTACACAACAGAGGACCACGTTGCCTCCTCGGGGACACCCAAAAAGGCACCTGCTCCATCCTGACTCACCTCCTCATCACTGGTGCCGAGGGAGGCAGGACCCTGTCCCATTCTGGAGAGAGCCAGGACCCTCCTGCTGCCCCACGCAGTGCCACGGACTGCGCCTGCAGCCTGCTGCATCTGTGTTGCCACGGCGATAACTGCCCCACAGCGATGGAATCGGGCCGGGCTGGACCACGGGGCTCAGGGGGGCCCAGAACATCCCCTCAGGGGCAAGACGGGGGCTCCCAGAAGTGATCTGCCTCAAAAATGGGCACAGTCCCCTCTTCCACAGCATCTGGCCTCAGCCCTGCCACCACCGTCCTCACAGGATGGCTCTGGGGGGAGGGAACTGGGGACCCCATGGTCGGGGGCACCGCTCGACCCCTGCTGCAGCCCATGCCGTGGCACGTGCTGCCCTGGGCCGTTCCCTGTGCGGGCATGGCGGCTGTTACAGGTTTTGCACAGGTTGGTGCTTCCCAAGCAACACATTTTTTACTTCAAAATGCAGTTAGCAACATTGTAATTGGAGAAGATCTTTACCTGTTTTCTCTTTGCATGCCGGAGGGTTAATAGCTGGATTAAAAAAAAAAATCCTCCAAACCTTTTGTCTCTCTTGCCTTACTAGGTAACTTCTCCATCATCGTTAATCAGCAATGAACAGCTCTAGTACCTAAGCTCTGAGGAAATTAAAAACAAAAAAGAAAAATAAAAGTGGGGCCCCAAAAGAGCATATCCTACTCCAAAAAATAAGTACTCTTGGAAACAAAGCTTAATCATGATCTGAATATGAGAGAAATGAGGCTAAGTTAGCTTCCTGGGTTTAGAAGGCAAGATTTTCATAAGTTAGCAGGGCACTTTAAAATGCCTCCTCTAGAATTAAAGCTCAGTGAAGTGCTCATTAACATACGGAGATAAAGTGGTGGCCTTTGCCATCCCTTGGTTTGCCTGTGTTGTATTTACTCTCCCAGCTGCCCTTTACTTTGAACCTTGAAAACAGCTCCAAAGGGAGCAGGTGGGGTTCAGCTGACCAGACCGGGCTTTGATGGGCAGCTTCTGATTTTAATTTGAACCAAGGTCTCTGAAGTCGCGTGCAGAGCGCTCTCACCACCATGCTGCCAGTGAAAAGCAGGCTTCCTCCTCTGGTGATAACTGGAGGGAAAGTGCTCACGTCTCCCAGGGAGTTTGCAGTGAGCATCTGTGCTGGGCATCTCACTATCTGCCTTCCCAAAAAGGGCAGGCAGGAGCTGTGGGCGCAGAAGCGGTGCCTGCACTTACCTTGTCATACACTCCAACAAACAATCCTTTCTGCCCCTACAACCGGCAAAAAGGGGCCCATGCCCACAGAGCTCTTGGCTGAGCAGCTCCGCTGATGTGCACACACCAGCCCTGCACAGCACTTGTATAAACCTACAGATCTGCATTTACTCCTCCAGCCTTTGCACTTCCTTGCCCACAGCCCTGGACAGCCCCTTACCCATAACAGGCACACACAAGTGCTGCCTGCTCCATGTTCACTGCACAATCAGGCTGCTTCCCTTCAGGCAACTGCCGATGTCTCTCATTTTGGCACTGGGTGTGGGTTTGCTGAGGGAAACTCTCCAAATCCATCAGCAAGAAGCAGCCTGCGACCCCCTTGCGGGTGGCCAGAGAGATTTTCAGTTTCTTTGGCACGAGGGTTGTGTGCAACAAATTCCCAGCTTTCCTCTTTAGCCCGCAAAGCCTCTTTAGGTTTACGACACTGCACGGCAGTTCCAGTATTTTGTAACATTCATACTTCTTTCCAATGTGCCCAAGATGGCAAGACAGTTTCCTCGGAGCCTGCTGTGCATTTGTGACACTGGCAGAAGACGTGGACTGCAGGCCAACACATAGAGTTTGAGCGTGCATGAAGGGGCAAGAGCAGGCATCATTTGGAAGGTCTGGGAAAACTGCAGGAAGGCAAAGACACAAAATCCCAGCCATGCTGTGCATTTGAGCAGCACCTGGACTAATTATTCTGCCTTACGGTACCTCTTGGGTTTATGTGGGAGCACAGCCAAACGGAGGCAGTCCAGAAGGAATCCTAAGAGAAATTTAGCAAACATTCTTTAACATCTTCAGTAAGGACCTAGGTAACGGGACCAAATGAATCCTGGACAAGTTGGCAGATCACACAAAACTGAGAGGCATGCCTGATTCAGCAGATGCTTGTGCTGCCAATCAGAAGGACCTGGACAGGTTGGTGAAATGGGCAGAGAGAAACCTCATCAAGTTCAGCCATGGGAAATGCCAAGTCCTCCATATGGGAAAAAACATCTCCAGGCACCAGGACAGGCTGGGGACTGACCAGCTGAGAAGCAGCTTTCCAGAGAAGGATGTGGGGATGCTGGTCACAAGCTGGTCACGAGCCAGCAATGCACTCACACGGCAAAAGTGGCGAAAAGGATCCTGGGCTGCATTAGGAAGAGGATTGCCAGCAGGTCAAGGAGGGTGATCCCTTCCTTCCAGTCAGCATTGCTGAGGCCTCACTTGTGGAGGCTCTTAGGCAAAGTCTGCACTCAGTTTGCCTTTCAGTGTGCCTCCATGCTCAGAAGCAGCCCCATGGCAGGAAAATACAGCGCAATGTATCTGGACACACAGAGTGCTTGTTTACAAGGCCGGGGCAAACCGAGAGCAAGTGCCTCACTTCCATGTCCAACTGCCAAGACCAACAGCTGGCCAGCGCGTAGCTTCCCGCTGTGCATGCTGCTGTGCTCCAAGAGCCTCCAAACAAAGCAGGATGCTAAGACAAGCGCTCTAGGTGCATCAGGAGTGTCTCTGCCTGCCAAGGGAAGACGTGCAGCACATTCCTGGTTCTGGTAATCACTTGCGTGGCTCGCAGGCAAAGTCTCCTCTCAGTTTGTTCTTGGGCATGCCTCCGTGCTCAGAAGACACCCCGCATCAGCCAGGATACAGGGGGAAGCATTCCGGGCACGCAGAGTACTGCTTCCCATGCGCGGGGCAAACCGAAAGCAAGTACCTCCCTTGCGCTTCTGTCTGCCGAGACTTAGAGGCGCACAAGCACAAAGCTTCCCGCTGTGCGTGCTGCTGTCCACAACCAGCCTCCAAACAAAGCAGGGCACTAAGGCAAGAGAACTAAGCGCCCCAGCAGGGAATCTGCCTGCGAGGGAACATGTGCAGCACGTCCCTTGTTCCGCTCACGACTTCCCTGACGCTTAGGCAAAGCCCACCTCAGCTGGCTTGTAGGCGTGCCTCCGTGCTCCGAAGCAGCCCCACGGCAGGCAGGACAGTGCGGGAAGCATTCTGGGCACGCAGCGTGCTTGTTTGCATGCTCGGCACAAACCGGGAGCAGGTGCCTCCCTTGCGCTTCTATGTGCCGAGACTTGGAGCTGGCCAGCGCGCACCTTCCCGCTCTGTGTGCTGCTGTCCGCAACCAGCTGCAGAAGTAAGCAGGGCGCTAAGGCAAGCGCTCTGGGCACCCCAGGAGTGCTTCTGCCTGCCGAGGGCAGACACGCAGCCACTTCCCTGACTCTTAGGCAAAGTCTGCTCTCAGTTGGCTGTTGGGCATGCCTGTGTGTTGAGAAGCCACCCCGCATGAGGCAGGATACAGCGGGAAGCATTCTGGGCACGCGGAGTGCTGCTTCCCATGCGCGGGGCAAACCGAGAGCAGGTGCCTCCCTTGCGCTTCTGTCTGCCGAGACTTAGAGGCGCACAAGCACGAAGCTTCCCGCTGTGCGTGCTGCTGTCCACAACCAGCCTCCAAACAAAGCAGGGCACTAAGGCAAGAGAACTAAGCGCCCCAGCAGGGAATCTGCCTGCGAGGGAACATGTGCAGCACGTCCCTTGTTCCGCTCACGACTTCCCTGACGCTTAGGCAAAGCCCACCTCAGCTGGCTTGTAGGCGTGCCTCCGTGCTCCGAAGCAGCCCCACGGCAGGCAGGAGAGAGCGGGAAGCATTCTGGGCACGCAGCGTGCTTGTTTGCATGCTCGGCACAAACCGGGAGCAGGTGCCTCCCTTGCGCTTCTATCTGCCGAGACTTGGAGCTGGCCAGCGCGCACCTTCCCGCTCTGTGTGCTGCTGTCCGCAAACAGCCGCAGAAGTAAGCAGGGCGCTAAGGCAAGCGCTCTGGGCACCCCAGGAGTGCTTCTGCCTGCCGAGGGCAGACACGCAGCCACTTCCCTGACTCTTAGGCAAAGTCTGCTCTCAGGTGGCTGTTGGGCATGCCTGTGTGTTGAGAAGCCACCCCGCATGAGGCAGGATACAGCAGGAAGCATTCTGGGCACGCGGAGTGTGCTTCCCATGTGCGGGGCAAACCGAGAGCAGGTGCCTCCCTTGCGCTTCTGTCTGCTGAGACTTAGAGGCACACAAGCACGAAGCTTCCCGCTGTGCGTGCTGCTGTCCACAACCAGCCTGCAAACAAAGCACGGCACTAAGGCAAGAGAACTAAGCGACCCAGCAGGGAATCTGCCTGCGAGGGAACATGTGCAGCACGTCCCTTGTTCCTCTCGCCACTTCCCTGACGCTTAGGCAAAGCCCACCTCAGCTGGCTTGTAGGCGTGCCTCCGTGCTCCGAAGCAGCCCCACGGCAGGCAGGAGAGAGCGGGAAGCATTCTGGGCACGCAGCGTGCTTGTTTGCATGCTCGGCACAAACCGGGAGCAGGTGCCTCCCTTGCGCTTCTATGTGCCGAGACTTGGAGCTGGCCAGCGCGCACCTTCCCGCTCTGTGTGCTGCTGTCCGCAAACAGCCGCAGAAGTAAGCAGGGCGCTAAGGCAAGCGCTCTGCGCACCCCAGGAGTGCTTCTGCCTGCCGAGGGCAGACACGCAGCCACTTCCCTGACTCTTAGGCAAAGTCTGCTCTCAGGTGGCTGTTGGGCATGCCTGTGTGTTCAGAAGCCACCCCGCATGAGGCAGGATACAGCGGGAAGCATTCTGGGCACGCGGAGTGCTGCTTCCCATGCGCGGGGCAAACCGAGAGCAGGTGCCTCCCTTGCGCTTCTGTCTGCCGAGACTTAGAGGCGCACAAGCACAAAGCTTCCCGCTGTGCGTGCTGCTGTCCACAAACAGCCTCCAAACAAAGCAGGGCACTAAGGCAAGAGAACTAAGCGCCCCAGCAGGGAATCTGCCTGCGAGGGAACATGTGCAGCACGTCCCTTGTTCCGCTCACGACTTCCCTGACGCTTAGGCAAAGCCCACCTCAGCTGGCTTGTAGGCGTGCCTCCGTGCTCCGAAGCAGCCCCACGGCAGGCAGGAGAGAGCGGGAAGCATTCTTGGCATGCAGCGTGCTTGTTTGCATGCTCGGCACAAACCGGGAGCAGGTGCCTCGCTTGCGCTTCTATCTGCCGAGACTTGGAGCTGGCCAGCGCGCACCTTCCCGCTCTGTGTGCTGCTGTCCGCAAACAGCCGCAGAAGTAAGCAGGGCGCTAAGGCAAGCGCTCTGGGCACCCCAGGAGTGCTTCTGCCTGCCGAGGGCAGACACGCAGCCACTTCCCTGACTCTTAGGCAAAGTCTGCTCTCAGGTGGCTGTTGGGCATGCCTGTGTGTTCAGAAGCCACCCCGCATGAGGCAGGATACAGCAGGAAGCATTCTGGGCACGCGGAGTGCTGCTTCCCATGCGCGGGGCAAACCGAGAGCAGGTGCCTCCCTTGCGCTTCTGTCTGCCGAGACTTAGAGGCGCACAAGCACAAAGCTTCCCGCTGTGCGTGCTGCTGTCCGCAAACAGCCTCCAAACAAAGCAGGGCACTAAGGCAAGAGAACTAAGCGCCCCAGCAGGAAATCTGCCTGCGAGGGAACATGTGCAGCACGTCCCTTGTTCCTCTCGCCACTTCCCTGACGCTTAGGCAAAGCCCACCTCAGCTGGCTTGTAGGCGTGCCTCCATGCTCCGAAGCAGCCCCACGGCAGGCAGGAGAGAGCGGGAAGCATTCTTGGCACGCAGCGTGCTTGTTTGCATGCTCGGCACAAACCGGGAGCAGGTCCCTCCCTTGCGCTCCTATCTGCCGAGACTTGGAGCTGGCCAGCGCGCACCTTCTCGCTCTGTGTGCTGCTGTCCGCAAACAGCCGCAGAAGTAAGCAGGGCGCTAAGGCAAGCGCTCTGGGCACCCCAGGAGTGCTTCTGCCTGCCGAGGGTAGACACGCAGCCACTTCCCTGACTCTTAGGCAAAGTCTGCTCTCAGGTGGCTGTTGGGCATGCCTGTGTGTTCAGAAGCCACCCCGCATGAGGCAGGATACAGCAGGAAGCATTCTGGGCACGCGGAGTGCTGCTTCCCATGCGCGGGGCAAACCGAGAGCAGGTGCCTCCCTTGCGCTTCTGTCTGCCGAGACTTAGAGGCGCACAAGCACAAAGCTTCCCGCTGTGCGTGCTGCTGTCCACAAACAGCCTCCAAACAAAGCAGGGCACTAAGGCAAGAGAACTAAGCGCCCCAGCAGGAAATCTGCCTGCGAGGGAACATGTGCAGCACGTCCCTTGTTCCTCTCGCCACTTCCCTGACGCTTAGGCAAAGCCCACCTCAGCTGGCTTGTAGGCGTGCCTCCGTGCTCCGAAGCAGCCCCACGGCAGGCAGGAGAGAGCGGGAAGCATTCTGGGCACGCAGCGTGCTTGTTTGCATGCTCGGCACAAACCGGGAGCAGGTGCCTCCCTTGCGCTTCTATGTGCCGAGACTTGGAGCTGGCCAGCGCGCACCTTCCCGCTCTGTGTGCTGCTGTCCTCAAACAGCCGCAAAAGTAAGCAGGGCGCTAAGGCAAGTGCTCTGCGCACCCCAGGAGTGCTTCTGCCTGCCGAGGGCAGACACGCAGCCACTTCCCTGACTCTTAGGCAAAGTCTGCTCTCAGGTGGCTGTTGGGCATGCCTGTGTGTTGAGAAGCCACCCTGCATGAGGCAGGATACAGCGGGAAGCATTCTGGGCACGCGGAGTGCTGCTTCCCATGCACGGGGCAAACCGAGAGCAGGTGCCTCCCTTGCGCTTCTGTCTGCCGAGACTTAGAGGCACACAAGCACGAAGCTTCCCGCTGTGCGTGCTGCTGTCCGCAACCAGCCTCCAAACAAAGCAGGGCACTAAGGCAAGAGAACTAAGCGCCCCAGCAGGGAATCTGCCTGCGAGGGAACATGTGCAGCACGTCCCTTGTTCCGCTCGACACTTCCCTGACGCTTAGGCAAAGCCCACCTCAGCTGGCTTGTAGGCGTGCCTCCGTGCTCCGAAGCAGCCCCACGGCAGGCAGGAGAGAGCGGGAAGCATTCTGGGCACGCAGCGTGCTTGTTTGCATGCTCGGCACAAACCGGGAGCAGGTGCCTCCCTTGCGCTTCTATGTGCCGAGACTTGGAGCTGGCCAGCGCGCACCTTCCCGCTCTGTGTGCTGCTGTCCGCAAACAGCCGCAGAAGTAAGCAGGGCGCTAAGGCAAGCGCTCTGGGCACCCCAGGAGTGCTTCTGCCTGCCGAGGGCAGACACGCAGCCACTTCCCTGACTCTTAGGCAAAGTCTGCTCTCAGGTGGCTGTTGGGCATGCCTGTGTGTTCAGAAGCCACCCTGCATCAGCCAGGATACAGCAGGAAGCATTCTGGGCACGCGGAGTGCTGCTTCCCATGCGCGGGGCAAACCGAGAGCAGGTGCCTCCCTTGCGCTTCTGTCTGCCGAGACTTAGAGGCACACAAGCACGAAGCTTCCCGCTGTGCGTGCTGCTGTCCGCAACCAGCCTCCAAACAAAGCAGGGCACTAAGGCAAGAGAACTAAGCGCCCCAGCAGGGAATCTGCCTGCGAGGGAACATGTGCAGCACGTCCCTTGTTCCGCTCGCCACTTCCCTGACGCTTAGGCAAAGCCCACCTCAGCTGGCTTGTAGGCGTGCCTCCGTGCTCCGAAGCAGCCCCACGGCAGGCAGGAGAGAGCGGGAAGCATTCTGGGCACGCAGCGTGCTTGTTTGCATGCTCGGCACAAACCGGGAGCAGGTGCCTCCCTTGCGCTTCTATGTGCCGAGACTTGGAGCTGGCCAGCGCGCACCTTCCCGCTCTGTGTGCTGCTGTCCGCAAACAGCCGCAGAAGTAAGCAGGGCGCTAAGGCAAGTGCTCTGCGCACCCCAGGAGTGCTTCTGCCTGCCGAGGGCAGACACGCAGCCACTTCCCTGACTCTTAGGCAAAGTCTGCTCTCAGGTGGCTGTTGGGCATGCCTGTGTGTTCAGAAGCCACCCCGCATGAGACAGGATACAGCAGGAAGCATTCTGGACACACGGAGTGCTGCTTCCCATGCGCGGGGCAAACCGAAAGCAAGTGCCTCCCTTGCGCTTCTGTCTGCTGAGACTTAGAGGCGCACAAGCACGAAGCTTCCCGCTGTGCGTGCTGCTGTCCACAACCAGCCTCCAAACAAAGCAGGGCACTAAGGCAAGAGAACTAAGCGCCCCAGCAGGGAATCTGCCTGCGAGGGAACATGTGCAGCACGTCCCTTGTTCCGCTCACGACTTCCCTGACGCTTAGGCAAAGCCCACCTCAGCTGGCTTGTAGGCGTGCCTCCGTGCTCCGAAGCAGCCCCACGGCAGGCAGGAGAGAGCGGGAAGCATTCTGGGCACGCAGCGTGCTTGTTTGCATGCTCGGCACAAACCGGGAGCAGGTGCCTCGCTTGCGCTTCTATGTGCCGAGACTTGGAGCTGGCCAGCGCGCACCTTCCCGCTCTGTGTGCTGCTGTCCGCAAACAGCCGCAGAAGTAAGCAGGGCGCTAAGGCAAGCGCTCTGGGCACCCCAGGAGTGCTTCTGCCTGCCGAGGGCAGACACGCAGCCACTTCCCTGACTCTTAGGCAAAGTCTGCTCTCAGGTGGCTGTTGGGCATGCCTGTGTGTTCAGAAGCCACCCCGCATGAGGCAGGATACAGCAGGAAGCATTCTGGGCACGCGGAGTGCTGCTTCCCATGCGCGGGGCAAACCGAGAGCAGGTGCCTCCCTTGCGCTTCTGTCTGCCGAGACTTAGAGGCGCACAAGCACAAAGCTTCCCGCTGTGCGTGCTGCTGTCCACAAACAGCCTCCAAACAAAGCAGGGCACTAAGGCAAGAGAACTAAGCGCCCCAGCAGGAAATCTGCCTGCGAGGGAACATGTGCAGCACGTCCCTTGTTCCGCTCGCCACTTCCCTGACGCTTAGGCAAAGCCCACCTCAGCTGGCTTGTAGGCGTGCCTCCGTGCTCCGAAGCAGCCCCACGGCAGGCAGGAGAGAGCGGGAAGCATTCTGGGCACGCAGCGTGCTTGTTTGCATGCTCGGCACAAACCGGGAGCAGGTGCCTCCCTTGCGCTTCTATGTGCCGAGACTTGGAGCTGGCCAGCGCGCACCTTCCCGCTCTGTGTGCTGCTGTCCGCAAACAGCCGCAGAAGTAAGCAGGGCGCTAAGGCAAGCGCTCTGGGCACCCCAGGAGTGCTTCTGCCTGCCGAGGGCAGACACGCAGCCACTTCCCTGACTCTTAGGCAAAGTCTGCTCTCAGGTGGCTGTTGGGCATGCCTGTGTGTTCAGAAGCCACCCCGCATGAGGCAGGATACAGCAGGAAGCATTCTGGGCACGCGGAGTGCTGCTTCCCGTGCGCGGGGCAAACCGAGAGCAGGTGCCTCCCTTGCGCTTCTGTCTGCCGAGACTTAGAGGCGCACAAGCACGAAGCTTCCCGCTGTGCGTGCTGCTGTCCGCAACCAGCCTCCAAACAAAGCAGGGCACTAAGGCAAGAGAACTAAGCGCCCCAGCAGGGAATCTGCCTGCGAGGGAACATGTGCAGCACGTCCCTTGTTCCGCTCACGACTTCCCTGACGCTTAGGCAAAGCCCACCTCAGCTGGCTTGTAGGCGTGCCTCCGTGCTCCGAAGCAGCCCCACGGCAGGCAGGAGAGAGCGGGAAGCATTCTGGGCACGCAGCGTGCTTGTTTGCATGCTCGGCACAAACCGGGAGCAGGTGCCTCCCTTGCGCTTCTATCTGCCGAGACTTGGAGCTGGCCAGCGCGCACCTTCCCGCTCTGTGTGCTGCTGTCCGCAACCAGCTGCAGAAGTAAGCAGGGCGCTAAGGCAAGCGCTCTGGGCACCCCAGGAGTGCTTCTGCCTGCCGAGGGCAGACACGCAGCCACTTCCCTGACTCTTAGGCAAAGTCTGCTCTCAGGTGGCTGTTGGGCATGCCTGTGTGTTCAGAAGCCACCCTGCATCAGCCAGGATACAGCAGGAAGCATTCTGGGCACGCGGAGTGCTGCTTCCCATGCGCGGGGCAAACCGAGAGCAGGTGCCTCCCTTGCGCTTCTGTCTGCCGAGACTTAGAGGCGCACAAGCACAAAGCTTCCCGCTGTGCGTGCTGCTGTCCACAAACAGCCTCCAAACAAAGCAGGACACTAAGGCAAGAGAACTAAGCGCCCCAGCAGGGAATCTGCCTGCGAGGGAACATGTGCAGCACGTCCCTTGTTCCTCTCGCCACTTCCCTGACGCTTAGGCAAAGCCCACCTCAGCTGGCTTGTAGGCGTGCCTCCGTGCTCCGAAGCAGCCCCACGGCAGGCAGGAGAGAGCGGGAAGCATTCTGGGCACGCAGCGTGCTTGTTTGCATGCTCGGCACAAACCGGGAGCAGGTGCCTCCCTTGCGCTTCTATGTGCCGAGACTTGGAGCTGGCCAGCGCGCACCTTCCCGCTCTGTGTGCTGCTGTCCTCAAACAGCCGCAAAAGTAAGCAGGGCGCTAAGGCAAGTGCTCTGGGCACCCCAGGAGTGCTTCTGCCTGCCGAGGGCAGACACGCAGCCACTTCCCTGACTCTTAGGCAAAGTCTGCTCTCAGGTGGCTGTTGGGCATGCCTGTGTGTTGAGAAGCCACCCCGCATGAGCCAGGATACAGCAGGAAGCATTCTGGGCACGCGGAGTGCTGCTTCCCATGCACGGGGCAAACCGAGAGCAGGTGCCTCCCTTGCGCTTCTGTCTGCCGAGACTTAGAGGCACACAAGCACGAAGCTTCCCGCTGTGCGTGCTGCTGTCCACAACCAGCCTCCAAACAAAGCAGGGCACTAAGGCAAGAGAACTAAGCGCCCCAGCAGGGAATCTGCCTGCGAGGGAACATGTGCAGCACGTCCCTTGTTCCGCTCGCCACTTCCCTGACGCTTAGGCAAAGCCCACCTCAGCTGGCTTGTAGGCGTGCCTCCGTGCTCCGAAGCAGCCCCACGGCAGGCAGGAGAGAGCGGGAAGCATTCTGGGCACGCAGCGTGCTTGTTCGCATGCTCGGCACAAACCGGGAGCAGGTGCCTCCCTTGCGCTTCTATGTGCCGAGACTTGGAGCTGGCCAGCGCGCACCTTCCCGCTCTGTGTGCTGCTGTCCGCAAACAGCCGCAGAAGTAAGCAGGGCGCTAAGGCAAGCGCTCTGGGCACCCCAGGAGTGCTTCTGCCTGCCGAGGGCAGACATGCAGCCACTTCCCTGACTCTTAGGCAAAGTCTGCTCTCAGGTGGCTGTTGGGCATGCCTGTGTGTTCAGAAGCCACCCCGCATGAGGCAGGATACAGCGGGAAGCATTCTGGGCACGCGGAGTGTGCTTCCCATGTGCGGGGCAAACCGAGAGCAGGTGCCTCCCTTGCGCTTCTGTCTGCTGAGACTTAGAGGCACACAAGCACGAAGCTTCCCGCTGTGCGTGCTGCTGTCCACAACCAGCCTCCAAACAAAGCACGGCACTAAGGCAAGAGAACTAAGCGCCCCAGCAGGGAATCTGCCTGCGAGGGAACATGTGCAGCACGTCCCTTGTTCCTCTCGCCACTTCCCTGACGCTTAGGCAAAGCCCACCTCAGCTGGCTTGTAGGCGTGCCTCCGTGCTCCGAAGCAGCCCCACGGCAGGCAGGAGAGAGCGGGAAGCATTCTGGGCACGCAGCGTGCTTGTTTGCATGCTCGGCACAAACCGGAAGCAGGTGCCTCCCTTGCGCTTCTATGTGCCGAGACTTGGAGCTGGCCAGCGCGCACCTTCCCGCTCTGTGTGCTGCTGTCCGCAAACAGCCGCAGAAGTAAGCAGGGCGCTAAGGCAAGCGCTCTGGGCACCCCAGGAGTGCTTCTGCCTGCCGAGGGCAGACACGCAGCCACTTCCCTGACTCTTAGGCAAAGTCTGCTCTCAGGTGGCTGTTGGGCATGCGTGTGTGTTCAGCAGCCACCCCGCATGAGGCAGGATACAGCGGGAAGCATTCTGGGCACGCGGAGTGCTGCTTCCCATGCGCGGGGCAAACCGAGAGCAGGTGCCTCCCTTGCGCTTCTGTCTGCCGAGACTTAGAGGCGCACAAGCACAAAGCTTCCCGCTGTGCGTGCTGCTGTCCACAACCAGCCTCCAAACAAAGCAGGGCACTAAGGCAAGAGAACTAAGCGCCCCAGCAGGGAATCTGCCTGCGAGGGAACATGTGCAGCACGTCCCTTGTTCCGCTCACGACTTCCCTGACGCTTAGGCAAAGCCCACCTCAGCTGGCTTGTAGGCGTGCCTCCGTGCTCCGAAGCAGCCCCACGGCAGGCAGGAGAGAGCGGGAAGCATTCTTGGCATGCAGCGTGCTTGTTTGCATGCTCGGCACAAACCGGGAGCAGGTGCCTCGCTTGCGCTTCTATCTGCCGAGACTTGGAGCTGGCCAGCGCGCACCTTCCCGTTCTGTGTGCTGCTGTCCGCAAACAGCCGCAGAAGTAAGCAGGGCGCTAAGGCAAGCGCTCTGGGCACCCCAGGAGTGCTTCTGCCTGCCGAGGGCAGACACGCAGCCACTTCCCTGACTCTTAGGCAAAGTCTGCTCTCAGGTGGCTGTTGGGCATGCCTGTGTGTTCAGAAGCCACCCCGCATGAGGCAGGATACAGCAGGAAGCATTCTGGGCACGCGGAGTGCTGCTTCCCATGCGCGGGGCAAACCGAGAGCAGGTGCCTCCCTTGCGCTTCTGTCTGCCGAGACTTAGAGGCGCACAAGCACAAAGCTTCCTGCTGTGCGTGCTGCTGTCCACAAACAGCCTCCAAACAAAGCAGGGCACTAAGGCAAGAGAACTAAGCGCCCCAGCAGGAAATCTGCCTACGAGGGAACATGTGCAGCACGTCCCTTGTTCCTCTCGCCACTTCCCTGACGCTTAGGCAAAGCCCACCTCAGCTGGCTTGTAGGCGTGCCTCCGTGCTCCGAAGCAGCCCCACGGCAGGCAGGAGAGAGCGGGAAGCATTCTTGGCACGCAGCGTGCTTGTTTGCATGCTCGGCACAAACCGGGAGCAGGTCCCTCCCTTGCGCTTCTATCTGCCGAGACTTGGAGCTGGCCAGCGCGCACCTTCTCGCTCTGTGTGCTGCTGTCCGCAACCAGCCGCAGAAGTAAGCAGGGCGCTAAGGCAAGCGCTCTGCGCACCCCAGGAGTGCTTCTGCCTGCCGAGGGCAGACATGCAGCCACTTCCCTGACTCTTAGGCAAAGTCTGCTCTCAGGTGGCTGTTGGGCATGCCTGTGTGTTCAGAAGCCACCCTGCATCAGCCAGGATACAGCAGGAAGCATTCTGGGCACGCGGAGTGCTGCTTCCCATGCGCGGGGCAAACCGAGAGCAGGTGCCTCCCTTGCGCTTCTGTCTGCCGAGACTTAGAGGCGCACAAGCACAAAGCTTCCCGCTGTGCGTGCTGCTGACCGCAACCAGCCTCCAAACAAAGCAGGGCACTAAGGCAAGAGAACTAAGCGCCCCAGCAGGGAATCTGCCTGCGAGGGAACATGTGCAGCACGTCCCTTGTTCCGCTCGCCACTTCCCTGACGCTTAGGCAAAGCCCACCTCAGCTGGCTTGTAGGCGTGCCTCCGTGCTCCGAAGCAGCCCCACGGCAGGCAGGAGAGAGCGGGAAGCATTCTGGGCACGCAGCGTGCTTGTTTGCATGCTCGGCACAAACCGGGAGCAGGTGCCTCCCTTGCGCTTCTATCTGCCGAGACTTGGAGCTGGCCAGCGCGCACCTTCCCGCTCTGTGTGCTGCTGTCCGCAAACAGCCGCAGAAGTAAGCAGGGCGCTAAGGCAAGTGCTCTGCGCACCCCAGGAGTGCTTCTGCCTGCCGAGGGCAGACACGCAGCCACTTCCCTGACTCTTAGGCAAAGTCTCCTCTCAGGTGGCTGTTGGGCATGCCTGTGTGTTCAGAAGCCACCCCGCATGAGGCAGGATACAGCAGGAAGCATTCTAGGCACGCGGAGTGCTGCTTCCCATGCGCGGGGCAAACCGAGAGCAGGTGCCT
The DNA here is from genome assembly GCF_028389875.1 of Rhea pennata. Taxonomy (NCBI): domain Eukaryota; kingdom Metazoa; phylum Chordata; class Aves; order Rheiformes; family Rheidae; genus Rhea; species Rhea pennata. The sequence continues at coordinate 1,428,290 of NC_084692.1, forward strand.
CCCTTGCGCTTCTGTCTGCTGAGACTTAGAGGCACACAAGCACGAAGCTTCCCGCTGTGCGTGCTGCTGTCCACAACCAGCCTCCAAACAAAGCAGGGCACTAAGGCAAGAGAACTAAGCGCCCCAGCAGGGAATCTGCCTGCGAGGGAACATGTGCAGCACGTCCCTTGTTCCTCTCGCCACTTCCCTGACGCTTAGGCAAAGCCCACCTCAGCTGGCTTGTAGGCGTGCCTCCGTGCTCCGAAGCAGCCCCACGGCAGGCAGGAGAGAGCGGGAAGCATTCTGGGCACGCAGCGTGCTTGTTTGCATGCTCGGCACAAACCGGGAGCAGGTGCCTCCCTTGCGCTTCTATCTGCCGAGACTTGGAGCTGGCCAGCACGCACCTTTCCACTCTGTGTGCTGCTGTCCGCAAACAGCCGCAGAAGTAAGCAGGGCGCTAAGGCAAGTGCTCTGCGCACCCCAGGAGTGCTTCTGCCTGCCGAGGGCAGACACGCAGCCACTTCCCTGACTCTTAGGCAAAGTCTCCTCTCAGGTGGCTGTTGGGCATGCCTGTGTGTTCAGAAGCCACCCCGCATGAGGCAGGATACAGCAGGAAGCATTCTGGGCACACGGAGTGCTGCTTCCCATGCGCGGGGCAAACCGAAAGCAAGTGCCTCCCTTGCGCTTCTGTCTGCTGAGACTTAGAGGCGCACAAGCACGAAGCTTCCCGCTGTGCGTGCTGCTGTCCACAACCAGCCTCCAAACAAAGCAGGGCACTAAGGCAAGAGAACTAAGCGCCCCAGCAGGGAATCTGCCTGCGAGGGAACATGTGCAGCACGTCCCTTGTTCCGCTCACGACTTCCCTGACGCTTAGGCAAAGCCCACCTCAGCTGGCTTGTAGGCGTGCCTCCGTGCTCCGAAGCAGCCCCACGGCAGGCAGGAGAGAGCGGGAAGCATTCTGGGCACGCAGCGTGCTTGTTTGCATGCTCGGCACAAACCGGGAGCAGGTGCCTCCCTTGCGCTTCTATGTGCCGAGACTTGGAGCTGGCCAGTGTGCACCTTCCCGCTCTGTGTGCTGCTGTCCGCAAATAGCCGCAGAAGTAAGCAGGGCGCTAAGGCAAGCGCTCTGGGCACCCCAGGAGTGCTTCTGCCTGCCGAGGGCAGACACGCAGCCACTTCCCTGACTCTTAGGCAAAGTCTGCTCTCAGGTGGCTGTTGGGCATGCCTGTGTGTTCAGAAGCCACCCCGCATGAGGCAGGATACAGCAGGAAGCATTCTGGGCACGCGGAGTGCTGCTTCCCATGCGCGGGGCAAACCGAGAGCAGGTGCCTCCCTTGCGCTTCTGTCTGCCGAGACTTGGAGCTGGCCAGCGCGCACCTTCCCGCTCTGTGTGCTGCTGTCCGCAAACAGCCGCAGAAGTAAGCAGGGTGCAAAGGCAAGCGCTCTGGGCACCCCAGGAGTGCTTCTGCCTGCCGAGGGCAGACACGCAGCCACTTCCCTGACTCTTAGGCAAAGTCTGCTCTCAGGTGGCTGTTGGGCATGCCTGTGTGTTGAGAAGCCACCCCGCATGAGCCAGGATACAGCAGGAAGCATTCTGGGCACGCGGAGTGCTGCTTCCCATGTGCGGAGCAAACCGAGAGCAGGTGCCTCCCTTGCGCTTCTGTCTGCCGAGACTTAGAGGCGCACAAGCACAAAGCTTCCCGCTGTGCGTGCTGCTGTCCACAACCAGCCTCCAAACAAAGCAGGGCACTAAGGCAAGAGAACTAAGCGCCCCAGCAGGGAATCTGCCTGCGAGGGAACATGTGCAGCACGTCCCTTGTTCCGCTCACGACTTCCCTGACGCTTAGGCAAAGCCCACCTCAGCTGGCTTGTAGGCGTGCCTCCGTGCTCCGAAGCAGCCCCACGGCAGGCAGGAGAGAGCGGGAAGCATTCTGGGCACGCAGCGTGCTTGTTTGCATGCTCGGCACAAACCCGGAGCAGGTGCCTCCCTTGCGCTTCTATCTGCCGAGACTTGGAGCTGGCCAGCGCGCACCTTCCCGCTCTGTGTGCTGCTGTCCGCAACCAGCTGCAGAAGTAAGCAGGGCGCTAAGGCAAGCGCTCTGGGCACCCCAGGAGTGCTTCTGCCTGCCGAGGGCAGACACGCAGCCACTTCCCTGACTCTTAGGCAAAGTCTGCTCTCAGGTGGCTGTTGGGCATGCCTGTGTGTTGAGAAGCCACCCCGCATCAGCCAGGATACAGCAGGAAGCATTCTGGGCACGCGGAGTGCTGCTTCCCGTGCGCGGGGCAAACCGAGAGCAGGTGCCTCCCTTGCGCTTCTGTCTGCCGAGACTTAGAGGCGCACTAGCACGAAGCTTCCCGCTGTGCGTGCTGCTGTCCACAACCAGCCTCCAAACAAAGCAGGGCACTAAGGCAAGAGAACTAAGCGCCCCAGCAGGGAATCTGCCTGCGAGGGAACATGTGCAGCACGTCCCTTGTTCCGCTCGCCACTTCCCTGACGCTTAGGCAAAGCCCACCTCAGCTGGCTTGTAGGCGTGCCTCCGTGCTCCGAAGCAGCCCCACGGCAGGCAGGAGAGAGCGGGAAGCATTCTGGGCACGCAGCGTGCTTGTTTGCATGCTCGGCACAAACCGGGAGCAGGTGCCTCGCTTGCGCTTCTATCTGCCGAGACTTGGAGGTGGCCAGTGCGCACCTTCCCGCTGTGTGTGCTGCTGTCCGCAAACAGCCTCCAAACAAAGCAGGGCGCTAAGGCAAGAGAAGTAAGCGCCCCAGGAGGGAATCTGCCTGCGAGGGAAGCTGTGCAGCACATCCCTTGTTCCGCTCGACACTTCCCTGACTCTTTTGCAAAGCCCATCTCAGCTGGCTTGTAGGCGTGCCTCCATGCTCAGAAGCAGCCCCGTGGCAGGCAGGACAGTGCGGGATGTCTTCTGGGCGCGCAGCATGCTGCTTCCCATGCCCGGGACAAACTGTGAGCAGGAGCCTCGCTTGCGCTTCTATGTGCCGAGACTTGGAGCTGGCCAGCAGGCACCTTCCCGCTGTGTGTGCTGCTGTCCGCAAACAGCCTCCAAACAAAGCAGGGCAGTAAGGCAAGAGAACTAAGCGCCCCAGCAGGGAATCTGCCTGCGAGGGAACATGTGCAGCACGTCCCTTGTTCCGCTCGCCACTTCCCTGACCCTTAGGCAAAGCCCACCTCAGCTGGCTTGTAGGCGTGCCTCCGTGCTCCGAAGCAGCCCCACGGCAGGCAGGAGAGAGCGGGAAGCATTCTGGGCACGCAGCGTGCTTGTTTGCATGCTCGGCACAAACCGGGAGCAGGTGCCTCCCTTGCGCTTCTATGTGCCGAGACTTGGAGCTGGCCAGCGCGCACCTTCCCGCTCTGTGTGCTGCTGTCTGCAACCAGCCGCAAAAGGAAGCAGGGCGCTAAGGCAAGCGCTCTGCGCACCCCAGGAGTGCTTCTGCCTGCCGAGGGCAGACACGCAGCCACTTCCCTGACTCTTAGGCAAAGTCTCCTCTCAGGTGGCTGTTGGGCATGCCTGTGTGTTCAGAAGCCACCCCGCATGAGGCAGGATACAGCAGGAAGCATTCTGGGCACGCGGAGTGCTGCTTCCCGTGCGCGGGGCAAACCGAGAGCAATTACCTTCCTTGCGCTTCTGTCTGCCGAGACTTAGAGAGGCACAAGCACGAAGCTTCCCGCTGTGTGTGCTGCTGTCCACAACCAGCCTCCAAACAAAGCAGGGCACTAAGGCAAGAGAACTAAGCGCCCCAGCAGGGAATCTGCCTGCGAGGGAACATGTGCAGCACGTCCCTTGTTCCGCTCACCACTTCCCTGACTCTTAGGCAAAGCCCATCTCAGCTGGCTTGTAGGCGTGCCTCCGTGCTCCGAAGCAGCCCCACGGCAGGCAGGAGAGAGCGGGAAGCATTCTGGGCACGCAGCGTGCTTGTTTGCATGCTCGGCACAAACCGGGAGCAGGTGCCTCCCTTGCGCTTCTATCTGCCGAGACTTGGAGCTGGCCAGTGTGCACCTTCCCGCTGTGTGTGCTGCTGTCCGCAAACAGCCTCCAAACAAAGCAGGGCGCTAAGGCAAGAGAAGTAAGCGCCCCAGGAGGGAATCTGCCTGTGAGGGAAGCTGTGCAGCACATCCCTTGTTCCGCTCGACACTTCCCTGACTCTTTTGCAAAGCCCATCTCAGCTGGCTTGTAGGCGTGCCTCCATGCTCAGAAGCAGCCCCGTGGCAGGCAGGACAGTGCGGGATGTCTTCTGGGCGCGCAGCATGCTGCTTCCCATGCCCGGGACAAACTGTGAGCAGGAGCCTCGCTTGCGCTTCTATGTGCCGAGACTTGGAGCTGGCCAGCAGGCACCTTCCCGCTGTGTGTGCTGCTGTCCGCAAACAGCCTCCAAACAAAGCAGGGCAGTAAGGCAAGAGAAGTAAGCGCCCCAGCAGGGAATCTGCCTGCGAGGGAACATGTGCAGCACGTCCCTTGTTCCGCTCGCCACTTCCCTGACGCTTAGGCAAAGCCCACCTCAGCTGGCTTGTAGGCGTGCCTCCGTGCTCCGAAGCAGCCCCACGGCAGGCAGGAGAGAGCGGGAAGCATTCTTGGCACGCAGCGTGCTTGTTTGCATGCTCGGCACAAACCGGGAGCAGGTGCCTCCCTTGCGCTTCTATGTGCCGAGACTTGGAGCTGGCCAGCGCGCACCTTCCCGCTCTGTGTGCTGCTGTCCGCAACCAGCCGCAAAAGGAAGCAGGGCGCTAAGGCAAGCGCTCTGCGCACCCCAGGAGTGCTTCTGCCTGCCGAGGGCAGACACGCAGCCACTTCCCTGACTCTTAGGCAAAGTCTCCTCTCAGGTGGCTGTTGGGCATGCCTGTGTGTTGAGAAGCCACCCCGCATGAGGCAGGATACAGCAGGAAGCATTCTGGGCACGCGGAGTGCTGCTTCCCGTGCGCGGGGCAAACCGAGAGCAATTACCTTCCTTGCGCTTCTGTCTGCCGAGACTTAGAGAGGCACAAGCACGAAGCTTCCCGCTGTGTGTGCTGCTGTCCACAACCAGCCTCCAAACAAAGCAGGGCACTAAGGCAAGAGAAGTAAGCGCCCCAGCAGGGAATCTGCCTGCGAGGGAACATGTGCAGCACGTCCCTTGTTCCGCTCACCACTTCCCTGACGCTTAGGCAAAGCCCACCTCAGCTGGCTTGTAGGCGTGCCTCCGTGCTCCGAAGCAGCCCCACGGCAGGCAGGAGAGAGCGGGAAGCATTCTGGGCACGCAGCGTGCTTGTTTGCATGCTCGGCACAAACCCGGAGCAGGTGCCTCCCTTGCGCTTCTATCTGCCGAGACTTGGAGCTGGCCAGCGCGCACCTTCCCGCTCTGTGTGCTGCTGTCCGCAACCAGCTGCAAAAGTAAGCAGGGCGCTAAGGCAAGCGCTCTGGGCACCCCAGGAGTGCTTCTGCCTGCCGAGGGCAGACACACAGCCACTTCCCTGACTCTTAGGCAAAGTCTGCTCTCAGGTGGCTGTTGGGCATGCCTCTGTGTTGAGAAGCCACCCCGCATAAGCCAGGATACAGCGGGAAGCATTCTGGGCACGCGGAGTGCTGCTTCCCGTGCGCGGGGCAAACCGAGAGCAGGTGCCTCCCTTGCGCTTCTGTCTGCCGAGACTTAGAGGCGCACTAGCACGAAGCTTCCTGCTGTGCGTGCTGCTGTCCACAACCAGCCTCCAAACAAAGCAGGGCACTAAGGCAAGAGAACTAAGCGCCCCAGCAGGGAATCTGCCTGTGAGGGAACATGTGCAGCACGTCCCGTGATCCGCTCACGACTTCCCTGACGCTTAGGCAAAGCCCACCTCAGCTGGCTTGTAGGCGTGCCTCCGTGCTCCGAAGCAGCCCCACGGCAGGCAGGAGAGAGCGGGAAGCATTCTGGGCACGCAGCGTGCTTGTTTGCATGCTCGGCACAAACCGGGAGCAGGTGCCTCCCTTGCGCTTCTATCTGCCGAGACTTGGAGCTGGCCAGCGCGCACCTTCCCGCTCTGTGTGCTGCTGTCTGCAAACAGCCGCAGAAGTAAGCAGGGCGCTAAGGCAAGCGCTCTGGGCACCCCAGGAGTGCTTCTGCCTGCCGAGGGCAGACACGCAGCCACTTCCCTGACTCTTAGGCAAAGTCTCCTCTCAGTTGGCTGTTGGGCATGCCTCTGTGTTGAGAAGCCACCCCGCATCAGCCAGGATACAGCAGGAAGCATTCTGGGCACGCGGAGTGCTGCTTCCCATGCGCGGGGCAAACCGAGAGCAGGTGCCTCCCTTGCTCTTCTGTCTGCTGAGACTTAGAGGCGCACAAGCACGAAGCTTCCCGCTGTGCGTGCTGCTGTCCACAACCAGCCTCCAAACAAAGCAGGGCACTAAGGCAAGAGAACTAAGCGCCCCAGCAGGGAATCTGCCTGCGAGGGAACATGTGCAGCACGTCCCTTGTTCCGCTCACCACTTCCCTGACTCTTAGGCAAAGCCCATCTCAGCTGGCTTGTAGGCGTGCCTCCGTGCTCCGAAGCAGCCCCACGGCAGGCAGGAGAGAGCGGGAAGCATTCTGGGCACGCGGAGTGCTTGTTTGCATGCTCGGCACAAACCGGGAGCAGGTGCCTCGCTTGCGCTTCTATCTGCCGAGACTTGGAGGTGGCCAGTGCGCACCTTCCCGCTGTGTGTGCTGCTGTCCGCAAACAGCCTCCAAACAAAGCAGGGCGCTAAGGCAAGAGAAGTAAGCCCCTCAGGAGGGAATCTGCCTGCGAGGGAAGCTGTGCAGCACATCCCTTGTTCCGCTCGACACTTCCCTGACTCTTTTGCAAAGCCCATCTCAGCTGGCTTGTAGGCGTGCCTCCATGCTCAGAAGCAGCCCCGTGGCAGGCAGGACAGTGCGGGATGTCTTCTGGGCGCGCAGCATGCTGCTTCCCATGCCCGGGACAAACTGTGAGCAGGAGCCTCGCTTGCGCTTCTATGTGCCGAGACTTGGAGCTGGCCAGCAGGCACCTTCCCGCTGTGTGTGCTGCTGTCCGCAAACAGCCTCCAAACAAAGCAGGGCAGTAAGGCAAGAGAACTAAGCGCCCCAGCAGGGAATCTGCCTGCGAGGGAACATGTGCAGCACGTCCCTTGTTCCGCTCGCCACTTCCCTGACCCTTAGGCAAAGCCCACCTCAGCTGGCTTGTAGGCGTGCCTCCGTGCTCCGAAGCAGCCCCACGGCAGGCAGGAGAGAGCGGGAAGCATTCTGGGCACGCAGCGTGCTTGTTTGCATGCTCGGCACAAACCGGGAGCAGGTGCCTCCCTTGCGCTTCTATGTGCCGAGACTTGGAGCTGGCCAGCAGGCACCTTCCCGCTGTGTGTGCTGCTGTCCGCAAACAGCCTCCAAACAAAGCAGGGCAGTAAGGCAAGAGAAGTAAGCGCCCCAGCAGGGAATCTGCCTGCGAGGGAACATGTGCAGCACGTCCCTTGTTCCGCTCGCCACTTCCCTGACTCTTAGGCAAAGCCCATCTCAGCTGGCTTGTAGGCGTGCCTCCATGCTCCGAAGCAGCCCCACGGCAGGCAGGAGAGAGCGGGAAGCATTCTGGGCACGCAGCGTGCTTGTTTGCATGCTCGGCACAAACCGGGAGCAGGTGCCTCCCTTGCGCTTCTATGTGCCGAGACTTGGAGCTGGCCAGCGCGCACCTTCCCGCTCTGTGTGCTGCTGTCCGCAACCAGCCGCAAAAGGAAGCAGGGCGCTAAGGCAAGCGCTCTGCGCACCCCAGGAGTGCTTCTGCCTGCCGAGGGCAGACACGCAGCCACTTCCCTGACTCTTAGGCAAAGTCTGCTCTCAGGTGGCTGTTGGGCATGCCTCTGTGTTGAGAAGCCACCCCGCATAAGCCAGGATACAGCGGGAAGCATTCTGGGCACGCGGAGTGCTGCTTCCCGTGCGGGGGGCAAACCGAGAGCAGGTGCCTCCCTTGCGCTTCTGTCTGCTGAGACTTAGAGGCGCACAAGCACGAAGCTTCCCGCTGTGCGTGCTGCTGTCCACAACCAGCCTCCAAACAAAGCAGGGCACTAAGGCAAGAGAACTAAGCGCCCCAGCAGGGAATCTGCCTGCGAGGGAACATGTGCAGCACGTCCCTTGTTCCGCTCACCACTTCCCTGACTCTTAGGCAAAGCCCATCTCAGCTGGCTTGTAGGCGTGCCTCCGTGCTCCGAAGCAGCCCCACGGCAGGCAGGAGAGAGCGGGAAGCATTCTGGGCACGCAGCGTGCTTGTTTGCATGCTCGGCACAAACCGGGAGCAGGTGCCTCGCTTGCGCTTCTATCTGCCGAGACTTGGAGGTGGCCAGTGCGCACCTTCCCGCTGTGTGTGCTGCTGTCCGCAAACAGCCTCCAAACAAAGCAGGGCGCTAAGGCAAGAGAAGTAAGCCCCTCAGGAGGGAATCTGCCTGCGAGGGAAGCTGTGCAGCACATCCCTTGTTCCGCTCACCACTTCCCTGACTCTTAGGCAAAGCCCATCTCAGCTGGCTTGTAGGCGTGCCTCCATGCTCAGAAGCAGCCCCGTGGCAGGCAGGACAGTGCGGGATGTCTTCTGGGCGCGCAGCATGCTGCTTCCCATGCCCGGGACAAACTGTGAGCAGGAGCCTCGCTTGCGCTTCTATGTGCCGAGACTTGGAGCTGGCCAGCAGGCACCTTCCCGCTGTGTGTGCTGCTGTCCGCAAACAGCCTCCAAACAAAGCAGGGCAGTAAGGCAAGAGAACTAAGCGCCCCAGCAGGGAATCTGCCTGCGAGGGAACATGTGCAGCACGTCCCTTGTTCCGCTCGCCACTTCCCTGACCCTTAGGCAAAGCCCACCTCAGCTGGCTTGTAGGCGTGCCTCCGTGCTCCGAAGCAGCCCCACGGCAGGCAGGAGAGAGCGGGAAGCATTCTGGGCACGCAGCGTGCTTGTTTGCATGCTCGGCACAAACCGGGAGCAGGTGCCTCCCTTGCGCTTCTATGTGCCGAGACTTGGAGCTGGCCAGCGCGCACCTTCCCGCTCTGTGTGCTGCTGTCTGCAACCAGCCGCAAAAGGAAGCAGGGCGCTAAGGCAAGCGCTCTGCGCACCCCAGGAGTGCTTCTGCCTGCCGAGGGCAGACACGCAGCCACTTCCCTGACTCTTAGGCAAAGTCTCCTCTCAGGTGGCTGTTGGGCATGCCTGTGTGTTGAGAAGCCACCCCGCATGAGCCAGGATACAGCAGGAAGCATTCTGGGCACGCGGAGTGCTGCTTCCCATGCGCTGGGCAAACCGAAAGCAAGTGCCTCCCTTGCGCTTCTGTCTGCTGAGACTTAGAGGCGCACTAGCACGAAGCTTCCCGCTGTGCGTGCTGCTGTCCACAACCAGCCTCCAAACAAAGCAGGGCACTAAGGCAAGAGAACTAAGCGCCCCAGCAGAGAATCTGCCTGCGAGGGAACATGTGCAGCACGTCCCTTGTTCCGCTCGCCACTTCCCTGACGCTTAGGCAAAGCCCACCTCAGCTGGCTTGTAGGCGTGCCTCCGTGCTCCGAAGCAGCCCCACGGCAGGCAGGAGAGAGCGGGAAGCATTCTTGGCACGCAGCGTGCTTGTTTGCATGCTCGGCACAAACCGGGAGCAGGTGCCTCCCTTGCGCTTCTATGTGCCGAGACTTGGAGCTGGCCAGCGCGCACCTTCCCGCTCTGTGTGCTGCTGTCCGCAACCAGCCGCAAAAGGAAGCAGGGCGCTAAGGCAAGCGCTCTGCGCACCCCAGGAGTGCTTCTGCCTGCCGAGGGCAGACACGCAGCCACTTCCCTGACTCTTAGGCAAAGTCTCCTCTCAGGTGGCTGTTGGGCATGCCTGTGTGTTGAGAAGCCACCCCGCATGAGGCAGGATACAGCAGGAAGCATTCTGGGCACGCGGAGTGCTGCTTCCCGTGCGCGGGGCAAACCGAGAGCAGGTGCCTCCCTTGCGCTTCTGTCTGCCGAGACTTAGAGGCGCACTAGCACGAAGCTTCCTGCTGTGCGTGCTGCTGTCCACAACCAGCCTCCAAACAAAGCAGGGCACTAAGGCAAGAGAACTAAGCGCCCCAGCAGGGAATCTGCCTGTGAGGGAACATGTGCAGCACGTCCCGTGATCCGCTCACGACTTCCCTGACGCTTAGGCAAAGCCCACCTCAGCTGGCTTGTAGGCGTGCCTCCGTGCTCCGAAGCAGCCCCACGGCAGGCAGGAGAGAGCGGGAAGCATTCTGGGCACGCAGCGTGCTTGTTTGCATGCTCGGCACAAACCGGGAGCAGGTGCCTCCCTTGCGCTTCTATGTGCCGAGACTTGGAGCTGGCCAGCGCGCACCTTCCCGCTCTGTGTGCTGCTGTCTGCAAACAGCCGCAGAAGTAAGCAGGGCGCTAAGGCAAGCGCTCTGGGCACCCCAGGAGTGCTTCTGCCTGCCGAGGGCAGACACGCAGCCACTTCCCTGACTCTTAGGCAAAGTCTCCTCTCAGTTGGCTGTTGGGCATGCCTCTGTGTTGAGAAGCCACCCCGCATCAGCCAGGATACAGCAGGAAGCATTCTGGGCACGCGGAGTGCTGCTTCCCATGCGCGGGGCAAACCGAGAGCAGGTGCCTCCCTTGCTCTTCTGTCTGCTGAGACTTAGAGGCGCACAAGCACGAAGCTTCCCGCTGTGCGTGCTGCTGTCCACAACCAGCCTCCAAACAAAGCAGGGCACTAAGGCAAGAGAACTAAGCGCCCCAGCAGGGAATCTGCCTGCGAGGGAACATGTGCAGCACGTCCCTTGTTCCGCTCACCACTTCCCTGACTCTTAGGCAAAGCCCATCTCAGCTGGCTTGTAGGCGTGCCTCCGTGCTCCGAAGCAGCCCCACGGCAGGCAGGAGAGAGCGGGAAGCATTCTGGGCACGCGGAGTGCTTGTTTGCATGCTCGGCACAAACCGGGAGCAGGTGCCTCGCTTGCGCTTCTATCTGCCGAGACTTGGAGGTGGCCAGTGCGCACCTTCCCGCTGTGTGTGCTGCTGTCCGCAAACAGCCTCCAAACAAAGCAGGGCGCTAAGGCAAGAGAAGTAAGCCCCTCAGGAGGGAATCTGCCTGCGAGGGAAGCTGTGCAGCACATCCCTTGTTCCGCTCGACACTTCCCTGACTCTTTTGCAAAGCCCATCTCAGCTGGCTTGTAGGCGTGCCTCCATGCTCAGAAGCAGCCCCGTGGCAGGCAGGACAGTGCGGGATGTCTTCTGGGCGCGCAGCATGCTGCTTCCCATGCCCGGGACAAACTGTGAGCAGGAGCCTCGCTTGCGCTTCTATGTGCCGAGACTTGGAGCTGGCCAGCAGGCACCTTCCCGCTGTGTGTGCTGCTGTCCGCAAACAGCCTCCAAACAAAGCAGGGCAGTAAGGCAAGAGAACTAAGCGCCCCAGCAGGGAATCTGCCTGCGAGGGAACATGTGCAGCACGTCCCTTGTTCCGCTCGCCACTTCCCTGACCCTTAGGCAAAGCACACCTCAGCTGGCTTGTAGGCGTGCCTCCGTGCTCCGAAGCAGCCCCACGGCAGGCAGGAGAGAGCGGGAAGCATTCTGGGCACGCAGCGTGCTTGTTTGCATGCTCGGCACAAACCGGGAGCAGGTGCCTCCCTTGCGCTTCTATGTGCCGAGACTTGGAGCTGGCCAGCAGGCACCTTCCCGCTGTGTGTGCTGCTGTCCGCAAACAGCCTCCAAACAAAGCAGGGCAGTAAGGCAAGAGAAGTAAGCGCCCCAGCAGGGAATCTGCCTGCGAGGGAACATGTGCAGCACGTCCCTTGTTCCGCTCGCCACTTCCCTGACTCTTAGGCAAAGCCCATCTCAGCTGGCTTGTAGGCGTGCCTCCGTGCTCCGAAGCAGCCCCACGGCAGGCAGGAGAGAGCGGGAAGCATTCTGGGCACGCAGCGTGCTTGTTTGCATGCTCGGCACAAACCGGGAGCAGGTGCCTCCCTTGCGCTTCTATGTGCCGAGACTTGGAGCTGGCCAGCGCGCACCTTCCCGCTCTGTGTGCTGCTGTCCGCAACCAGCCGCAAAAATAAGCAGGGCTCTAAGGCAAGCACTCTGGGCACCCCAGGAGTGCTTCTGCCTGCCGAGGGCAGACACGCAGCCACTTCCCTGACTCTTAGGCAAAGTCTGCTCTCAGGTGGCTGTTGGGCATGCCTGTGTGTTGAGAAGCCACCCTGCATGAGGCAGGATACAGCGGGAAGCATTCTGGGCACGCGGAGTGCTGCTTCCCATGCGCGGGGCAAACCGAGAGCAGGTGCCTCCCTTGCGCTTTTGTCTGCCGAGACTTAGAGACGCACAAGCACGAAGCTTCCCGCTGTGCGTGCTGCTGTCCACAACCAGCCTCCAAACAAAGCAGGGCACTAAGGCAAGAGAACTAAGCGCCCCAGCAGGGAATCTGCCTGCGAGGGAACATGTGCAGCACGTCCCTTGTTCCGCTCGCCACTTCCCTGACGCTTAGGCAAAGCCCACCTCAGCTGGCTTGTAGGTGTGCCTCCGTGCTCCGAAGCAGCCCCACGGCAGGCAGGAGAGAGCGGGAAGCATTCTGGGCACGCAGCGTGCTTGTTTGCATGCTCGGCACAAACCGGGAGCAGGTGCCTCCCTTGCGCTTCTATCTGCCGAGACTTGGAGCTGGCCAGCACGCACCTTCCCGCTCTGTGTGCTGCTGTCCGCAACCAGCCGCAAAAATAAGCAGGGCTCTAAGGCAAGCACTCTGCGCACCCCAGGAGTGCTTCTACCTGCCGAGGGCAGACACGCAGCCACTTCCCTGACTCTTAGGCAAAGTCTGCTCTCAGGTGGCTGTTGGGCATGCCTGTGTGTTGAGAAGCCACCCTGCATGAGGCAGGATACAGCGGGAAGCAGTCTGGGCACGCGGAGTGCTGCTTCCCATGCACGGGGCAAACCGAGAGCAGGTGCCTCCCTTGCGCTTCTGTCTGCCGAGACTTAGAGACGCACAAGCACGAAGCTTCCCGCTGTGCGTGCTGCTGTACACAAACAGCCTCCAAACAAAGCAGGGCACTAAGGCAAGAGAACTAAGCGCCCCAGCAGGGAATCTGCCTGCGAGGGAACATGTGCAGCACGTCCCTTGTTCCGCTCGCCACTTCCCTGACGCTTAGGCAAAGCCCACCTCAGCTGGCTTATAGGCGTGCCTCCGTGCTCCGAAGCAGCCCCACGGCAGGCAGGAGAGAGCGGGAAGCATTCTGGGCACGCAGCGTGCTTGTTTGCATGCTCGGCACAAACCGGGAGCAGGTGCCTCCCTTGCGCTTCTATCTGCCAAGACTTGGAGCTGGCCAGCGCGCACCTTCCCGCTCTGTGTGCTGCTGTCCGCAAACAGCCGCAGAAGTAAGCAGGGCGCTAAGGCAAGTGCTCTGCGCACCCCAGGAGTGCTTCTGCCTGTTGAGGGCAGACACGCAGCCACTTCCTTGACTCTTAGGCAAAGTCTGCTCTCAGGTGGCTGTTGGGCATGCCTGTGTGTTGAGAAGCCACCCTGCATGAGGCAGGATACAGCGGGAAGCATTCTGGGCACGCGGAGTGCTGCTTCCCATGCACGGGGCAAACCGAGAGCAGGTGCCTCCCTTGCGCTTCTGTCTGCCGAGACTTAGAGGCGCACAAGCACGAAGCTTCCCGCTGTGCGTGCTGCTGTCCACAACCAGCCTCCAAACAAAGCAGGGCACTAAGGCAAGAGAACTAAGCGCACCAGCAGGGAATCTGCCTGCGAGGGAACATGTGCAGCACGTCCCTTGTTCCGCTCGCCACTTCCCTGACGCTTAGGCAAAGCCCACCTCAGCTGGCTTGTAGGCGTGCCTCCGTGCTCCGAAGCAGCCCCACGGCAGGCAGGAGAGAGCGGGAAGCATTCTGGGCACGCAGCGTGCTTGTTTGCATGCTCGGCACAAACCGGGAGCAGGTGCCTCCCTTGCGCTTCTATGTGCCGAGACTTGGAGCTGGCCAGCGCGCACCTTCCCGCTCTGTGTGCTGCTGTCCGCAACCAGCCGCAAAAGGAAGCAGGGCGCTAAGGCAAGCGCTCTGCGCACCCCAGGAGTGCTTCTGCCTGCCGAGGGCAGACACGCAGCCACTTCCCTGACTCTTAGGCAAAGTCTGCTCTCAGGTGGCTGTTGGGCATGCCTCTGTGTTGAGAAGCCACCCCGCATAAGCCAGGATACAGCGGGAAGCATTCTGGGCACGCGGAGTGCTGCTTCCCGTGCGGGGGGCAAACCGAGAGCAGGTGCCTCCCTTGCGCTTCTGTCTGCTGAGACTTAGAGGCGCACAAGCACGAAGCTTCCCGCTGTGCGTGCTGCTGTCCACAACCAGCCTCCAAACAAAGCAGGGCACTAAGGCAAGAGAACTAAGCGCCCCAGCAGGGAATCTGCCTGCGAGGGAACATGTGCAGCACGTCCCTTGTTCCGCTCACCACTTCCCTGACTCTTAGGCAAAGCCCATCTCAGCTGGCTTGTAGGCGTGCCTCCGTGCTCCGAAGCAGCCCCACGGCAGGCAGGAGAGAGCGGGAAGCATTCTGGGCACGCAGCGTGCTTGTTTGCATGCTCGGCACAAACCGGGAGCAGGTGCCTCGCTTGCGCTTCTATCTGCCGAGACTTGGAGGTGGCCAGTGCGCACCTTCCCGCTGTGTGTGCTGCTGTCCGCAAACAGCCTCCAAACAAAGCAGGGCGCTAAGGCAAGAGAAGTAAGCCCCTCAGGAGGGAATCTGCCTGCGAGGGAAGCTGTGCAGCACATCCCTTGTTCCGCTCGACACTTCCCTGACTCTTTTGCAAAGCCCATCTCAGCTGGCTTGTAGGCGTGCCTCCATGCTCAGAAGCAGCCCCGTGGCAGGCAGGACAGTGCGGGATGTCTTCTGGGCGCGCAGCATGCTGCTTCCCATGCCCGGGACAAACTGTGAGCAGGAGCCTCGCTTGCGCTTCTATGTGCCGAGACTTGGAGCTGGCCAGCAGGCACCTTCCCGCTGTGTGTGCTGCTGTCCGCAAACAGCCTCCAAACAAAGCAGGGCAGTAAGGCAAGAGAACTAAGCGCCCCAGCAGGGAATCTGCCTGCGAGGGAACATGTGCAGCACGTCCCTTGTTCCGCTCGCCACTTCCCTGACCCTTAGGCAAAGCCCACCTCAGCTGGCTTGTAGGCGTGCCTCCGTGCTCCGAAGCAGCCCCACGGCAGGCAGGAGAGAGCGGGAAGCATTCTGGGCACGCAGCGTGCTTGTTTGCATGCTCGGCACAAACCGGGAGCAGGTGCCTCCCTTGCGCTTCTATGTGCCGAGACTTGGAGCTGGCCAGCAGGCACCTTCCCGCTGTGTGTGCTGCTGTCCGCAAACAGCCTCCAAACAAAGCAGGGCAGTAAGGCAAGAGAACTAAGCGCCCCAGCAGGGAATCTGCCTGCGAGGGAACATGTGCAGCACGTCCCTTGTTCCGCTCGCCACTTCCCTGACCCTTAGGCAAAGCCCACCTCAGCTGGCTTGTAGGCGTGCCTCCGTGCTCCGAAGCAGCCCCACGGCAGGCAGGAGAGAGCGGGAAGCATTCTGGGCACGCAGCGTGCTTGTTTGCATGCTCGGCACAAACCGGGAGCAGGTGCCTCCCTTGCGCTTCTATGTGCCGAGACTTGGAGCTGGCCAGCAGGCACCTTCCCGCTGTGTGTGCTGCTGTCCGCAAACAGCCTCCAAACAAAGCAGGGCAGTAAGGCAAGAGAAGTAAGCGCCCCAGCAGGGAATCTGCCTGCGAGGGAACATGTGCAGCACGTCCCTTGTTCCGCTCGCCACTTCCCTGACTCTTAGGCAAAGCCCATCTCAGCTGGCTTGTAGGCGTGCCTCCATGCTCCGAAGCAGCCCCACGGCAGGCAGGAGAGAGCGGGAAGCATTCTGGGCACGCAGCGTGCTTGTTTGCATGCTCGGCACAAACCGGGAGCAGGTGCCTCCCTTGCGCTTCTATGTGCCGAGACTTGGAGCTGGCCAGCGCGCACCTTCCCGCTCTGTGTGCTGCTGTCCGCAACCAGCCGCAAAAGGAAGCAGGGCGCTAAGGCAAGCGCTCTGCGCACCCCAGGAGTGCTTCTGCCTGCCGAGGGCAGACACGCAGCCACTTCCCTGACTCTTAGGCAAAGTCTGCTCTCAGGTGGCTGTTGGGCATGCCTCTGTGTTGAGAAGCCACCCCGCATAAGCCAGGATACAGCGGGAAGCATTCTGGGCACGCGGAGTGCTGCTTCCCGTGCGGGGGGCAAACCGAGAGCAGGTGCCTCCCTTGCGCTTCTGTCTGCTGAGACTTAGAGGCGCACAAGCACGAAGCTTCCCGCTGTGCGTGCTGCTGTCCACAACCAGCCTCCAAACAAAGCAGGGCACTAAGGCAAGAGAACTAAGCGCCCCAGCAGGGAATCTGCCTGCGAGGGAACATGTGCAGCACGTCCCTTGTTCCGCTCACCACTTCCCTGACTCTTAGGCAAAGCCCATCTCAGCTGGCTTGTAGGCGTGCCTCCGTGCTCCGAAGCAGCCCCACGGCAGGCAGGAGAGAGCGGGAAGCATTCTGGGCACGCAGCGTGCTTGTTTGCATGCTCGGCACAAACCGGGAGCAGGTGCCTCGCTTGCGCTTCTATCTGCCGAGACTTGGAGGTGGCCAGTGCGCACCTTCCCGCTGTGTGTGCTGCTGTCCGCAAACAGCCTCCAAACAAAGCAGGGCGCTAAGGCAAGAGAAGTAAGCCCCTCAGGAGGGAATCTGCCTGCGAGGGAAGCTGTGCAGCACATCCCTTGTTCCGCTCGACACTTCCCTGACTCTTTTGCAAAGCCCATCTCAGCTGGCTTGTAGGCGTGCCTCCATGCTCAGAAGCAGCCCCGTGGCAGGCAGGACAGTGCGGGATGTCTTCTGGGCGCGCAGCATGCTGCTTCCCATGCCCGGGACAAACTGTGAGCAGGAGCCTCGCTTGCGCTTCTATGTGCCGAGACTTGGAGCTGGCCAGCAGGCACCTTCCCGCTGTGTGTGCTGCTGTCCGCAAACAGCCTCCAAACAAAGCAGGGCAGTAAGGCAAGAGAACTAAGCGCCCCAGCAGGGAATCTGCCTGCGAGGGAACATGTGCAGCACGTCCCTTGTTCCGCTCGCCACTTCCCTGACCCTTAGGCAAAGCCCACCTCAGCTGGCTTGTAGGCGTGCCTCCGTGCTCCGAAGCAGCCCCACGGCAGGCAGGAGAGAGCGGGAAGCATTCTGGGCACGCAGCGTGCTTGTTTGCATGCTCGGCACAAACCGGGAGCAGGTGCCTCCCTTGCGCTTCTATGTGCCGAGACTTGGAGCTGGCCAGCAGGCACCTTCCCGCTGTGTGTGCTGCTGTCCGCAAACAGCCTCCAAACAAAGCAGGGCAGTAAGGCAAGAGAAGTAAGCGCCCCAGCAGGGAATCTGCCTGCGAGGGAACATGTGCAGCACGTCCCTTGTTCCGCTCGCCACTTCCCTGACTCTTAGGCAAAGCCCATCTCAGCTGGCTTGTAGGCGTGCCTCCGTGCTCCGAAGCAGCCCCACGGCAGGCAGGAGAGAGCGGGAAGCATTCTGGGCACGCAGCGTGCTTGTTTGCATGCTCGGCACAAACCGGGAGCAGGTGCCTCCCTTGCGCTTCTATGTGCCGAGACTTGGAGCTGGCCAGCGCGCACCTTCCCGCTCTGTGTGCTGCTGTCCGCAACCAGACGCAAAAATAAGCAGGGCTCTAAGGCAAGCACTCTGGGCACCCCAGGAGTGCTTCTGCCTGCCGAGGGCAGACACGCAGCCACTTCCCTGACTCTTAGGCAAAGTCTGCTCTCAGGTGGCTGTTGGGCATGCCTGTGTGTTGAGAAGCCACCCTGCATGAGGCAGGATACAGCGGGAAGCATTCTGGGCACGCGGAGTGCTGCTTCCCATGCGCGGGGCAAACCGAGAGCAGGTGCCTCCCTTGCGCTTTTGTCTGCCGAGACTTAGAGACGCACAAGCACGAAGCTTCCCGCTGTGCGTGCTGCTGTCCACAACCAGCCTCCAAACAAAGCAGGGCACTAAGGCAAGAGAACTAAGCGCCCCAGCAGGGAATCTGCCTGCGAGGGAACATGTGCAGCACGTCCCTTGTTCCGCTCGCCACTTCCCTGACGCTTAGGCAAAGCCCACCTCAGCTGGCTTGTAGGTGTGCCTCCGTGCTCCGAAGCAGCCCCACGGCAGGCAGGAGAGAGCGGGAAGCATTCTGGGCACGCAGCGTGCTTGTTTGCATGCTCGGCACAAACCGGGAGCAGGTGCCTCCCTTGCGCTTCTATCTGCCGAGACTTGGAGCTGGCCAGCACGCACCTTCCCGCTCTGTGTGCTGCTGTCCGCAACCAGCCGCAAAAATAAGCAGGGCTCTAAGGCAAGCACTCTGCGCACCCCAGGAGTGCTTCTACCTGCCGAGGGCAGACACGCAGCCACTTCCCTGACTCTTAGGCAAAGTCTGCTCTCAGGTGGCTGTTGGGCATGCCTGTGTGTTGAGAAGCCACCCTGCATGAGGCAGGATACAGCGGGAAGCATTCTGGGCACGCGGAGTGCTGCTTCCCATGCACGGGGCAAACCGAGAGCAGGTGCCTCCCTTGCGCTTCTGTCTGCCGAGACTTAGAGACGCACAAGCACGAAGATTCCCGCTGTGCGTGCTGCTGTACACAAACAGCCTCCAAACAAAGCAGGGCACTAAGGCAAGAGAACTAAGCGCCCCAGCAGGGAATCTGCCTGCGAGGGAACATGTGCAGCACGTCCCTTGTTCCGCTCGCCACTTCCCTGACGCTTAGGCAAAGCCCACCTCAGCTGGCTTATAGGCGTGCCTCCGTGCTCCGAAGCAGCCCCACGGCAGGCAGGAGAGAGCGGGAAGCATTCTGGGCACGCAGCGTGCTTGTTTGCATGCTCGGCACAAACCGGGAGCAGGTGCCTCCCTTGCGCTTCTATCTGCCAAGACTTGGAGCTGGCCAGCGCGCACCTTCCCGCTCTGTGTGCTGCTGTCCGCAAACAGCCGCAAAAGGAAGCAGGGAGCTAAGGCAAGTGCTCTGCGCACCCCAGGAGTGCTTCTGCCTGTTGAGGGCAGACACGCAGCCACTTCCTTGACTCTTAGGCAAAGTCTGCTCTCAGGTGGCTGTTGGGCATGCCTGTGTGTTGAGAAGCCACCCTGCATGAGGCAGGATACAGCGGGAAGCATTCTGGGCACGCGGAGTGCTGCTTCCCATGCACGGGGCAAACCGAGAGCAGGTGCCTCCCTTGCGCTTCTGTCTGCCGAGACTTAGAGGCGCACAAGCACGAAGCTTCCCGCTGTGCGTGCTGCTGTCCACAACCAGCCTCCAAACAAAGCAGGGCACTAAGGCAAGAGAACTAAGCGCACCAGCAGGGAATCTGCCTGCGAGGGAACATGTGCAGCACGTCCCTTGTTCCGCTCGCCACTTCCCTGACGCTTAGGCAAAGCCCACCTCAGCTGGCTTGTAGGCGTGCCTCCGTGCTCCGAAGCAGCCCCACGGCAGGCAGGAGAGAGCGGGAAGCATTCTGGGCACGCAGCGTGCTTGTTTGCATGCTCGGCACAAACCGGGAGCAGGTGCCTCCCTTGCGCTTCTATGTGCCGAGACTTGGAGCTGGCCAGCGCGCACCTTCCCGCTCTGTGTGCTGCTGTCCGCAACCAGCCGCAAAAGGAAGCAGGGCGCTAAGGCAAGCGCTCTGCGCACCCCAGGAGTGCTTCTGCCTGCCGAGGGCAGACACGCAGCCACTTCCCTGACTCTTAGGCAAAGTCTGCTCTCAGGTGGCTGTTGGGCATGCCTCTGTGTTGAGAAGCCACCCCGCATAAGCCAGGATACAGCGGGAAGCATTCTGGGCACGCGGAGTGCTGCTTCCCGTGCGGGGGGCAAACCGAGAGCAGGTGCCTCCCTTGCGCTTCTGTCTGCTGAGACTTAGAGGCGCACAAGCACGAAGCTTCCCGCTGTGCGTGCTGCTGTCCACAACCAGCCTCCAAACAAAGCAGGGCACTAAGGCAAGAGAACTAAGCGCCCCAGCAGGGAATCTGCCTGCGAGGGAACATGTGCAGCACGTCCCTTGTTCCGCTCACCACTTCCCTGACTCTTAGGCAAAGCCCATCTCAGCTGGCTTGTAGGCGTGCCTCCGTGCTCCGAAGCAGCCCCACGGCAGGCAGGAGAGAGCGGGAAGCATTCTGGGCACGCAGCGTGCTTGTTTGCATGCTCGGCACAAACCGGGAGCAGGTGCCTCGCTTGCGCTTCTATCTGCCGAGACTTGGAGGTGGCCAGTGCGCACCTTCCCGCTGTGTGTGCTGCTGTCCGCAAACAGCCTCCAAACAAAGCAGGGCGCTAAGGCAAGAGAAGTAAGCCCCTCAGGAGGGAATCTGCCTGCCAGGGAAGCTGTGCAGCACATCCCTTGTTCCGCTCGACACTTCCCTGACTCTTTTGCAAAGCCCATCTCAGCTGGCTTGTAGGCGTGCCTCCATGCTCAGAAGCAGCCCCGTGGCAGGCAGGACAGTGCGGGATGTCTTCTGGGCGCGCAGCATGCTGCTTCCCATGCCCGGGACAAACTGTGAGCAGGAGCCTCGCTTGCGCTTCTATGTGCCGAGACTTGGAGCTGGCCAGCAGGCACCTTCCCGCTGTGTGTGCTGCTGTCCGCAAACAGCCTCCAAACAAAGCAGGGCAGTAAGGCAAGAGAACTAAGCGCCCCAGCAGGGAATCTGCCTGCGAGGGAACATGTGCAGCACGTCCCTTGTTCCGCTCGCCACTTCCCTGACCCTTAGGCAAAGCCCACCTCAGCTGGCTTGTAGGCGTGCCTCCGTGCTCCGAAGCAGCCCCACGGCAGGCAGGAGAGAGCGGGAAGCATTCTGGGCACGCAGCGTGCTTGTTTGCATGCTCGGCACAAACCGGGAGCAGGTGCCTCCCTTGCGCTTCTATGTGCCGAGACTTGGAGCTGGCCAGCAGGCACCTTCCCGCTGTGTGTGCTGCTGTCCGCAAACAGCCTCCAAACAAAGCAGGGCAGTAAGGCAAGAGAAGTAAGCGCCCCAGCAGGGAATCTGCCTGCGAGGGAACATGTGCAGCACGTCCCTTGTTCCGCTCGCCACTTCCCTGACTCTTAGGCAAAGCCCATCTCAGCTGGCTTGTAGGCGTGCCTCCGTGCTCCGAAGCAGCCCCACGGCAGGCAGGAGAGAGCGGGAAGCATTCTGGGCACGCAGCGTGCTTGTTTGCATGCTCGGCACAAACCGGGAGCAGGTGCCTCCCTTGCGCTTCTATGTGCCGAGACTTGGAGCTGGCCAGCGCGCACCTTCCCGCTCTGTGTGCTGCTGTCCGCAACCAGCCGCAAAAATAAGCAGGGCTCTAAGGCAAGCACTCTGGGCACCCCAGGAGTGCTTCTGCCTGCCGAGGGCAGACACGCAGCCACTTCCCTGACTCTTAGGCAAAGTCTGCTCTCAGGTGGCTGTTGGGCATGCCTGTGTGTTGAGAAGCCACCCTGCATGAGGCAGGATACAGCGGGAAGCATTCTGGGCACGCGGAGTGCTGCTTCCCATGCGCGGGGCAAACCGAGAGCAGGTGCCTCCCTTGCGCTTTTGTCTGCCGAGACTTAGAGACGCAAAAGCACGAAGCTTCCCGCTGTGCGTGCTGCTGTCCACAACCAGCCTCCAAACAAAGCAGGGCACTAAGGCAAGAGAACTAAGCGCCCCAGCAGGGAATCTGCCTGCGAGGGAACATGTGCAGCACGTCCCTTGTTCCGCTCGCCACTTCCCTGACGCTTAGGCAAAGCCCACCTCAGCTGGCTTGTAGGTGTGCCTCCGTGCTCCGAAGCAGCCCCATGGCAGGCAGGAGAGAGCGGGAAGCATTCTGGGCACGCAGCGTGCTTGTTTGCATGCTCGGCACAAACCGGGAGCAGGTGCCTCCCTTGCGCTTCTATCTGCCGAGACTTGGAGCTGGCCAGCACGCACCTTCCCGCTCTGTGTGCTGCTGTCCGCAAACAGCCGCAAAAATAAGCAGGGCTCTAAGGCAAGCACTCTGCGCACCCCAGGAGTGCTTCTACCTGCCGAGGGCAGACACGCAGCCACTTCCCTGACTCTTAGGCAAAGTCTGCTCTCAGGTGGCTGTTGGGCATGCCTCTGTGTTGAGAAGCCACCCTGCATGAGGCAGGATACAGCGGGAAGCATTCTGGGCACGCGGAGTGCTGCTTCCCATGCACGGGGCAAACCGAGAGCAGGTGCCTCCCTTGCGCTTCTGTCTGCCGAGACTTAGAGACGCACAAGCACGAAGCTTCCCGCTGTGCGTGCTGCTGTACACAAACAGCCTCCAAACAAAGCAGGGCACTAAGGCAAGAGAACTAAGCGCCCCAGCAGGGAATCTGCCTGCGAGGGAACATGTGCAGCACGTCCCTTGTTCCGCTCGCCACTTCCCTGACGCTTAGGCAAAGCCCACCTCAGCTGGCTTGTAGGCGTGCCTCCGTGCTCCGAAGCAGCCCCACGGCAGGCAGGAGAGAGCGGGAAGCATTCTGGGCACGCAGCGTGCTTGTTTGCATGCTCGGCACAAACCGGGAGCAGGTGCCTCCCTTGCGCTTCTATCTGCCAAGACTTGGAGCTGGCCAGCGCGCACCTTCCCGCTCTGTGTGCTGCTGTCCGCAAACAACCGCAAAAGGAAGCAGGGAGCTAAGGCAAGTGCTCTGCGCACCCCAGGAGTGCTTCTGCCTGTTGAGGGCAGACACGCAGCCACTTCCTTGACTCTTAGGCAAAGTCTGCTCTCAGGTGGCTGTTGGGCATGCCTGTGTGTTGAGAAGCCACCCTGCATGAGGCAGGATACAGCGGGAAGCATTCTGGGCACGCGGAGTGCTGCTTCCCATGCACGGGGCAAACCGAGAGCAGGTGCCTCCCTTGCGCTTCTGTCTGCCGAGACTTAGAGGCGCACAAGCACGAAGCTTCCCGCTGTGCGTGCTGCTGTCCACAACCAGCCTCCAAACAAAGCAGGGCACTAAGGCAAGAGAACTAAGCGCACCAGCAGGGAATCTGCCTGCGAGGGAACATGTGCAGCACGTCCCTTGTTCCGCTCGCCACTTCCCTGACGCTTAGGCAAAGCCCACCTCAGCTGGCTTGTAGGCGTGCCTCCGTGCTCCGAAGCAGCCCCACGGCAGGCAGGAGAGAGCGGGAAGCATTCTGGGCACGCAGCGTGCTTGTTTGCATGCTCGGCACAAACCGGGAGCAGGTGCCTCCCTTGCGCTTCTATGTGCCGAGACTTGGAGCTGGCCAGCGCGCACCTTCCCGCTCTGTGTGCTGCTGTCCGCAAACAGCCGCAGAAGTAAGCAGGGCGCTAAGGCAAGCGCTCTGCGCACCCCAGGAGTGCTTCTGCCTGCCGAGGGCAGACACGCAGCCACTTCCCTGACTCTTAGGCAAAGTCTGCTCTCAGGTGGCTGTTGGGCATGCCTGTGTGTTGAGAAGCCACCCCGCATAAGCCAGGATACAGCGGGAAGCATTCTGGGCACGCGGAGTGCTGCTTCCCATGTGCGGGGCAAACCGAGAGCAAGTGCCTCCCTTGCGCTTCTGTCTGCCGAGACTTAGAGGCGCACAACCACGAAGCTTCCCGCTGTGCGTGCTGCTGTACACAAGCAGCCTCCAAACAAAGCAGGGCACTAAGGCAAGAGAACTAAGCGCCCCAGCAGGGAATCTGCCTGCGAGGGAACATGTGCAGCACGTCCCTTGTTCCGCTCGACACTTCCCTGACGCTTAGGCAAAGCCCACCTCAGCTGGCTTGTAGGCGTGCCTCCGTGCTCCGAAGCAGCCCCACGGCAGGCAGGAGAGAGCGGGAAGCATTCTGGGCACGCAGCGTGCTTGTTTGCATGCTCGGCACAAACCGGGAGCAGGTGCCTCCCTTGCGCTTCTATGTGCCGAGACTTGGAGCTGGCCAGCGCGCACCTTCCCGCTCTGTGTGCTGCTGTCCGCAAACAGCCGCAGAAGTAAGCAGGGCGCTAAGGCAAGCGCTCTGCGCACCCCAGGAGTGCTTCTGCCTGCCGAGGGCAGACACGCAGCCACTTCCCTGACTCTTAGGCAAAGTCTCCTCTCAGGTGGCTGTTGGGCATACCTGTGTGTTCAGAAGCCACCCCGCATGAGGCAGGATACAGCGGGAAGCATTCTGGGCACGCGGAGTGCTGCTTCCCATGCGCGGGGCAAACCGAGAGCAGGTGCCTCCCTTGCGCTTCTGTCTGCCGAGACTTAGAGGCGCACAAGCACAAAGCTTCCCGCTGTGCGTGCTGCTGTACACAACCAGCCTCCAAACAAAGCAGGGCACTAAGGCAAGAGAACTAAGCGCCCCAGCAGGGAATCTGCCTGCGAGGGAACATGTGCAGCACGTCCCTTGTTCCGCTCGACACTTCCCTGACGCTTAGGCAAAGCCCACCTCAGCTGGCTTGTAGGCGTGCCTCCGTGCTCCGAAGCAGCCCCACGGCAGGCAGGAGAGAGCGGGAAGCATTCTGGGCACGCAGCGTGCTTGTTTGCATGCTCGGCACAAACCGGGAGCAGGTGCCTCCCTTGCGCTTCTATCTGCCGAGACTTGGAGCTGGCCAGCGCGCACCTTCCCGCTGTGTGTGCTGCTGTCTGCAACCAGCCGCAAAAGGAAGCAGGGCGCTAAGGCAAGCGCTCTGCGCACCCCAGGAGTGCTTCTGCCTGCCGAGGGCAGACACGCAGCCACTTCCCTGACTCTTAGGCAAAGTCTCCTCTCAGGTGGCTGTTGGGCATGCCTGTGTGTTCAGAAGCCACCCCGCATGAGACAGGATACAGCAGGAAGCATTCTGGGCACGCGGAGTGCTGCTTCCCATGCGCGGGGCAAACCGAGAGCAGGTGCCTCCCTTGCGCTTCTGTCTGCCGAGACTTAGAGGCGCAGAAGCACGAAGCTTCCCGCTGTGCGTGCTGCTGTACACAACCAGCCTCCAAACAAAGCAGGGCACTAAGGCAAGAGAACTAAGCGCCCCAGCAGGGAATCTGCCTGCGAGGGAACATGTGCAGCACATCCCTTGTTCCGCTCACCACTTCCCTGACTCTTAGGCAAAGCCCATCTCAGCTGGCTTGTAGGCGTGCCTCCGTGCTCCGAAGCAGCCCCACGGCAGGCAGGAGAGAACGGGAAGCATTCTGGGCATGCAGCGTGCTTGTTTGCATGCTCGGCACAAACCGGGAGCAGGTGCCTCGCTTGCGCTTCTATGTGCCGAGACTTGGAGCTGGCCAGTGCGCACCTTCCTGCTGTGTGTGCTGCTGTCCGCAAACAGCCTCCAAACAAAGCAGGGCAGTAAGGCAAGAGAAGTAAGCCCCTCAGGAGGGAATCTGCCTGCCAGGGAAGCTGTGCAGCACATCCCTTGTTCCGCTCGACACTTCCCTGACTCTTTTGCAAAGCCCATCTCAGCTGGCTAGTAGGCGTGCCTCCGTGCTCAGAATCAGCCCCGTGGCAGGCAGGACAGTGCGGGATGTCTTCTGGGCACGCAGCATGCTGCTTCCCATGCCCGGGACAAACTGTGAGCAGGAGCCTCGCTTGCGCTTCTATGTGCCGAGACTTGGAGCTGGCCAGCAGGCACCTTCCCGCTGTGTGTGCTGCTGTCCGCAAACAGCCTCCAAACAAAGCAGGGCACTAAGGCAAGAGAAGTAAGCGCCCCAGCAGGGAATCTGCCTGCGAGGGAACATGTGCAGCACGTCCCTTGTTCCGCTCGCCACTTCCCTGACCCTTAGGCAAAGCCCACCTCAGCTGGCTTGTAGGCGTGCCTCCGTGCTCCGAAGCAGCCCCACGGCAGGCAGGAGAGAGCGGGAAGTATTCTGAGCACGCAGCGTGCTTGTTTGCATGCTCGGCACAAACCGGGAGCAGGTGCCTCCCTTGCGCTTCTATCTGCCGAGACTTGGAGCTGGCCAGCGCGCACCTTCCCGCTCTGTGTGCTGCTGTCTGCAACCAGCCGCAAAAGGAAGCAGGGCGCTAAGGCAAGCGCTCTGGGCACCCCAGGAGTGCTTCTGCCTGCCGAGGGCAGACACGCAGCCACTTCCCTGACTCTTAGGCAAAGTCTCCTCTCAGGTGGCTGTTGGGCATGCCTGTGTGTTGAGAAGCCACCCCGCATGAGGCAGGATACAGCGGGAAGCATTCTGGGCACGCGGAGTGCTGCTTCCCATGCGCGGGGCAAACCGAAAGCAAGTGCCTCCCTTGCGCTTCTGTCTGCTGAGACTTAGAGGCGCACTAGCACGAAGCTTCCCGCTGTGCGTGCTGCTGTACACAACCAGCCTCCAAACAAAGCAGGGCACTAAGGCAAGAGAACTAAGCGCCCCAGCAGGGAATCTGCCTGCGAGGGAACATGTGCAGCACGTCCCTTGTTCCGCTCGCCACTTCCCTGACGCTTAGGCAAAGCCCACCTCAGCTGGCTTGTAGGCGTGCCTCCGTGCTCCGAAGCAGCCCCACGGCAGGCAGGAGAGAGCGGGAAGCATTCTGGGCACGCAGCGTGCTTGTTTGCATGCTCGGCACAAACCGGGAGCAGGTGCCTCGCTTGCGCTTCTATGTGCCGAGACTTGGAGCTGGCCAGCAGGCACCTTCCCGCTGTGTGTGCTGCTGTCCACAAACAGCCTCCAAACAAAGCAGGGCACTAAGGCAAGAGAACTAAGCGCCCCAGCAGGGAATCTGCCTGCGAGGGAACATGTGCAGCACGTCCCTTGTTCCGCTCACCACTTCCCTGACTCTTAGGCAAAGCCCATCTCAGCTGGCTTGTAGGCGTGCCTCCGTGCTCCGAAGCAGCCCCACGGCAGGCAGGAGAGAGCGGGAAGCATTCTGGGCACGCAGCGTGCTTGTTTGCATGCTCGGCACAAACCGGGAGCAGGTGCCTCGCTTGCGCTTCTATGTGCCGAGACTTGGAGCTGGCCAGTGTGCACCTTCCCGCTCTGTGTGCTGCTGTCCGCAACCAGCCTCAAAACAAAGCAGGGCACTAAGGCAAGAGAACTAAGCGCCCCAGCAGGGAATCTGCCTGCGAGGGAACATGTGCAGCACGTCCCTTGTTCCGCTCACCACTTCCCTGACTCTTAGGCAAAGCCCACCTCAGCTGGCTTGTAGGCGTGCCTCCGTGCTCCGAAGCAGCCCCACGGCAGGCAGGAGAGAGCGGGAAGCATTCTGGGCACGCAGCGTGCTTGTTTGCATGCTCGGCACAAACCGGGAGCAGGTGCCTCCCTTGCGCTTCTATGTGCCGAGACTTGGAGCTGGCCAGCGCGCACCTTCCCGCTCTGTGTGCTGCTGTCCGCAAACAGCCGCAGAAGTAAGCAGGGCGCTAAGGCAAGTGCTCTGGGCACCCCAGGAGTGCTTCTGCCTGCCGAGGGCAGACACGCAGCCACTTCCCTGACTCTTAGGCAAAGTCTGCTCTCAGGTGGCTGTTGGGCATGCCTGTGTGTTCAGAAGCCACCCTGCATCAGCCAGGATACAGCAGGAAGCATTCTGGGCACGCGGAGTGCTGCTTCCCATGCGCGGGGCAAACCGAGAGCAGGTGCCTCCCTTGCGCTTCTGTCTGCCGAGACTTAGAGGCACACAAGCACGAAGCTTCCCGCTGTGCGTGCTGCTGTCCACAAACAGCCTCCAAACAAAGCAGGGCACTAAGGCAAGAGAACTAAGCGCCCCAGCAGGGAATCTGCCTGCGAGGGAACATGTGCAGCACGTCCCTTGTTCCGCTCACCACTTCCCTGATGCTTAGGCAAAGCCCACCTCAGCTGGCTTGTAGGCGTGCCTCCGTGCTCCGAAGCAGCCCCACGGCAGGCAGGAGAGAGCGGGAAGCATTCTGGGCACGCAGCGTGCTTGTTTGCATGCTCGGCACAAACCGGGAGCAGGTGCCTCGCTTGCGCTTCTATGTGCCGAGACTTGGAGCTGGCCAGTGTGCACCTTCCCGCTCTGTGTGCTGCTGTCCGCAACCAGCCTCAAAACAAAGCAGGGCACTAAGGCAAGAGAACTAAGCGCCCCAGCAGGGAATCTGCCTGCGAGGGAAGCTGTGCAGCACATCCCTTGTTCCGCTCGACACTTCCCTGACTCTTTTGCAAAGCCCATCTCAGCTGGCTAGTAGGCGTGCCTCCGTGCTCAGAATCAGCCCCGTGGCAGGCAGGACAGTGCGGGATGTCTTCTGGGCACGCAGCATGCTGCTTCCCATGCCCGGGACAAACTGTGAGCAGGAGCCTCGCTTGCGCTTCTATGTGCCGAGACTTGGAGCTGGCCAGCAGGCACCTTCCCGCTGTGTGTGCTGCTGTCCGCAAACAGCCTCCAAACAAAGCAGGGCACTAAGGCAAGAGAAGTAAGCGCCCCAGCAGGGAATCTGCCTGCGAGGGAACATGTGCAGCACGTCCCTTGTTCCGCTCGCCACTTCCCTGACCCTTAGGCAAAGCCCACCTCAGCTGGCTTGTAGGCGTGCCTCCGTGCTCCGAAGCAGCCCCACGGCAGGCAGGAGAGAGCGGGAAGTATTCTGAGCACGCAGCGTGCTTGTTTGCATGCTCGGCACAAACCGGGAGCAGGTGCCTCCCTTGCGCTTCTATCTGCCGAGACTTGGAGCTGGCCAGCGCGCACCTTCCCGCTCTGTGTGCTGCTGTCTGCAACCAGCCGCAAAAGGAAGCAGGGCGCTAAGGCAAGCGCTCTGGGCACCCCAGGAGTGCTTCTGCCTGCCGAGGGCAGACACGCAGCCACTTCCCTGACTCTTAGGCAAAGTCTGCTCTCAGGTGGCTGTTGGGCATGCCTGTGTGTTGAGAAGCCACCCCGCATGAGGCAGGATACAGCGGGAAGCATTCTGGGCACGCGGAGTGCTGCTTCCCATGCGCGGGGCAAACCGAAAGCAAGTGCCTCCCTTGCGCTTCTGTCTGCTGAGACTTAGAGGCGCACTAGCACGAAGCTTCCCGCTGTGCGTGCTGCTGTACACAACCAGCCTCCAAACAAAGCAGGGCACTAAGGCAAGAGAACTAAGCGCCCCAGCAGGGAATCTGCCTGCGAGGGAACATGTGCAGCACGTCCCTTGTTCCGCTCGCCACTTCCCTGACGCTTAGGCAAAGCCCACCTCAGCTGGCTTGTAGGCGTGCCTCCGTGCTCCGAAGCAGCCCCACGGCAGGCAGGAGAGAGCGGGAAGCATTCTGGGCACGCAGCGTGCTTGTTTGCATGCTCGGCACAAACCAGGAGCAGGTGCCTCGCATGCGCTTCTATGTGCCGAGACTTGGAGCTGGCCAGCAGGCACCTTCCCGCTGTGTGTGCTGCTGTCCACAAACAGCCTCCAAACAAAGCAGGGCGCTAAGGCAAGAGAAGTCAGCGCCCCAGGAGGGAATCTGCCTGCGAGGGAACATGTGCAGCACGTCCCTTGTTCCGCTCACCACTTCCCTGACTCTTAGGCAAAGCCCATCTCAGCTGGCTTGTAGGCGTGCCTCCGTGCTCCGAAGCAGCCCCACGGCAGGCAGGAGAGAGCGGGAAGCATTCTGGGCACGCAGCGTGCTTGTTTGCATGCTCGGCACAAACCGGGAGCAGGTGCCTCGCTTGCGCTTCTATGTGCCGAGACTTGGAGCTGGCCAGTGTGCACCTTCCCGCTGTGTGTGCTGCTGTCCGCAACCAGCCTCAAAACAAAGCAGGGCACTAAGGCAAGAGAACTAAGCGCCCCAGCAGGGAATCTGCCTGCGAGGGAACATGTGCAGCACGTCCCTTGTTCCGCTCGCCACTTCCCTGACTCTTAGGCAAAGCCCACCTCAGCTGGCTTGTAGGCGTGCCTCCGTGCTCCGAAGCAGCCCCACGGCAGGCAGGAGAGAGCGGGAAGCATTCTGGGCACGCAGCGTGCTTGTTTGCATGCTCGGCACAAACCGGGAGCAGGTGCCTCCCTTGCGCTTCTATCTGCCGAGACTTGGAGCTGGCCAGCGCGCACCTTCCCGCTCTGTGTGCTGCTGTCTGCAACCAGCCGCAAAAGGAAGCAGGGCGCTAAGGCAAGCGCTCTGGGCACCCCAGGAGTGCTTCTGCCTGCCGAGGGCAGACACGCAGCCACTTCCCTGACTCTTAGGCAAAGTCTGCTCTCAGGTGGCTGTTGGGCATGCCTGTGTGTTGAGAAGCCACCCCGCATGAGGCAGGATACAGCGGGAAGCATTCTGGGCACGCGGAGTGCTGCTTCCCATGCGCGGGGCAAACCGAAAGCAAGTGCCTCCCTTGCGCTTCTGTCTGCTGAGACTTAGAGGCGCACTAGCACGAAGCTTCCCGCTGTGCGTGCTGCTGTACACAACCAGCCTCCAAACAAAGCAGGGCACTAAGGCAAGAGAACTAAGCGCCCCAGCAGGGAATCTGCCTGCGAGGGAACATGTGCAGCACGTCCCTTGTTCCGCTCGCCACTTCCCTGACGCTTAGGCAAAGCCCACCTCAGCTGGCTTGTAGGCGTGCCTCCGTGCTCCGAAGCAGCCCCACGGCAGGCAGGAGAGAGCGGGAAGCATTCTGGGCACGCAGCGTGCTTGTTTGCATGCTCGGCACAAACCAGGAGCAGGTGCCTCGCATGCGCTTCTATGTGCCGAGACTTGGAGCTGGCCAGCAGGCACCTTCCCGCTGTGTGTGCTGCTGTCCACAAACAGCCTCCAAACAAAGCAGGGCGCTAAGGCAAGAGAAGTCAGCGCCCCAGGAGGGAATCTGCCTGCGAGGGAACATGTGCAGCACGTCCCTTGTTCCGCTCACCACTTCCCTGACTCTTAGGCAAAGCCCATCTCAGCTGGCTTGTAGGCGTGCCTCCGTGCTCCGAAGCAGCCCCACGGCAGGCAGGAGAGAGCGGGAAGCATTCTGGGCACGCAGCGTGCTTGTTTGCATGCTCGGCACAAACCGGGAGCAGGTGCCTCGCTTGCGCTTCTATGTGCCGAGACTTGGAGCTGGCCAGTGTGCACCTTCCCGCTGTGTGTGCTGCTGTCCGCAACCAGCCTCAAAACAAAGCAGGGCACTAAGGCAAGAGAACTAAGCGCCCCAGCAGGGAATCTGCCTGCGAGGGAACATGTGCAGCACGTCCCTTGTTCCGCTCGCCACTTCCCTGACTCTTAGGCAAAGCCCACCTCAGCTGGCTTGTAGGCGTGCCTCCGTGCTCCGAAGCAGCCCCACGGCAGGCAGGAGAGAGCGGGAAGCATTCTGGGCACGCAGCGTGCTTGTTTGCATGCTCGGCACAAACCGGGAGCAGGTGCCTCCCTTGCGCTTCTATGTGCCGAGACTTGGAGCTGGCCAGCGCGCACCTTCCCGCTCTGTGTGCTGCTGTCCGCAAACAGCCGCAGAAGTAAGCAGGGCGCTAAGGCAAGTGCTCTGGGCACCCCAGGAGTGCTTCTGCCTGCCGAGGGCAGACACGCAGCCACTTCCCTGACTCTTAGGCAAAGTCTGCTCTCAGGTGGCTGTTGGGCATGCCTGTGTGTTCAGAAGCCACCCTGCATCAGCCAGGATACAGCAGGAAGCATTCTGGGCACGCGGAGTGCTGCTTCCCATGCGCGGGGCAAACCGAGAGCAGGTGCCTCCCTTGCGCTTCTGTCTGCCGAGACTTAGAGGCACACAAGCACGAAGCTTCCCGCTGTGCGTGCTGCTGTCCACAAACAGCCTCCAAACAAAGCAGGGCGCTAAGGCAAGAGAACTAAGCGCCCCAGCAGGGAATCTGCCTGCGAGGGAACATGTGTAGCACGTCCCTTGTTCCGCTCACCACTTCCCTGATGCTTAGGCAAAGCCCACCTCAGCTGGCTTGTAGGCGTGCCTCCGTGCTCCGAAGCAGCCCCACGGCAGGCAGGAGAGAGCGGGAAGCATTCTGGGCACGCAGCGTGCTTGTTTGCATGCTCGGCACAAACCGGGAGCAGGTGCCTCGCTTGCGCTTCTATGTGCCGAGACTTGGAGCTGGCCAGTGTGCACCTTCCCGCTCTGTGTGCTGCTGTCCGCAACCAGCCTCAAAACAAAGCAGGGCACTAAGGCAAGAGAACTAAGCGCCCCAGCAGGGAATCTGCCTGCGAGGGAACATGTGCAGCACGTCCCTTGTTCCGCTCGCCACTTCCCTGACGCTTAGGCAAAGCCCACCTCAGCTGGCTTGTAGGCGTGCCTCCGTGCTCCGAAGCAGCCCCACGGCAGGCAGGAGAGAGCGGGAAGCATTCTGGGCACGCAGCGTGCTTGTTTGCATGCTCGGCACAAACCGGGAGCAGGTGCCTCCCTTGCGCTTCTATGTGCCGAGACTTGGAGCTGGCCAGCGCGCACCTTCCCGCTCTGTGTGCTGCTGTCCGCAAACAGCCGCAGAAGTAAGCAGGGCGCTAAGGCAAGTGCTCTGGGCACCCCAGGAGTGCTTCTGCCTGCCGAGGGCAGACACGCAGCCACTTCCCTGACTCTTAGGCAAAGTCTGCTCTCAGGTGGCTGTTGGGCATGCCTGTGTGTTCAGAAGCCACCCTGCATCAGCCAGGATACAGCAGGAAGCATTCTGGGCACGCGGAGTGCTGCTTCCCATGCGCGGGGCAAACCGAGAGCAGGTGCCTCCCTTGCGCTTCTGTCTGCCGAGACTTAGAGGCACACAAGCACGAAGCTTCCCGCTGTGCGTGCTGCTGTCCACAAACAGCCTCCAAACAAAGCAGGGCACTAAGGCAAGAGAACTAAGCGCCCCAGCAGGGAATCTGCCTGCGAGGGAACATGTGCAGCACGTCCCTTGTTCCGCTCACCACTTCCCTGATGCTTAGGCAAAGCCCACCTCAGCTGGCTTGTAGGCGTGCCTCCGTGCTCCGAAGCAGCCCCACGGCAGGCAGGAGAGAGCGGGAAGCATTCTGGGCACGCAGCGTGCTTGTTTGCATGCTCGGCACAAACCGGGAGCAGGTGCCTCGCTTGCGCTTCTATGTGCCGAGACTTGGAGCTGGCCAGTGTGCACCTTCCCGCTCTGTGTGCTGCTGTCCGCAACCAGCCTCAAAACAAAGCAGGGCACTAAGGCAAGAGAACTAAGCGCCCCAGCAGGGAATCTGCCTGCGAGGGAAGCTGTGCAGCACATCCCTTGTTCCGCTCGACACTTCCCTGACTCTTTTGCAAAGCCCATCTCAGCTGGCTAGTAGGCGTGCCTCCGTGCTCAGAATCAGCCCCGTGGCAGGCAGGACAGTGCGGGATGTCTTCTGGGCACGCAGCATGCTGCTTCCCATGCCCGGGACAAACTGTGAGCAGGAGCCTCGCTTGCGCTTCTATGTGCCGAGACTTGGAGCTGGCCAGTGTGCACCTTCCCGCTCTGTGTGCTGCTGTCCGCAACCAGCCTCAAAACAAAGCAGGGCACTAAGGCAAGAGAACTAAGCGCCCCAGCAGGGAATCTGCCTGCGAGGGAACATGTGCAGCACGTCCCTTGTTCCGCTCGCCACTTCCCTGACGCTTAGGCAAAGCCCACCTCAGCTGGCTTGTAGGCGTGCCTCCGTGCTCCGAAGCAGCCCCACGGCAGGCAGGAGAGAGCGGGAAGCATTCTGGGCACGCAGCGTGCTTGTTTGCATGCTCGGCACAAACCGGGAGCAGGTGCCTCCCTTGCGCTTCTATGTGCCGAGACTTGGAGCTGGCCAGCGCGCACCTTCCCGCTCTGTGTGCTGCTGTCCGCAAACAGCCGCAGAAGTAAGCAGGGCGCTAAGGCAAGTGCTCTGGGCACCCCAGGAGTGCTTCTGCCTGCCGAGGGCAGACACGCAGCCACTTCCCTGACTCTTAGGCAAAGTCTGCTCTCAGGTGGCTGTTGGGCATGCCTGTGTGTTCAGAAGCCACCCTGCATCAGCCAGGATACAGCAGGAAGCATTCTGGGCACGCGGAGTGCTGCTTCCCATGCGCGGGGCAAACCGAGAGCAGGTGCCTCCCTTGCGCTTCTGTCTGCCGAGACTTAGAGGCACACAAGCACGAAGCTTCCCGCTGTGCGTGCTGCTGTCCGCAACCAGCCTCAAAACAAAGCAGGGCACTAAGGCAAGAGAACTAAGCGCCCCAGCAGGGAATCTGCCTGCGAGGGAACATGTGCAGCACGTCCCTTGTTCCGCTCGCCACTTCCCTGACGCTTAGGCAAAGCCCACCTCAGCTGGCTTGTAGGCGTGCCTCCGTGCTCCGAAGCAGCCCCACGGCAGGCAGGAGAGAGCGGGAAGCATTCTGGGCACGCAGCGTGCTTGTTTGCATGCTCGGCACAAACCGGGAGCAGGTGCCTCCCTTGCGCTTCTATGTGCCGAGACTTGGAGCTGGCCAGCGCGCACCTTCCCGCTCTGTGTGCTGCTGTCCGCAAACAGCCGCAGAAGTAAGCAGGGCGCTAAGGCAAGCGCTCTGGGAACCCCAGGAGTGCTTCTGCCTGCCGAGGGCAGACACGCAGCCACTTCCCTGACTCTTAGGCAAAGTCTGCTCTCAGGTGGCTGTTGGGCATGCCTGTGTGTTCAGAAGCCACCCCGCATGAGGCAGGATACAGCAGGAAGCATTCTGGGCACGCGGAGTGCTGCTTCCCATGCGCGGGGCAAACCGAGAGCAGGTGCCTCACTTGCGCTTCTGTCTGCCGAGACTTAGAGGCGCACAAGCACAAAGCTTCCCGCTGTGCGTGCTGCTGTCCACAAACAGCCTCCAAACAAAGCAGGGCGCTAAGGCAAGAGAACTAAGCGCCCCAGCAGGGAATCTGCCTGCGAGGGAACATGTGCAGCACGTCCCTTGTTCCGCTCACCACTTCCCTGACGCTTAGGCAAAGCCCACCTCAGCTGGCTTGTAGGCGTGCCTCCGTGCTCCGAAGCAGCCCCACGGCAGGCAGGAGAGAGCGGGAAGCATTCTGGGCACGCAGCGTGCTTGTTTGCATGCTCGGCACAAACCGGGAGCAGGTGCCTCCCTTGCGCTTCTATGTGCCGAGACTTGGAGCTGGCCAGCGCGCACCTTCCCGCTCTGTGTGCTGCTGTCCGCAAACAGCCGCAGAAGTAAGCAGGGCGCTAAGGCAAGCGCTCTGGGCACCCCAGGAGTGCTTCTGCCTGCCGAGGGCAGACACGCAGCCACTTCCCTGACTCTTAGGCAAAGTCTGCTCTCAGGTGGCTGTTGGGCATGCCTGTGTGTTCAGAAGCCACCCCGCATGAGGCAGGATACAGCAGGAAGCATTCTGGGCACGCGGAGTGTGCTTCCCATGCGCGGGGCAAACCGAGAGCAGGTGCCTCCCTTGCGCTTCTGTCTGCCGAGACTTAGAGGCACACAAGCACGAAGCTTCCCGCTGTGTGTGCTGCTGTCCACAACCAGCCTCCAAACAAAGCAGGGCACTAAGGCAAGAGAACTAAGCGCCCCAGCAGGGAATCTGCCTGCGAGGGAACATGTGCAGCACGTCCCTTGTTCCGCTCACGACTTCCCTGACGCTTAGGCAAAGCCCACCTCAGCTGGCTTGTAGGTGTGCCTCCGTGCTCCGAAGCAGCCCCACGGCAGGCAGGAGAGAGCGGGAAGAATTCTGGGCACGCAGCGTGCTTGTTTGCATGCTCGGCACAAACCGGGAGCAGGTGCCTCCCTTGCGCTTCTATGTGCCGAGACTTGGAGCTGGCCAGCGCGCACCTTCCCGCTCTGTGTGCTGCTGTCCGCAAACAGCCGCAGAAGTAAGCAGGGCGCTAAGGCAAGCGCTCTGGGCACCCCAGGAGTGCTTCTGCCTGCCGAGGGCAGACACGCAGCCACTTCCCTGACTCTTAGGCAAAGTCTGCTCTCAGGTGGCTGTTGGGCATGCCTGTGTGTTCAGAAGCCACCCCGCATGAGGCAGGATACAGCAGGAAGCATTCTGGGCACGCGGAGTGCTGCTTCCCATGCGCGGGGCAAACCGAGAGCAGGTGCCTCACTTGCGCTTCTGTCTTCCGAGACTTAGAGGCGCACAAGCACAAAGCTTCCCGCTGTGCATGCTGCTGTCCACAAACAGCCTCCAAACAAAGCAGGGCACTAAGGCAAGAGAACTAAGCGCCCCAGCAGGGAATCTGCCTGCGAGGGAACATGTGCAGCACGTCCCTTGTTCCGCTCACCACTTCCCTGATGCTTAGGCAAAGCCCACCTCAGCTGGCTTGTAGGCGTGCCTCCGTGCTCCGAAGCAGCCCCACGGCAGGCAGGAGAGAGCGGGAAGCATTCTGGGCACGCAGCGTGCTTGTTTGCATGCTCGGCACAAACCGGGAGCAGGTGCCTCGCTTGCGCTTCTATGTGCCGAGACTTGGAGCTGGCCAGTGTGCACCTTCCCGCTCTGTGTGCTGCTGTCCGCAACCAGCCTCAAAACAAAGCAGGGCACTAAGGCAAGAGAACTAAGCGCCCCAGCAGGGAATCTGCCTGCGAGGGAACATGTGCAGCACGTCCCTTGTTCCGCTCGCCACTTCCCTGACGCTTAGGCAAAGCCCACCTCAGCTGGCTTGTAGGCGTGCCTCCGTGCTCCGAAGCAGCCCCACGGCAGGCAGGAGAGAGCGGGAAGCATTCTGGGCACGCAGCGTGCTTGTTTGCATGCTCGGCACAAACCGGGAGCAGGTGCCTCCCTTGCGCTTCTATCTGCCGAGACTTGGAGCTGGCCAGCGCGCACCTTCCCGCTCTGTGTGCTGCTGTCCGCAAACAGCCGCAGAAGTAAGCAGGGCGCTAAGGCAAGTGCTCTGCGCACCCCAGGAGTGCTTCTGCCTGCCGAGGGCAGACACGCAGCCACTTCCCTGACTCTTAGGCAAAGTCTGCTCTCAGGTGGCTGTTGGGCATGCCTGTGTGTTCAGAAGCCACCCCGCATGAGACAGGATACAGCAGGAAGCATTCTGGGCACACGGAGTGCTGCTTCCCATGCGCGGGCAAACCGAGAGCAGGTGCCTCCCTTGCGCTTCTGTCTGCCGAGACTTAGAGGCACACAAGCACGAAGCTTCCCGCTGTGCGTGCTGCTGTCCACAACCAGCCTCCAAACAAAGCAGGGCACTAAGGCAAGAGAACTAAGCGCCCCAGCAGGGAATCTGCCTGCGAGGGAACATGTGCAGCACGTCCCTTGTTCCGCTCGCCACTTCCCTGACGCTTAGGCAAAGCCCACCTCAGCTGGCTTGTAGGCGTGCCTCCGTGCTCCGAAGCAGCCCCACGGCAGGCAGGAGAGAGCGGGAAGCATTCTGGGCACGCAGCGTGCTTGTTTGCATGCTCGGCACAAACCGGGAGCAGGTGCCTCCCTTGCGCTTCTATCTGCCGAGACTTGGAGCTGGCCAGCGCGCACCTTCCCGCTCTGTGTGCTGCTGTCCGCAAACAGCCGCAGAAGTAAGCAGGGCGCTAAGGCAAGTGCTCTGCGCACCCCAGGAGTGCTTCTGCCTGCCGAGGGCAGACACGCAGCCACTTCCCTGACTCTTAGGCAAAGTCTGCTCTCAGGTGGCTGTTGGGCATGCCTGTGTGTTCAGAAGCCACCCCGCATGAGACAGGATACAGCAGGAAGCATTCTGGGCACACGGAGTGCTGCTTCCCATGCGCGGGGCAAACCGAAAGCAAGTGCCTCCCTTGCGCTTCTGTCTGCCGAGACTTAGAGGCGCACAAGCACGAAGCTTCCCGCTGTGCGTGCTGCTGTCCACAACCAGCCTCCAAACAAAGCAGGGCACTAAGGCAAGAGAACTAAGCGCCCCAGCAGGGAATCTGCCTGCGAGGGAACATGTGCAGCACGTCCCTTGTTCCGCTCACGACTTCCCTGACGCTTAGGCAAAGCCCACCTCAGCTGGCTTGTAGGCGTGCCTCCGTGCTCCGAAGCAGCCCCACGGCAGGCAGGAGAGAGCGGGAAGCATTCTGGGCACGCAGCGTGCTTGTTTGCATGCTCGGCACAAACCGGGAGCAGGTGCCTCCCTTGCGCTTCTATGTGCCGAGACTTGGAGCTGGCCAGCGCGCACCTTCCCGCTCTGTGTGCTGCTGTCCGCAAACAGCCGCAGAAGTAAGCAGGGCGCTAAGGCAAGCGCTCTGGGAACCCCAGGAGTGCTTCTGCCTGCCGAGGGCAGACACGCAGCCACTTCCCTGACTCTTAGGCAAAGTCTGCTCTCAGGTGGCTGTTGGGCATGCCTGTGTGTTCAGAAGCCACCCCGCATGAGGCAGGATACAGCAGGAAGCATTCTGGGCACGCGGAGTGTGCTTCCCATGCGCGGGGCAAACCGAGAGCAGGTGCCTCCCTTGCGCTTCTGTCTGCCGAGACTTAGAGGCACACAAGCACGAAGCTTCCCGCTGTGCGTGCTGCTGTCCACAACCAGCCTCCAAACAAAGCAGGGCACTAAGGCAAGAGAACTAAGCGCCCCAGCAGGGAATCTGCCTGCGAGGGAACATGTGCAGCACGTCCCTTGTTCCGCTCACGACTTCCCTGACGCTTAGGCAAAGCCCACCTCAGCTGGCTTGTAGGTGTGCCTCCGTGCTCCGAAGCAGCCCCACGGCAGGCAGGAGAGAGCGGGAAGAATTCTGGGCACGCAGCGTGCTTGTTTGCATGCTCGGCACAAACCGGGAGCAGGTGCCTCCCTTGCGCTTCTATGTGCCGAGACTTGGAGCTGGCCAGCGCGCACCTTCCCGCTCTGTGTGCTGCTGTCCGCAAACAGCCGCAGAAGTAAGCAGGGCGCTAAGGCAAGCGCTCTGGGCACCCCAGGAGTGCTTCTGCCTGCCGAGGGCAGACACGCAGCCACTTCCCTGACTCTTAGGCAAAGTCTGCTCTCAGGTGGCTGTTGGGCATGCCTGTGTGTTCAGAAGCCACCCCGCATGAGGCAGGATACAGCAGGAAGCATTCTGGGCACGCGGAGTGTGCTTCCCATGCGCGGGGCAAACCGAGAGCAGGTGCCTCCCTTGCGCTTCTGTCTGCCGAGACTTAGAGGCACACAAGCACGAAGCTTCCCGCTGTGCGTGCTGCTGTCCACAACCAGCCTCCAAACAAAGCAGGGCACTAAGGCAAGAGAACTAAGCGCCCCAGCAGGGAATCTGCCTGCGAGGGAACATGTGCAGCACGTCCCTTGTTCCGCTCACGACTTCCCTGACGCTTAGGCAAAGCCCACCTCAGCTGGCTTGTAGGTGTGCCTCCGTGCTCCGAAGCAGCCCCACGGCAGGCAGGAGAGAGCGGGAAGCATTCTGGGCACGCAGCGTGCTTGTTTGCATGCTCGGCACAAACCGGGAGCAGGTGCCTCCCTTGCGCTTCTATGTGCCGAGACTTGGAGCTGGCCAGCGCGCACCTTCCCGCTCTGTGTGCTGCTGTCCGCAAACAGCCGCAGAAGTAAGCAGGGCGCTAAGGCAAGCGCTCTGGGCACCCCAGGAGTGCTTCTGCCTGCCGAGGGCAGACACGCAGCCACTTCCCTGACTCTTAGGCAAAGTCTGCTCTCAGGTGGCTGTTGGGCATGCCTGTGTGTTCAGAAGCCACCCCGCATGAGGCAGGATACAGCAGGAAGCATTCTGGGCACGCGGAGTGCTGCTTCCCATGCGCGGGGCAAACCGAGAGCAGGTGCCTCACTTGCGCTTCTGTCTTCCGAGACTTAGAGGCGCACAAGCACAAAGCTTCCCGCTGTGCATGCTGCTGTCCACAAACAGCCTCCAAACAAAGCAGGGCACTAAGGCAAGAGAACTAAGCGCCCCAGCAGGGAATCTGCCTGCGAGGGAACATGTGCAGCACGTCCCTTGTTCCGCTCACCACTTCCCTGATGCTTAGGCAAAGCCCACCTCAGCTGGCTTGAAGGCGTGCCTCCGTGCTCCGAAGCAGCCCCACGGCAGGCAGGAGAGAGCGGGAAGCATTCTGGGCACGCAGCGTGCTTGTTTGCATGCTCGGCACAAACCGGGAGCAGGTGCCTCGCTTGCGCTTCTATGTGCCGAGACTTGGAGCTGGCCAGTGTGCACCTTCCCGCTCTGTGTGCTGCTGTCCGCAACCAGCCTCAAAACAAAGCAGGGCACTAAGGCAAGAGAACTAAGCGCCCCAGCAGGGAATCTGCCTGCGAGGGAACATGTGCAGCACGTCCCTTGTTCCGCTCGCCACTTCCCTGACGCTTAGGCAAAGCCCACCTCAGCTGGCTTGTAGGCGTGCCTCCGTGCTCCGAAGCAGCCCCACGGCAGGCAGGAGAGAGCGGGAAGCATTCTGGGCACGCAGCGTGCTTGTTTGCATGCTCGGCACAAACCGGGAGCAGGTGCCTCCCTTGCGCTTCTATGTGCCGAGACTTGGAGCTGGCCAGCGCGCACCTTCCCGCTCTGTGTGCTGCTGTCCGCAAACAGCCGCAGAAGTAAGCAGGGCGCTAAGGCAAGTGCTCTGCGCACCCCAGGAGTGCTTCTGCCTGCCGAGGGCAGACACGCAGCCACTTCCCTGACTCTTAGGCAAAGTCTGCTCTCAGGTGGCTGTTGGGCATGCCTGTGTGTTCAGAAGCCACCCCGCATGAGACAGGATACAGCAGGAAGCATTCTGGGCACACGGAGTGCTGCTTCCCATGCGCGGGGCAAACCGAGAGCAGGTGCCTCCCTTGCGCTTCTGTCTGCCGAGACTTAGAGGCACACAAGCACGAAGCTTCCC
Organism: Rhea pennata; assembly: GCF_028389875.1. Classification (NCBI taxonomy): domain Eukaryota; kingdom Metazoa; phylum Chordata; class Aves; order Rheiformes; family Rheidae; genus Rhea; species Rhea pennata. Next base: position 1,468,599 of record NC_084692.1, read on the forward strand.
GCTGTGCGTGCTGCTGTCCACAACCAGCCTCCAAACAAAGCAGGGCACTAAGGCAAGAGAACTAAGCGCCCCAGCAGGGAATCTGCCTGCGAGGGAACATGTGCAGCACGTCCCTTGTTCCGCTCGCCACTTCCCTGACGCTTAGGCAAAGCCCACCTCAGCTGGCTTGTAGGCGTGCCTCCGTGCTCCGAAGCAGCCCCACGGCAGGCAGGAGAGAGCGGGAAGCATTCTGGGCACGCAGCGTGCTTGTTTGCATGCTCGGCACAAACCGGGAGCAGGTGCCTCCCTTGCGCTTCTATGTGCCGAGACTTGGAGCTGGCCAGCGCGCACCTTCCCGCTCTGTGTGCTGCTGTCCGCAAACAGCCGCAGAAGTAAGCAGGGCGCTAAGGCAAGCGCTCTGGGCACCCCAGGAGTGCTTCTGCCTGCCGAGGGCAGACACGCAGCCACTTCCCTGACTCTTAGGCAAAGTCTGCTCTCAGGTGGCTGTTGGGCATGCCTGTGTGTTCAGAAGCCACCCCGCATCAGCCAGGATACAGCAGGAAGCATTCTGGGCACGCGGAGTGCTGCTTCCCGTGCGCGGGGCAAACCGAGAGCAGGTGCCTCCCTTGCGCTTCTGTCTGCCGAGACTTAGAGGCACACAAGCACGAAGCTTCCCGCTGTGCGTGCTGCTGTCCGCAACCAGCCTCCAAACAAAGCAGGGCACTAAGGCAAGAGAACTAAGCGCCCCAGCAGGGAATCTGCCTGCGAGGGAACATGTGCAGCACGTCCCTTGTTCCGCTCACCACTTCCCTGACGCTTAGGCAAAGCCCACCTCAGCTGGCTTGTAGGCGTGCCTCCGTGCTCCGAAGCAGCCCCACGGCAGGCAGGAGAGAGCGGGAAGCATTCTGGGCACGCAGCGTGCTTGTTTGCATGCTCGGCACAAACCCGGAGCAGGTGCCTCCCTTGCGCTTCTATCTGCCGAGACTTGGAGCTGGCCAGCGCGCACCTTCCCGCTCTGTGTGCTGCTGTCCGCAACCAGCTGCAGAAGTAAGCAGGGCGCTAAGGCAAGCGCTCTGGGCACCCCAGGAGTGCTTCTGCCTGCCGAGGGCAGACACGCAGCCACTTCCCTGACTCTTAGGCAAAGTCTGCTCTCAGGTGGCTGTTGGGCATGCCTGTGTGTTGAGAAGCCACCCCGCATCAGCCAGGATACAGCAGGAAGCATTCTGGGCACGCGGAGTGCTGCTTCCCGTGCGCGGGGCAAACCGAGAGCAGGTGCCTCCCTTGCGCTTCTGTCTGCCGAGACTTAGAGGCGCACTAGCACGAAGCTTCCCGCTGTGCGTGCTGCTGTCCACAACCAGCCTCCAAACAAAGCAGGGCACTAAGGCAAGAGAACTAAGCGCCCCAGCAGGGAATCTGCCTGCGAGGGAACATGTGCAGCACGTCCCTTGTTCCGCTCGCCACTTCCCTGACGCTTAGGCAAAGCCCACCTCAGCTGGCTTGTAGGCGTGCCTCCGTGCTCCGAAGCAGCCCCACGGCAGGCAGGAGAGAGCGGGAAGCATTCTGGGCACGCAGCGTGCTTGTTTGCATGCTCGGCACAAACCGGGAGCAGGTGCCTCGCTTGCGCTTCTATCTGCCGAGACTTGGAGGTGGCCAGTGCGCACCTTCCCGCTGTGTGTGCTGCTGTCCGCAAACAGCCTCCAAACAAAGCAGGGCGCTAAGGCAAGAGAAGTAAGCGCCCCAGGAGGGAATCTGCCTGCGAGGGAAGCTGTGCAGCACATCCCTTGTTCCGCTCGACACTTCCCTGACTCTTTTGCAAAGCCCATCTCAGCTGGCTTGTAGGCGTGCCTCCATGCTCAGAAGCAGCCCCGTGGCAGGCAGGACAGTGCGGGATGTCTTCTGGGCGCGCAGCATGCTGCTTCCCATGCCCGGGACAAACTGTGAGCAGGAGCCTCGCTTGCGCTTCTATGTGCCGAGACTTGGAGCTGGCCAGCAGGCACCTTCCCACTGTGTGTGCTGCTGTCCGCAAACAGCCTCCAAACAAAGCAGGGCAGTAAGGCAAGAGAACTAAGCGCCCCAGCAGGGAATCTGCCTGCGAGGGAACATGTGCAGCACGTCTCTTGTTCCGCTCGCCACTTCCCTGACCCTTAGGCAAAGCCCACCTCAGCTGGCTTGTAGGCGTGCCTCCGTGCTCCGAAGCAGCCCCACGGCAGGCAGGAGAGAGCGGGAAGCATTCTGGGCACGCAGCGTGCTTGTTTGCATGCTCGGCACAAACCGGGAGCAGGTGCCTCCCTTGCGCTTCTATGTGCCGAGACTTGGAGCTGGCCAGCGCGCACCTTCCCGCTCTGTGTGCTGCTGTCTGCAACCAGCCGCAAAAGGAAGCAGGGCGCTAAGGCAAGCGCTCTGCGCACCCCAGGAGTGCTTCTGCCTGCCGAGGGCAGACACGCAGCCACTTCCCTGACTCTTAGGCAAAGTCTGCTCTCAGGTGGCTGTTGGGCATGCCTGTGTGTTCAGAAGCCACCCCGCATGAGGCAGGATACAGCAGGAAGCATTCTGGGCACGCGGAGTGCTGCTTCCCGTGCGCGGGGCAAACCGAGAGCAATTACCTTCCTTGCGCTTCTGTCTGCCGAGACTTAGAGAGGCACAAGCACGAAGCTTCCCGCTGTGTGTGCTGCTGTCCACAACCAGCCTCCAAACAAAGCAGGGCACTAAGGCAAGAGAAGTAAGCGCCCCAGCAGGGAATCTGCCTGCGAGGGAACATGTGCAGCACGTCCCTTGTTCCGCTCACCACTTCCCTGACTCTTAGGCAAAGCCCATCTCAGCTGGCTTGTAGGCGTGCCTCCGTGCTCCGAAGCAGCCCCACGGCAGGCAGGAGAGAGCGGGAAGCATTCTGGGCACGCAGCGTGCTTGTTTGCATGCTCGGCACAAACCGGGAGCAGGTGCCTCCCTTGCGCTTCTATCTGCCGAGACTTGGAGCTGGCCAGCGCGCACCTTCCCGCTCTGTGTGCTGCTGTCCGCAAACAGCCGCAAAAGGAAGCAGGGCGCTAAGGCAAGCGCTCTGCGCACCCCAGGAGTGCTTCTGCCTGCCGAGGGCAGACACGCAGCCACTTCCCTGACTCTTAGGCAAAGTCTGCTCTCAGGTGGCTGTTGGGCATGCCTGTGTGTTGAGAAGCCACCCCGCATGAGGCAGGATACAGCAGGAAGCATTCTGGGCACGCGGAGTGCTGCTTCCCGTGCGCGGGGCAAACCGAGAGCAGGTGCCTCCCTTGCGCTTCTGTCTGCCGAGACTTAGAGGCGCACTAGCACGAAGCTTCCCGCTGTGCGTGCTGCTGTCCACAACCAGCCTCCAAACAAATCAGGGCACTAAGGCAAGAGAACTAAGCGCCCCAGCAGAGAATCTGCCTGCGAGGGAACATGTACAGCACGTCCCTTGTTCCGCTCGCCACTTCCCTGACGCTTAGGCAAAGCCCACCTCAGCTGGCTTGTAGGCGTGCCTCCGTGCTCCGAAGCAGCCCCACGGCAGGCAGGAGAGAGCGGGAAGCATTCTTGGCACGCAGCGTGCTTGTTTGCATGCTCGGCACAAACCGGGAGCAGGTGCCTCCCTTGCGCTTCTATGTGCCGAGACTTGGAGCTGGCCAGCGCGCACCTTCCCGCTCTGTGTGCTGCTGTCCGCAACCAGCCGCAAAAGGAAGCAGGGCGCTAAGGCAAGCGCTCTGCGCACCCCAGGAGTGCTTCTGCCTGCCGAGGGCAGACACGCAGCCACTTCCCTGACTCTTAGGCAAAGTCTCCTCTCAGGTGGCTGTTGGGCATGCCTGTGTGTTCAGAAGCCACCCCGCATGAGGCAGGATACAGCAGGAAGCATTCTGGGCACGCGGAGTGCTGCTTCCCGTGCGCGGGGCAAACCGAGAGCAATTACCTTCCTTGCGCTTCTGTCTGCCGAGACTTAGAGAGGCACAAGCACGAAGCTTCCCGCTGTGTGTGCTGCTGTCCACAACCAGCCTCCAAACAAAGCAGGGCACTAAGGCAAGAGAACTAAGCGCCCCAGCAGGGAATCTGCCTGCGAGGGAACATGTGCAGCACGTCCCTTGTTCCGCTCACCACTTCCCTGACTCTTAGGCAAAGCCCATCTCAGCTGGCTTGTAGGCGTGCCTCCGTGCTCCGAAGCAGCCCCACGGCAGGCAGGAGAGAGCGGGAAGCATTCTGGGCACGCAGCGTGCTTGTTTGCATGCTCGGCACAAACCGGGAGCAGGTGCCTCCCTTGCGCTTCTATGTGCCGAGACTTGGAGCTGGCCAGCGCGCACCTTCCCGCTCTGTGTGCTGCTGTCCGCAACCAGCCGCAAAAGGAAGCAGGGCGCTAAGGCAAGCGCTCTGCGCACCCCAGGAGTGCTTCTGCCTGCCGAGGGCAGACACGCAGCCACTTCCCTGACTCTTAGGCAAAGTCTCCTCTCAGGTGGCTGTTGGGCATGCCTGTGTGTTGAGAAGCCACCCCGCATGAGGCAGGATACAGCAGGAAGCATTCTGGGCACGCGGAGTGCTGCTTCCCGTGCGCGGGGCAAACCGAGAGCAGGTGCCTCCCTTGCGCTTCTGTCTGCCGAGACTTAGAGGCGCACTAGCACGAAGCTTCCCGCTGTGCGTGCTCCTGTCCACAACCAGCCTCCAAACAAAGCAGGGCACTAAGGCAAGAGAACTAAGCGCCCCAGCAGGGAATCTGCCTACGAGGGAACATGTGCAGCACGTCCCGTGATCCGCTCACGACTTCCCTGACGCTTAGGCAAAGCCCACCTCAGCTGGCTTGTAGGCGTGCCTCCGTGCTCCGAAGCAGCCCCACGGCAGGCAGGAGAGAGCGGGAAGCATTCTGGGCACGCAGCGTGCTTGTTTGCATGCTCGGCACAAACCGGGAGCAGGTGCCTCCCTTGCGCTTCTATCTGCCGAGACTTGGAGCTGGCCAGCGCGCACCTTCCCGCTCTGTGTGCTGCTGTCCGCAACCAGCCGCAGAAGTAAGCAGGGCGCTAAGGCAAGCGCTCTGGGCACCCCAGGAGTGCTTCTGCCTGCCGAGGGCAGACACGCAGCCACTTCCCTGACTCTTAGGCAAAGTCTCCTCTCAGTTGGCTGTTGGGCATGCCTCTGTGTTGAGAAGCCACCCCGCATAAGCCAGGATACAGCAGGAAGCATTCTGGGCACGCGGAGTGCTGCTTCCCATGCGCGGGGCAAACCGAGAGCAGGTGCCTCCCTTGCGCTTCTGTCTGCTGAGACTTAGAGGCGCACAAGCACGAAGCTTCCCGCTGTGCGTGCTGCTGTCCACAACCAGCCTCCAAACAAAGCAGGGCACTAAGGCAAGAGAACTAAGCGCCCTAGCAGGGAATCTGCCTGCGAGGGAACATGTGCAGCACGTCCCTTGTTCCGCTCGCCACTTCCCTGACCCTTAGGCAAAGCCCACCTCAGCTGGCTTGTAGGCGTGCCTCCGTGCTCCGAAGCAGCCCCACGGCAGGCAGGAGAGAGCGGGAAGCATTCTGGGCACGCAGCGTGCTTGTTTGCATGCTCGGCACAAACCGGGAGCAGGTGCCTCCCTTGCGCTTCTATGTGCCGAGACTTGGAGCTGGCCAGCAGGCACCTTCCCGCTGTGTGTGCTGCTGTCCGCAAACAGCCTCCAAACAAAGCAGGGCAGTAAGGCAAGAGAAGTAAGCGCCCCAGCAGGGAATCTGCCTGCGAGGGAACATGTGCAGCACGTCCCTTGTTCCGCTCGCCACTTCCCTGACTCTTAGGCAAAGCCCATCTCAGCTGGCTTGTAGGCGTGCCTCCATGCTCCGAAGCAGCCCCACGGCAGGCAGGAGAGAGCGGGAAGCATTCTGGGCACGCAGCGTGCTTGTTTGCATGCTCGGCACAAACCGGGAGCAGGTGCCTCCCTTGCGCTTCTATGTGCCGAGACTTGGAGCTGGCCAGCGCGCACCTTCCCGCTCTGTGTGCTGCTGTCCGCAACCAGCCGCAAAAGGAAGCAGGGCGCTAAGGCAAGCGCTCTGCGCACCCCAGGAGTGCTTCTGCCTGCCGAGGGCAGACACGCAGCCACTTCCCTGACTCTTAGGCAAAGTCTGCTCTCAGGTGGCTGTTGGGCATGCCTCTGTGTTGAGAAGCCACCCCGCATAAGCCAGGATACAGCGGGAAGCATTCTGGGCACGCGGAGTGCTGCTTCCCGTGCGGGGGGCAAACCGAGAGCAGGTGCCTCCCTTGCGCTTCTGTCTGCTGAGACTTAGAGGCGCACAAGCACGAAGCTTCCCGCTGTGCGTGCTGCTGTCCACAACCAGCCTCCAAACAAAGCAGGGCACTAAGGCAAGAGAACTAAGCGCCCCAGCAGGGAATCTGCCTGCGAGGGAACATGTGCAGCACGTCCCTTGTTCCGCTCACCACTTCCCTGACTCTTAGGCAAAGCCCATCTCAGCTGGCTTGTAGGCGTGCCTCCGTGCTCCGAAGCAGCCCCACGGCAGGCAGGAGAGAGCGGGAAGCATTCTGGGCACGCAGCGTGCTTGTTTGCATGCTCGGCACAAACCGGGAGCAGGTGCCTCGCTTGCGCTTCTATCTGCCGAGACTTGGAGGTGGCCAGTGCGCACCTTCCCGCTGTGTGTGCTGCTGTCCGCAAACAGCCTCCAAACAAAGCAGGGCGCTAAGGCAAGAGAAGTAAGCCCCTCAGGAGGGAATCTGCCTGCGAGGGAAGCTGTGCAGCACATCCCTTGTTCCGCTCACCACTTCCCTGACTCTTAGGCAAAGCCCATCTCAGCTGGCTTGTAGGCGTGCCTCCATGCTCAGAAGCAGCCCCGTGGCAGGCAGGACAGTGCGGGATGTCTTCTGGGCGCGCAGCATGCTGCTTCCCATGCCCGGGACAAACTGTGAGCAGGAGCCTCGCTTGCGCTTCTATGTGCCGAGACTTGGAGCTGGCCAGCAGGCACCTTCCCGCTGTGTGTGCTGCTGTCCGCAAACAGCCTCCAAACAAAGCAGGGCAGTAAGGCAAGAGAACTAAGCGCCCCAGCAGGGAATCTGCCTGCGAGGGAACATGTGCAGCACGTCCCTTGTTCCGCTCGCCACTTCCCTGACGCTTAGGCAAAGCCCACCTCAGCTGGCTTGTAGGCGTGCCTCCGTGCTCCGAAGCAGCCCCACGGCAGGCAGGAGAGAGCGGGAAGCATTCTGGGCACGCAGCGTGCTTGTTTGCATGCTCGGCACAAACCGGGAGCAGGTGCCTCCCTTGCGCTTCTATGTGCCGAGACTTGGAGCTGGCCAGCGCGCACCTTCCCGCTCTGTGTGCTGCTGTCTGCAACCAGCCGCAAAAGGAAGCAGGGCGCTAAGGCAAGCGCTCTGCGCACCCCAGGAGTGCTTCTGCCTGCCGAGGGCAGACACGCAGCCACTTCCCTGACTCTTAGGCAAAGTCTCCTCTCAGGTGGCTGTTGGGCATGCCTGTGTGTTGAGAAGCCACCCCGCATGAGCCAGGATACAGCAGGAAGCATTCTGGGCACGCGGAGTGCTGCTTCCCATGCGCTGGGCAAACCGAAAGCAAGTGCCTCCCTTGCGCTTCTGTCTGCTGAGACTTAGAGGCGCACTAGCACGAAGCTTCCCGCTGTGCGTGCTGCTGTCCACAACCAGCCTCCAAACAAAGCAGGGCACTAAGGCAAGAGAACTAAGCGCCCCAGCAGAGAATCTGCCTGCGAGGGAACATGTGCAGCACGTCCCTTGTTCCGCTCGCCACTTCCCTGACGCTTAGGCAAAGCCCACCTCAGCTGGCTTGTAGGCGTGCCTCCGTGCTCCGAAGCAGCCCCACGGCAGGCAGGAGAGAGCGGGAAGCATTCTTGGCACGCAGCGTGCTTGTTTGCATGCTCGGCACAAACCGGGAGCAGGTGCCTCCCTTGCGCTTCTATGTGCCGAGACTTGGAGCTGGCCAGCGCGCACCTTCCCGCTCTGTGTGCTGCTGTCCGCAACCAGCCGCAAAAGGAAGCAGGGCGCTAAGGCAAGCGCTCTGCGCACCCCAGGAGTGCTTCTGCCTGCCGAGGGCAGACACGCAGCCACTTCCCTGACTCTTAGGCAAAGTCTCCTCTCAGGTGGCTGTTGGGCATGCCTGTGTGTTGAGAAGCCACCCCGCATGAGGCAGGATACAGCAGGAAGCATTCTGGGCACGCGGAGTGCTGCTTCCCGTGCGCGGGGCAAACCGAGAGCAATTACCTTCCTTGCGCTTCTGTCTGCCGAGACTTAGAGAGGCACAAGCACGAAGCTTCCCGCTGTGTGTGCTGCTGTCCACAACCAGCCTCCAAACAAAGCAGGGCACTAAGGCAAGAGAAGTAAGCGCCCCAGCAGGGAATCTGCCTGCGAGGGAACATGTGCAGCACGTCCCTTGTTCCGCTCACCACTTCCCTGACGCTTAGGCAAAGCCCACCTCAGCTGGCTTGTAGGCGTGCCTCCGTGCTCCGAAGCAGCCCCACGGCAGGCAGGAGAGAGCGGGAAGCATTCTGGGCACGCAGCGTGCTTGTTTGCATGCTCGGCACAAACCCGGAGCAGGTGCCTCCCTTGCGCTTCTATCTGCCGAGACTTGGAGCTGGCCAGCGCGCACCTTCCCGCTCTGTGTGCTGCTGTCCGCAACCAGCTGCAAAAGTAAGCAGGGCGCTAAGGCAAGCGCTCTGGGCACCCCAGGAGTGCTTCTGCCTGCCGAGGGCAGACACACAGCCACTTCCCTGACTCTTAGGCAAAGTCTGCTCTCAGGTGGCTGTTGGGCATGCCTCTGTGTTGAGAAGCCACCCCGCATAAGCCAGGATACAGCGGGAAGCATTCTGGGCACGCGGAGTGCTGCTTCCCGTGCGCGGGGCAAACCGAGAGCAGGTGCCTCCCTTGCGCTTCTGTCTGCCGAGACTTAGAGGCGCACTAGCACGAAGCTTCCTGCTGTGCGTGCTGCTGTCCACAACCAGCCTCCAAACAAAGCAGGGCACTAAGGCAAGAGAACTAAGCGCCCCAGCAGGGAATCTGCCTGTGAGGGAACATGTGCAGCACGTCCCGTGATCCGCTCACGACTTCCCTGACGCTTAGGCAAAGCCCACCTCAGCTGGCTTGTAGGCGTGCCTCCGTGCTCCGAAGCAGCCCCACGGCAGGCAGGAGAGAGCGGGAAGCATTCTGGGCACGCAGCGTGCTTGTTTGCATGCTCGGCACAAACCGGGAGCAGGTGCCTCCCTTGCGCTTCTATCTGCCGAGACTTGGAGCTGGCCAGCGCGCACCTTCCCGCTCTGTGTGCTGCTGTCTGCAAACAGCCGCAGAAGTAAGCAGGGCGCTAAGGCAAGCGCTCTGGGCACCCCAGGAGTGCTTCTGCCTGCCGAGGGCAGACACGCAGCCACTTCCCTGACTCTTAGGCAAAGTCTCCTCTCAGTTGGCTGTTGGGCATGCCTCTGTGTTGAGAAGCCACCCCGCATCAGCCAGGATACAGCAGGAAGCATTCTGGGCACGCGGAGTGCTGCTTCCCATGCGCGGGGCAAACCGAGAGCAGGTGCCTCCCTTGCTCTTCTGTCTGCTGAGACTTAGAGGCGCACAAGCACGAAGCTTCCCGCTGTGCGTGCTGCTGTCCACAACCAGCCTCCAAACAAAGCAGGGCACTAAGGCAAGAGAACTAAGCGCCCCAGCAGGGAATCTGCCTGCGAGGGAACATGTGCAGCACGTCCCTTGTTCCGCTCACCACTTCCCTGACTCTTAGGCAAAGCCCATCTCAGCTGGCTTGTAGGCGTGCCTCCGTGCTCCGAAGCAGCCCCACGGCAGGCAGGAGAGAGCGGGAAGCATTCTGGGCACGCGGAGTGCTTGTTTGCATGCTCGGCACAAACCGGGAGCAGGTGCCTCGCTTGCGCTTCTATCTGCCGAGACTTGGAGGTGGCCAGTGCGCACCTTCCCGCTGTGTGTGCTGCTGTCCGCAAACAGCCTCCAAACAAAGCAGGGCGCTAAGGCAAGAGAAGTAAGCCCCTCAGGAGGGAATCTGCCTGCGAGGGAAGCTGTGCAGCACATCCCTTGTTCCGCTCGACACTTCCCTGACTCTTTTGCAAAGCCCATCTCAGCTGGCTTGTAGGCGTGCCTCCATGCTCAGAAGCAGCCCCGTGGCAGGCAGGACAGTGCGGGATGTCTTCTGGGCGCGCAGCATGCTGCTTCCCATGCCCGGGACAAACTGTGAGCAGGAGCCTCGCTTGCGCTTCTATGTGCCGAGACTTGGAGCTGGCCAGCAGGCACCTTCCCGCTGTGTGTGCTGCTGTCCGCAAACAGCCTCCAAACAAAGCAGGGCAGTAAGGCAAGAGAACTAAGCGCCCCAGCAGGGAATCTGCCTGCGAGGGAACATGTGCAGCACGTCCCTTGTTCCGCTCGCCACTTCCCTGACCCTTAGGCAAAGCCCACCTCAGCTGGCTTGTAGGCGTGCCTCCGTGCTCCGAAGCAGCCCCACGGCAGGCAGGAGAGAGCGGGAAGCATTCTGGGCACGCAGCGTGCTTGTTTGCATGCTCGGCACAAACCGGGAGCAGGTGCCTCCCTTGCGCTTCTATGTGCCGAGACTTGGAGCTGGCCAGCAGGCACCTTCCCGCTGTGTGTGCTGCTGTCCGCAAACAGCCTCCAAACAAAGCAGGGCAGTAAGGCAAGAGAACTAAGCGCACCAGCAGGGAATCTGCCTGCGAGGGAACATGTGCAGCACGTCCCTTGTTCCGCTCGCCACTTCCCTGACGCTTAGGCAAAGCCCACCTCAGCTGGCTTGTAGGCGTGCCTCCGTGCTCCGAAGCAGCCCCACGGCAGGCAGGAGAGAGCGGGAAGCATTCTGGGCACGCAGCGTGCTTGTTTGCATGCTCGGCACAAACCGGGAGCAGGTGCCTCCCTTGCGCTTCTATGTGCCGAGACTTGGAGCTGGCCAGCGCGCACCTTCCCGCTCTGTGTGCTGCTGTCCGCAACCAGCCGCAAAAGGAAGCAGGGCGCTAAGGCAAGCGCTCTGCGCACCCCAGGAGTGCTTCTGCCTGCCGAGGGCAGACACGCAGCCACTTCCCTGACTCTTAGGCAAAGTCTGCTCTCAGGTGGCTGTTGGGCATGCCTCTGTGTTGAGAAGCCACCCCGCATAAGCCAGGATACAGCGGGAAGCATTCTGGGCACGCGGAGTGCTGCTTCCCGTGCGGGGGGCAAACCGAGAGCAGGTGCCTCCCTTGCGCTTCTGTCTGCTGAGACTTAGAGGCGCACAAGCACGAAGCTTCCCGCTGTGCGTGCTGCTGTCCACAACCAGCCTCCAAACAAAGCAGGGCACTAAGGCAAGAGAACTAAGCGCCCCAGCAGGGAATCTGCCTGCGAGGGAACATGTGCAGCACGTCCCTTGTTCCGCTCACCACTTCCCTGACTCTTAGGCAAAGCCCATCTCAGCTGGCTTGTAGGCGTGCCTCCGTGCTCCGAAGCAGCCCCACGGCAGGCAGGAGAGAGCGGGAAGCATTCTGGGCACGCAGCGTGCTTGTTTGCATGCTCGGCACAAACCGGGAGCAGGTGCCTCGCTTGCGCTTCTATCTGCCGAGACTTGGAGGTGGCCAGTGCGCACCTTCCCGCTGTGTGTGCTGCTGTCCGCAAACAGCCTCCAAACAAAGCAGGGCGCTAAGGCAAGAGAAGTAAGCCCCTCAGGAGGGAATCTGCCTGCGAGGGAAGCTGTGCAGCACATCCCTTGTTCCGCTCGACACTTCCCTGACTCTTTTGCAAAGCCCATCTCAGCTGGCTTGTAGGCGTGCCTCCATGCTCAGAAGCAGCCCCGTGGCAGGCAGGACAGTGCGGGATGTCTTCTGGGCACGCAGCATGCTGCTTCCCATGCCCGGGACAAACTGTGAGCAGGAGCCTCGCTTGCGCTTCTATGTGCCGAGACTTGGAGCTGGCCAGCAGGCACCTTCCCGCTGTGTGTGCTGCTGTCCGCAAACAGCCTCCAAACAAAGCAGGGCAGTAAGGCAAGAGAACTAAGCGCCCCAGCAGGGAATCTGCCTGCGAGGGAACATGTGCAGCACGTCCCTTGTTCCGCTCGCCACTTCCCTGACCCTTAGGCAAAGCCCACCTCAGCTGGCTTGTAGGCGTGCCTCCGTGCTCCGAAGCAGCCCCACGGCAGGCAGGAGAGAGCGGGAAGCATTCTGGGCACGCAGCGTGCTTGTTTGCATGCTCGGCACAAACCGGGAGCAGGTGCCTCCCTTGCGCTTCTATGTGCCAAGACTTGGAGCTGGCCAGCAGGCACCTTCCCGCTGTGTGTGCTGCTGTCCGCAAACAGCCTCCAAACAAAGCAGGGCAGTAAGGCAAGAGAAGTAAGCGCCCCAGCAGGGAATCTGCCTGCGAGGGAACATGTGCAGCACGTCCCTTGTTCCGCTCGCCACTTCCCTGACTCTTAGGCAAAGCCCATCTCAGCTGGCTTGTAGGCGTGCCTCCGTGCTCCGAAGCAGCCCCACGGCAGGCAGGAGAGAGCGGGAAGCATTCTGGGCACGCAGCGTGCTTGTTTGCATGCTCGGCACAAACCGGGAGCAGGTGCCTCCCTTGCGCTTCTATGTGCCGAGACTTGGAGCTGGCCAGCGCGCACCTTCCCGCTCTGTGTGCTGCTGTCCGCAACCAGCCGCAAAAATAAACAGGGCTCTAAGGCAAGCACTCTGGGCACCCCAGGAGTGCTTCTGCCTGCCGAGGGCAGACACGCAGCCACTTCCCTGACTCTTAGGCAAAGTCTGCTCTCAGGTGGCTGTTGGGCATGCCTGTGTGTTGAGAAGCCACCCTGCATGAGGCAGGATACAGCGGGAAGCATTCTGGGCACGCGGAGTGCTGCTTCCCATGCGCGGGGCAAACCGAGAGCAGGTGCCTCCCTTGCGCTTTTGTCTGCCGAGACTTAGAGACGCACAAGCACGAAGCTTCCCGCTGTGCGTGCTGCTGTCCACAACCAGCCTCCAAACAAAGCAGGGCACTAAGGCAAGAGAACTAAGCGCCCCAGCAGGGAATCTGCCTGCGAGGGAACATGTGCAGCACGTCCCTTGTTCCGCTCGCCACTTCCCTGACGCTTAGGCAAAGCCCACCTCAGCTGGCTTGTAGGTGTGCCTCCGTGCTCCGAAGCAGCCCCACGGCAGGCAGGAGAGAGCGGGAAGCATTCTGGGCACGCAGCGTGCTTGTTTGCATGCTCGGCACAAACCGGGAGCAGGTGCCTCCCTTGCGCTTCTATCTGCCGAGACTTGGAGCTGGCCAGCACGCACCTTCCCGCTCTGTGTGCTGCTGTCCGCAACCAGCCGCAAAAATAAGCAGGGCTCTAAGGCAAGCACTCTGCGCACCCCAGGAGTGCTTCTACCTGCCGAGGGCAGACACGCAGCCACTTCCCTGACTCTTAGGCAAAGTCTGCTCTCAGGTGGCTGTTGGGCATGCCTCTGTGTTGAGAAGCCACCCTGCATGAGGCAGGATACAGCGGGAAGCATTCTGGGCACGCGGAGTGCTGCTTCCCATGCACGGGGCAAACCGAGAGCAGGTGCCTCCCTTGCGCTTCTGTCTGCCGAGACTTAGAGACGCACAAGCACGAAGCTTCCCGCTGTGCGTGCTGCTGTACACAAACAGCCTCCAAACAAAGCAGGGCACTAAGGCAAGAGAACTAAGCGCCCCAGCAGGGAATCTGCCTGCGAGGGAACATGTGCAGCACGTCCCTTGTTCCGCTCGCCACTTCCCTGACGCTTAGGCAAAGCCCACCTCAGCTGGCTTGTAGGCGTGCCTCCGTGCTCCGAAGCAGCCCCACGGCAGGCAGGAGAGAGCGGGAAGCATTCTGGGCACGCAGCGTGCTTGTTTGCATGCTCGGCACAAACCGGGAGCAGGTGCCTCCCTTGCGCTTCTATCTGCCAAGACTTGGAGCTGGCCAGCGCGCACCTTCCCGCTCTGTGTGCTGCTGTCCGCAAACAACCGCAAAAGGAAGCAGGGAGCTAAGGCAAGTGCTCTGCGCACCCCAGGAGTGCTTCTGCCTGTTGAGGGCAGACACGCAGCCACTTCCTTGACTCTTAGGCAAAGTCTGCTCTCAGGTGGCTGTTGGGCATGCCTGTGTGTTGAGAAGCCACCCTGCATGAGGCAGGATACAGCGGGAAGCATTCTGGGCACGCGGAGTGCTGCTTCCCATGCACGGGGCAAACCGAGAGCAGGTGCCTCCCTTGCGCTTCTGTCTGCCGAGACTTAGAGGCGCACAAGCACGAAGCTTCCCGCTGTGCGTGCTGCTGTCCACAACCAGCCTCCAAACAAAGCAGGGCACTAAGGCAAGAGAACTAAGCGCACCAGCAGGGAATCTGCCTGCGAGGGAACATGTGCAGCACGTCCCTTGTTCCGCTCACCACTTCCCTGACGCTTAGGCAAAGCCCACCTCAGCTGGCTTGTAGGCGTGCCTCCGTGCTCCGAAGCAGCCCCACGGCAGGCAGGAGAGAGCGGGAAGCATTCTGGGCACGCAGCGTGCTTGTTTGCATGCTCGGCACAAACCGGGAGCAGGTGCCTCCCTTGCGCTTCTATGTGCCGAGACTTGGAGCTGGCCAGCGCGCACCTTCCCGCTCTGTGTGCTGCTCTCCGCAAACAGCCGCAGAAGTAAGCAGGGCGCTAAGGCAAGCGCTCTGCGCACCCCAGGAGTGCTTCTGCCTGCCGAGGGCAGACACGCAGCCACTTCCCTGACTCTTAGGCAAAGTCTGCTCTCAGGTGGCTGTTGGGCATGCCTGTGTGTTGAGAAGCCACCCCGCATAAGCCAGGATACAGCGGGAAGCATTCTGGGCACGCGGAGTGCTGCTTCCCATGTGCGGGGCAAACCGAGAGCAAGTGCCTCCCTTGCGCTTCTGTCTGCCGAGACTTAGAGGCGCACAACCACGAAGCTTCCCGCTGTGCGTGCTGCTGTACACAAGCAGCCTCCAAACAAAGCAGGGCACTAAGGCAAGAGAACTAAGCGCCCCAGCAGGGAATCTGCCTGCGAGGGAACATGTGCAGCACGTCCCTTGTTCCGCTCGACACTTCCCTGACGCTTAGGCAAAGCCCACCTCAGCTGGCTTGTAGGCGTGCCTCCGTGCTCCGAAGCAGCCCCACGGCAGGCAGGAGAGAGCGGGAAGCATTCTGGGCACGCAGCGTGCTTGTTTGCATGCTCGGCACAAACCGGGAGCAGGTGCCTCCCTTGCGCTTCTATGTGCCGAGACTTGGAGCTGGCCAGCGCGCACCTTCCCGCTCTGTGTGCTGCTGTCCGCAAACAGCCGCAGAAGTAAGCAGGGCGCTAAGGCAAGCGCTCTGCGCACCCCAGGAGTGCTTCTGCCTGCCGAGGGCAGACACGCAGCCACTTCCCTGACTCTTAGGCAAAGTCTCCTCTCAGGTGGCTGTTGGGCATACCTGTGTGTTCAGAAGCCACCCCGCATGAGGCAGGATACAGCGGGAAGCATTCTGGGCACGCGGAGTGCTGCTTCCCATGCGCGGGGCAAACCGAGAGCAGGTGCCTCCCTTGCGCTTCTGTCTGCCGAGACTTAGAGGCGCACAAGCACAAAGCTTCCCGCTGTGCGTGCTGCTGTACACAACCAGCCTCCAAACAAAGCAGGGCACTAAGGCAAGAGAACTAAGCGCCCCAGCAGGGAATCTGCCTGCGAGGGAACATGTGCAGCACGTCCCTTGTTCCGCTCGACACTTCCCTGACGCTTAGGCAAAGCCCACCTCAGCTGGCTTGTAGGCGTGCCTCCGTGCTCCGAAGCAGCCCCACGGCAGGCAGGAGAGAGCGGGAAGCATTCTGGGCACGCAGCGTGCTTGTTTGCATGCTCGGCACAAACCGGGAGCAGGTGCCTCCCTTGCGCTTCTATGTGCCGAGACTTGGAGCTGGCCAGCGCGCACCTTCCCGCTGTGTGTGCTGCTGTCCGCAACCAGCCGCAAAAGGAAGCAGGGCGCTAAGGCAAGCGCTCTGCGCACCCCAGGAGTGCTTCTGCCTGCCGAGGGCAGACACGCAGCCACTTCCCTGACTCTTAGGCAAAGTCTCCTCTCAGGTGGCTGTTGGGCATGCCTGTGTGTTCAGAAGCCACCCCGCATGAGACAGGATACAGCAGGAAGCATTCTGGGCACGCGGAGTGCTGCTTCCCATGCGCGGGGCAAACCGAGAGCAGGTGCCTCCCTTGCGCTTCTGTCTGCCGAGACTTAGAGGCGCAGAAGCACGAAGCTTCCCGCTGTGCGTGCTGCTGTACACAACCAGCCTCCAAACAAAGCAGGGCACTAAGGCAAGAGAACTAAGCGCCCCAGCAGGGAATCTGCCTGCGAGGGAACATGTGCAGCACATCCCTTGTTCCGCTCACCACTTCCCTGACTCTTAGGCAAAGCCCATCTCAGCTGGCTTGTAGGCGTGCCTCCGTGCTCCGAAGCAGCCCCACGGCAGGCAGGAGAGAACGGGAAGCATTCTGGGCATGCAGCGTGCTTGTTTGCATGCTCGGCACAAACCGGGAGCAGGTGCCTCGCTTGCGCTTCTATGTGCCGAGACTTGGAGCTGGCCAGTGCGCACCTTCCTGCTGTGTGTGCTGCTGTCCGCAAACAGCCTCCAAACAAAGCAGGGCAGTAAGGCAAGAGAAGTAAGCCCCTCAGGAGGGAATCTGCCTGCCAGGGAAGCTGTGCAGCACATCCCTTGTTCCGCTCGACACTTCCCTGACTCTTAGGCAAAGCCCATCTCAGCTGGCTAGTAGGCGTGCCTCCGTGCTCAGAATCAGCCCCGTGGCAGGCAGGACAGTGCGGGATGTCTTCTGGGCACGCAGCATGCTGCTTCCCATGCCCGGGACAAACTGTGAGCAGGAGCCTCGCTTGCGCTTCTATGTGCCGAGACTTGGAGCTGGCCAGCAGGCACCTTCCCGCTGTGTGTGCTGCTGTCCGCAAACAGCCTCCAAACAAAGCAGGGCACTAAGGCAAGAGAAGTAAGCGCCCCAGCAGGGAATCTGCCTGCGAGGGAACATGTGCAGCACGTCCCTTGTTCCGCTCGCCACTTCCCTGACCCTTAGGCAAAGCCCACCTCAGCTGGCTTGTAGGCGTGCCTCCGTGCTCCGAAGCAGCCCCACGGCAGGCAGGAGAGAGCGGGAAGTATTCTGAGCACGCAGCGTGCTTGTTTGCATGCTCGGCACAAACCGGGAGCAGGTGCCTCCCTTGCGCTTCTATCTGCCGAGACTTGGAGCTGGCCAGCGCGCACCTTCCCGCTCTGTGTGCTGCTGTCTGCAACCAGCCGCAAAAGGAAGCAGGGCGCTAAGGCAAGCGCTCTGGGCACCCCAGGAGTGCTTCTGCCTGCCGAGGGCAGACACGCAGCCACTTCCCTGACTCTTAGGCAAAGTCTCCTCTCAGGTGGCTGTTGGGCATGCCTGTGTGTTGAGAAGCCACCCCGCATGAGGCAGGATACAGCGGGAAGCATTCTGGGCACGCGGAGTGCTGCTTCCCATGCGCGGGGCAAACCGAAAGCAAGTGCCTCCCTTGCGCTTCTGTCTGCCGAGACTTAGAGGCGCACTAGCACGAAGCTTCCCGCTGTGCGTGCTGCTGTACACAACCAGCCTCCAAACAAAGCAGGGCACTAAGGCAAGAGAACTAAGCGCCCCAGCAGGGAATCTGCCTGCGAGGGAACATGTGCAGCACGTCCCTTGTTCCGCTCGCCACTTCCCTGACGCTTAGGCAAAGCCCACCTCAGCTGGCTTGTAGGCGTGCCTCCGTGCTCCGAAGCAGCCCCACGGCAGGCAGGAGAGAGCGGGAAGCATTCTGGGCACGCAGCGTGCTTGTTTGCATGCTCGGCACAAACCGGGAGCAGGTGCCTCGCATGCGCTTCTATGTGCCGAGACTTGGAGCTGGCCAGCAGGCACCTTCCCGCTGTGTGTGCTGCTGTCCACAAACAGCCTCCAAACAAAGCAGGGCGCTAAGGCAAGAGAAGTCAGCGCCCCAGGAGGGAATCTGCCTGCGAGGGAACATGTGCAGCACGTCCCTTGTTCCGCTCACCACTTCCCTGACTCTTAGGCAAAGCCCATCTCAGCTGGCTTGTAGGCGTGCCTCCGTGCTCCGAAGCAGCCCCACGGCAGGCAGGAGAGAGCGGGAAGCATTCTGGGCACGCAGCGTGCTTGTTTGCATGCTCGGCACAAACCGGGAGCAGGTGCCTCGCTTGCGCTTCTATGTGCCGAGACTTGGAGCTGGCCAGTGTGCACCTTCCCGCTCTGTGTGCTGCTGTCCGCAACCAGCCTCAAAACAAAGCAGGGCACTAAGGCAAGAGAACTAAGCGCCCCAGCAGGGAATCTGCCTGCGAGGGAACATGTGCAGCACGTCCCTTGTTCCGCTCACCACTTCCCTGACTCTTAGGCAAAGCCCACCTCAGCTGGCTTGTAGGCGTGCCTCCGTGCTCCGAAGCAGCCCCACGGCAGGCAGGAGAGAGCGGGAAGCATTCTGGGCACGCAGCGTGCTTGTTTGCATGCTCGGCACAAACCGGGAGCAGGTGCCTCCCTTGCGCTTCTATCTGCCGAGACTTGGAGCTGGCCAGCGCGCACCTTCCCGCTCTGTGTGCTGCTGTCCGCAAACAGCCGCAGAAGTAAGCAGGGCGCTAAGGCAAGTGCTCTGGGCACCCCAGGAGTGCTTCTGCCTGCCGAGGGCAGACACGCAGCCACTTCCCTGACTCTTAGGCAAAGTCTCCTCTCAGGTGGCTGTTGGGCATGCCTGTGTGTTCAGAAGCCACCCTGCATCAGCCAGGATACAGCAGGAAGCATTCTGGGCACGCGGAGTGCTGCTTCCCATGCGCGGGGCAAACCGAGAGCAGGTGCCTCCCTTGCGCTTCTGTCTGCCGAGACTTAGAGGCACACAAGCACGAAGCTTCCCGCTGTGCGTGCTGCTGTCCGCAACCAGCCTCAAAACAAAGCAGGGCACTAAGGCAAGAGAACTAAGCGCCCCAGCAGGGAATCTGCCTGCGAGGGAACATGTGCAGCACGTCCCTTGTTCCGCTCGCCACTTCCCTGACGCTTAGGCAAAGCCCACCTCAGCTGGCTTGTAGGCGTGCCTCCGTGCTCCGAAGCAGCCCCACGGCAGGCAGGAGAGAGCGGGAAGCATTCTGGGCACGCAGCGTGCTTGTTTGCATGCTCGGCACAAACCGGGAGCAGGTGCCTCCCTTGCGCTTCTATGTGCCGAGACTTGGAGCTGGCCAGCGCGCACCTTCCCGCTCTGTGTGCTGCTGTCCGCAAACAGCCGCAGAAGTAAGCAGGGCGCTAAGGCAAGCGCTCTGGGCACCCCAGGAGTGCTTCTGCCTGCCGAGGGCAGACACGCAGCCACTTCCCTGACTCTTAGGCAAAGTCTGCTCTCAGGTGGCTGTTGGGCATGCCTGTGTGTTCAGAAGCCACCCCGCATGAGGCAGGATACAGCAGGAAGCATTCTGGGCACGCGGAGTGTGCTTCCCATGCGCGGGGCAAACCGAGAGCAGGTGCCTCCCTTGCGCTTCTGTCTGCCGAGACTTAGAGGCGCACAAGCACGAAGCTTCCCGCTGTGCGTGCTGCTGTCCACAAACAGCCTCCAAACAAAGCAGGGCGCTAAGGCAAGAGAACTAAGCGCCCCAGCAGGGAATCTGCCTGCGAGGGAACATGTGCAGCACGTCCCTTGTTCCGCTCACGACTTCCCTGACGCTTAGGCAAAGCCCACCTCAGCTGGCTTGTAGGTGTGCCTCCGTGCTCCGAAGCAGCCCCACGGCAGGCAGGAGAGAGCGGGAAGAATTCTGGGCACGCAGCGTGCTTGTTTGCATGCTCGGCACAAACCGGGAGCAGGTGCCTCCCTTGCGCTTCTATGTGCCGAGACTTGGAGCTGGCCAGCGCGCACCTTCCCGCTCTGTGTGCTGCTGTCCGCAAACAGCCGCAGAAGTAAGCAGGGCGCTAAGGCAAGCGCTCTGGGCACCCCAGGAGTGCTTCTGCCTGCCGAGGGCAGACACGCAGCCACTTCCCTGACTCTTAGGCAAAGTCTGCTCTCAGGTGGCTGTTGGGCATGCCTGTGTGTTCAGAAGCCACCCCGCATGAGGCAGGATACAGCAGGAAGCATTCTGGGCACGCGGAGTGCTGCTTCCCATGCGCGGGGCAAACCGAGAGCAGGTGCCTCACTTGCGCTTCTGTCTTCCGAGACTTAGAGGCGCACAAGCACAAAGCTTCCCGCTGTGCATGCTGCTGTCCACAAACAGCCTCCAAACAAAGCAGGGCACTAAGGCAAGAGAACTAAGCGCCCCAGCAGGGAATCTGCCTGCGAGGGAACATGTGCAGCACGTCCCTTGTTCCGCTCACCACTTCCCTGATGCTTAGGCAAAGCCCACCTCAGCTGGCTTGTAGGCGTGCCTCCGTGCTCCGAAGCAGCCCCACGGCAGGCAGGAGAGAGCGGGAAGCATTCTGGGCACGCAGCGTGCTTGTTTGCATGCTCGGCACAAACCGGGAGCAGGTGCCTCGCTTGCGCTTCTATGTGCCGAGACTTGGAGCTGGCCAGTGTGCACCTTCCCGCTCTGTGTGCTGCTGTCCGCAACCAGCCTCAAAACAAAGCAGGGCACTAAGGCAAGAGAACTAAGCGCCCCAGCAGGGAATCTGCCTGCGAGGGAACATGTGCAGCACGTCCCTTGTTCCGCTCGCCACTTCCCTGACGCTTAGGCAAAGCCCACCTCAGCTGGCTTGTAGGCGTGCCTCCGTGCTCCGAAGCAGCCCCACGGCAGGCAGGAGAGAGCGGGAAGCATTCTGGGCACGCAGCGTGCTTGTTTGCATGCTCGGCACAAACCGGGAGCAGGTGCCTCCCTTGCGCTTCTATCTGCCGAGACTTGGAGCTGGCCAGCGCGCACCTTCCCGCTCTGTGTGCTGCTGTCCGCAAACAGCCGCAGAAGTAAGCAGGGCGCTAAGGCAAGTGCTCTGCGCACCCCAGGAGTGCTTCTGCCTGCCGAGGGCAGACACGCAGCCACTTCCCTGACTCTTAGGCAAAGTCTGCTCTCAGGTGGCTGTTGGGCATGCCTGTGTGTTCAGAAGCCACCCCGCATGAGACAGGATACAGCAGGAAGCATTCTGGGCACACGGAGTGCTGCTTCCCATGCGCGGGCAAACCGAGAGCAGGTGCCTCCCTTGCGCTTCTGTCTGCCGAGACTTAGAGGCACACAAGCACGAAGCTTCCCGCTGTGCGTGCTGCTGTCCACAACCAGCCTCCAAACAAAGCAGGGCACTAAGGCAAGAGAACTAAGCGCCCCAGCAGGGAATCTGCCTGCGAGGGAACATGTGCAGCACGTCCCTTGTTCCGCTCGACACTTCCCTGACGCTTAGGCAAAGCCCACCTCAGCTGGCTTGTAGGCGTGCCTCCGTGCTCCGAAGCAGCCCCACGGCAGGCAGGAGAGAGCGGGAAGCATTCTGGGCACGCAGCGTGCTTGTTTGCATGCTCGGCACAAACCGGGAGCAGGTGCCTCCCTTGCGCTTCTATCTGCCGAGACTTGGAGCTGGCCAGCGCGCACCTTCCCGCTCTGTGTGCTGCTGTCCGCAAACAGCCGCAGAAGTAAGCAGGGCGCTAAGGCAAGTGCTCTGCGCACCCCAGGAGTGCTTCTGCCTGCCGAGGGCAGACACGCAGCCACTTCCCTGACTCTTAGGCAAAGTCTGCTCTCAGGTGGCTGTTGGGCATGCCTGTGTGTTCAGAAGCCACCCCGCATGAGACAGGATACAGCAGGAAGCATTCTGGGCACACGGAGTGCTGCTTCCCATGCGCGGGGCAAACCGAAAGCAAGTGCCTCCCTTGCGCTTCTGTCTGCCGAGACTTAGAGGCGCACAAGCACGAAGCTTCCCGCTGTGCGTGCTGCTGTCCACAACCAGCCTCCAAACAAAGCAGGGCACTAAGGCAAGAGAACTAAGCGCCCCAGCAGGGAATCTGCCTGCGAGGGAACATGTGCAGCACGTCCCTTGTTCCGCTCACGACTTCCCTGACGCTTAGGCAAAGCCCACCTCAGCTGGCTAGTAGGCGTGCCTCCGTGCTCCGAAGCAGCCCCACGGCAGGCAGGAGAGAGCGGGAAGCATTCTGGGCACGCAGCGTGCTTGTTTGCATGCTCGGCACAAACCGGGAGCAGGTGCCTCCCTTGCGCTTCTATGTGCCGAGACTTGGAGCTGGCCAGCGCGCACCTTCCCGCTCTGTGTGCTGCTGTCCGCAAACAGCCGCAGAAGTAAGCAGGGCGCTAAGGCAAGCGCTCTGCGCACCCCAGGAGTGCTTCTGCCTGCCGAGGGCAGACACGCAGCCACTTCCCTGACTCTTAGGCAAAGTCTGCTCTCAGGTGGCTGTTGGGCATGCCTGTGTGTTCAGAAGCCACCCCGCATGAGGCAGGATACAGCAGGAAGCATTCTGGGCACGCGGAGTGTGCTTCCCATGCGCGGGGCAAACCGAGAGCAGGTGCCTCCCTTGCGCTTCTGTCTGCCGAGACTTAGAGGCACACAAGCACGAAGCTTCCCGCTGTGCGTGCTGCTGTCCACAACCAGCCTCCAAACAAAGCAGGGCACTAAGGCAAGAGAACTAAGCGCCCCAGCAGGGAATCTGCCTGCGAGGGAACATGTGCAGCACGTCCCTTGTTCCGCTCACGACTTCCCTGACGCTTAGGCAAAGCCCACCTCAGCTGGCTTGTAGGTGTGCCTCCGTGCTCCGAAGCAGCCCCACGGCAGGCAGGAGAGAGCGGGAAGAATTCTGGGCACGCAGCGTGCTTGTTTGCATGCTCGGCACAAACCGGGAGCAGGTGCCTCCCTTGCGCTTCTATGTGCCGAGACTTGGAGCTGGCCAGCGCGCACCTTCCCGCTCTGTGTGCTGCTGTCCGCAAACAGCCGCAGAAGTAAGCAGGGCGCTAAGGCAAGCGCTCTGGGCACCCCAGGAGTGCTTCTGCCTGCCGAGGGCAGACACGCAGCCACTTCCCTGACTCTTAGGCAAAGTCTGCTCTCAGGTGGCTGTTGGGCATGCCTGTGTGTTCAGAAGCCACCCCGCATGAGGCAGGATACAGCAGGAAGCATTCTGGGCACGCGGAGTGTGCTTCCCATGCGCGGGGCAAACCGAGAGCAGGTGCCTCCCTTGCGCTTCTGTCTGCCGAGACTTAGAGGCACACAAGCACGAAGCTTCCCGCTGTGCGTGCTGCTGTCCACAACCAGCCTCCAAACAAAGCAGGGCACTAAGGCAAGAGAACTAAGCGCCCCAGCAGGGAATCTGCCTGCGAGGGAACATGTGCAGCACGTCCCTTGTTCCGCTCACGACTTCCCTGACGCTTAGGCAAAGCCCACCTCAGCTGGCTTGTAGGTGTGCCTCCGTGCTCCGAAGCAGCCCCACGGCAGGCAGGAGAGAGCGGGAAGCATTCTGGGCACGCAGCGTGCTTGTTTGCATGCTCGGCACAAACCGGGAGCAGGTGCCTCCCTTGCGCTTCTATCTGCCGAGACTTGGAGCTGGCCAGCGCGCACCTTCCCGCTCTGTGTGCTGCTGTCCGCAAACAGCCGCAGAAGTAAGCAGGGCGCTAAGGCAAGCGCTCTGGGCACCCCAGGAGTGCTTCTGCCTGCCGAGGGCAGACACGCAGCCACTTCCCTGACTCTTAGGCAAAGTCTGCTCTCAGGTGGCTGTTGGGCATGCCTGTGTGTTCAGAAGCCACCCCGCATGAGGCAGGATACAGCAGGAAGCATTCTGGGCACGCGGAGTGCTGCTTCCCATGCGCGGGGCAAACCGAGAGCAGGTGCCTCACTTGCGCTTCTGTCTTCCGAGACTTAGAGGCGCACAAGCACAAAGCTTCCCGCTGTGCATGCTGCTGTCCACAAACAGCCTCCAAACAAAGCAGGGCACTAAGGCAAGAGAACTAAGCGCCCCAGCAGGGAATCTGCCTGCGAGGGAACATGTGCAGCACGTCCCTTGTTCCGCTCACCACTTCCCTGATGCTTAGGCAAAGCCCACCTCAGCTGGCTTGTAGGCGTGCCTCCGTGCTCCGAAGCAGCCCCACGGCAGGCAGGAGAGAGCGGGAAGCATTCTGGGCACGCAGCGTGCTTGTTTGCATGCTCGGCACAAACCGGGAGCAGGTGCCTCGCTTGCGCTTCTATGTGCCGAGACTTGGAGCTGGCCAGTGTGCACCTTCCCGCTCTGTGTGCTGCTGTCCGCAACCAGCCTCAAAACAAAGCAGGGCACTAAGGCAAGAGAACTAAGCGCCCCAGCAGGGAATCTGCCTGCGAGGGAACATGTGCAGCACGTCCCTTGTTCCGCTCGCCACTTCCCTGACGCTTAGGCAAAGCCCACCTCAGCTGGCTTGTAGGCGTGCCTCCGTGCTCCGAAGCAGCCCCACGGCAGGCAGGAGAGAGCGGGAAGCATTCTGGGCACGCAGCGTGCTTGTTTGCATGCTCGGCACAAACCGGGAGCAGGTGCCTCCCTTGCGCTTCTATGTGCCGAGACTTGGAGCTGGCCAGCGCGCACCTTCCCGCTCTGTGTGCTGCTGTCCGCAAACAGCCGCAGAAGTAAGCAGGGCGCTAAGGCAAGCGCTCTGGGCACCCCAGGAGTGCTTCTGCCTGCCGAGGGCAGACACACAGCCACTTCCCTGACTCTTAGGCAAAGTCTGCTCTCAGGTGGCTGTTGGGCATGCCTGTGTGTTCAGAAGCCACCCCGCATGAGGCAGGATACAGCAGGAAGCATTCTGGGCACGCGGAGTGTGCTTCCCATGTGCGGGGCAAACCGAGAGCAGGTGCCTCCCTTGCGCTTCTGTCTGCTGAGACTTAGAGGCACACAAGCACGAAGCTTCCCGCTGTGCGTGCTGCTGTCCACAAACAGCCTCCAAACAAAGCAGGGCACTAAGGCAAGAGAACTAAGCGCCCCAGCAGGGAATCTGCCTGCGAGGGAACATGTGCAGCACGTCCCTTGTTCCGCTCACGACTTCCCTGACGCTTAGGCAAAGCCCACCTCAGCTGGCTTGTAGGTGTGCCTCCGTGCTCCGAAGCAGCCCCACGGCAGGCAGGAGAGAGCGGGAAGAATTCTGGGCACGCAGCGTGCTTGTTTGCATGCTCGGCACAAACCGGGAGCAGGTGCCTCCCTTGCGCTTCTATGTGCCGAGACTTGGAGCTGGCCAGCGCGCACCTTCCCGCTCTGTGTGCTGCTGTCCGCAAACAGCCGCAGAAGTAAGCAGGGCGCTAAGGCAAGCGCTCTGGGCACCCCAGGAGTGCTTCTGCCTGCCGAGGGCAGACACGCAGCCACTTCCCTGACTCTTAGGCAAAGTCTGCTCTCAGGTGGCTGTTGGGCATGCCTGTGTGTTCAGAAGCCACCCCGCATGAGGCAGGATACAGCAGGAAGCATTCTGGGCACGCGGAGTGCTGCTTCCCATGCGCGGGGCAAACCGAGAGCAGGTGCCTCACTTGCGCTTCTGTCTTCCGAGACTTAGAGGCGCACAAGCACAAAGCTTCCCGCTGTGCATGCTGCTGTCCACAAACAGCCTCCAAACAAAGCAGGGCACTAAGGCAAGAGAACTAAGCGCCCCAGCAGGGAATCTGCCTGCGAGGGAACATGTGCAGCACGTCCCTTGTTCCGCTCACCACTTCCCTGATGCTTAGGCAAAGCCCACCTCAGCTGGCTTGTAGGCGTGCCTCCGTGCTCCGAAGCAGCCCCACGGCAGGCAGGAGAGAGCGGGAAGCATTCTGGGCACGCAGCGTGCTTGTTTGCATGCTCGGCACAAACCGGGAGCAGGTGCCTCGCTTGCGCTTCTATGTGCCGAGACTTGGAGCTGGCCAGTGTGCACCTTCCCGCTCTGTGTGCTGCTGTCCGCAACCAGCCTCAAAACAAAGCAGGGCACTAAGGCAAGAGAACTAAGCGCCCCAGCAGGGAATCTGCCTGCGAGGGAACATGTGCAGCACGTCCCTTGTTCCGCTCGCCACTTCCCTGACGCTTAGGCAAAGCCCACCTCAGCTGGCTTGTAGGCGTGCCTCCGTGCTCCGAAGCAGCCCCACGGCAGGCAGGAGAGAGCGGGAAGCATTCTGGGCACGCAGCGTGCTTGTTTGCATGCTCGGCACAAACCGGGAGCAGGTGCCTCCCTTGCGCTTCTATCTGCCGAGACTTGGAGCTGGCCAGCGCGCACCTTCCCGCTCTGTGTGCTGCTGTCCGCAAACAGCCGCAGAAGTAAGCAGGGCGCTAAGGCAAGTGCTCTGCGCACCCCAGGAGTGCTTCTGCCTGCCGAGGGCAGACACGCAGCCACTTCCCTGACTCTTAGGCAAAGTCTGCTCTCAGGTGGCTGTTGGGCATGCCTGTGTGTTCAGAAGCCACCCCGCATGAGACAGGATACAGCAGGAAGCATTCTGGGCACACGGAGTGCTGCTTCCCATGCGCGGGCAAACCGAGAGCAGGTGCCTCCCTTGCGCTTCTGTCTGCCGAGACTTAGAGGCACACAAGCACGAAGCTTCCCGCTGTGCGTGCTGCTGTCCACAACCAGCCTCCAAACAAAGCAGGGCACTAAGGCAAGAGAACTAAGCGCCCCAGCAGGGAATCTGCCTGCGAGGGAACATGTGCAGCACGTCCCTTGTTCCGCTCGCCACTTCCCTGACGCTTAGGCAAAGCCCACCTCAGCTGGCTTGTAGGCGTGCCTCCGTGCTCCGAAGCAGCCCCACGGCAGGCAGGAGAGAGCGGGAAGCATTCTGGGCACGCAGCGTGCTTGTTTGCATGCTCGGCACAAACCGGGAGCAGGTGCCTCCCTTGCGCTTCTATCTGCCGAGACTTGGAGCTGGCCAG
This sequence comes from Rhea pennata, assembly GCF_028389875.1. Taxonomy (NCBI): domain Eukaryota; kingdom Metazoa; phylum Chordata; class Aves; order Rheiformes; family Rheidae; genus Rhea; species Rhea pennata. The sequence continues at coordinate 1,495,269 of NC_084692.1, forward strand.
CGCGCACCTTCCCGCTCTGTGTGCTGCTGTCCGCAAACAGCCGCAGAAGTAAGCAGGGCGCTAAGGCAAGTGCTCTGCGCACCCCAGGAGTGCTTCTGCCTGCCGAGGGCAGACACGCAGCCACTTCCCTGACTCTTAGGCAAAGTCTGCTCTCAGGTGGCTGTTGGGCATGCCTGTGTGTTCAGAAGCCACCCCGCATGAGACAGGATACAGCAGGAAGCATTCTGGGCACACGGAGTGCTGCTTCCCATGCGCGGGGCAAACCGAGAGCAGGTGCCTCCCTTGCGCTTCTGTCTGCCGAGACTTAGAGGCACACAAGCACGAAGCTTCCCGCTGTGTGTGCTGCTGTCCACAACCAGCCTCCAAACAAAGCAGGGCACTAAGGCAAGAGAACTAAGCGCCCCAGCAGGGAATCTGCCTGCGAGGGAACATGTGCAGCACGTCCCTTGTTCCGCTCGCCACTTCCCTGACGCTTAGGCAAAGCCCACCTCAGCTGGCTTGTAGGCGTGCCTCCGTGCTCCGAAGCAGCCCCACGGCAGGCAGGAGAGAGCGGGAAGCATTCTGGGCACGCAGCGTGCTTGTTTGCATGCTCGGCACAAACCGGGAGCAGGTGCCTCCCTTGCGCTTCTATGTGCCGAGACTTGGAGCTGGCCAGCGCGCACCTTCCCGCTCTGTGTGCTGCTGTCCGCAAACAGCCGCAGAAGTAAGCAGGGCGCTAAGGCAAGTGCTCTGCGCACCCCAGGAGTGCTTCTGCCTGCCGAGGGCAGACACGCAGCCACTTCCCTGACTCTTAGGCAAAGTCTGCTCTCAGGTGGCTGTTGGGCATGCCTGTGTGTTCAGAAGCCACCCCGCATGAGACAGGATACAGCAGGAAGCATTCTGGGCACACGGAGTGCTGCTTCCCATGCGCGGGCAAACCGAGAGCAGGTGCCTCCCTTGCGCTTCTGTCTGCCGAGACTTAGAGGCACACAAGCACGAAGCTTCCCGCTGTGCGTGCTGCTGTCCACAACCAGCCTCCAAACAAAGCAGGGCACTAAGGCAAGAGAACTAAGCGCCCCAGCAGGGAATCTGCCTGCGAGGGAACATGTGCAGCACGTCCCTTGTTCCGCTCGCCACTTCCCTGACGCTTAGGCAAAGCCCACCTCAGCTGGCTTGTAGGCGTGCCTCCGTGCTCCGAAGCAGCCCCACGGCAGGCAGGAGAGAGCGGGAAGCATTCTGGGCACGCAGCGTGCTTGTTTGCATGCTCGGCACAAACCGGGAGCAGGTGCCTCCCTTGCGCTTCTATCTGCCGAGACTTGGAGCTGGCCAGCGCGCACCTTCCCGCTCTGTGTGCTGCTGTCCGCAAACAGCCGCAGAAGTAAGCAGGGCGCTAAGGCAAGTGCTCTGCGCACCCCAGGAGTGCTTCTGCCTGCCGAGGGCAGACACGCAGCCACTTCCCTGACTCTTAGGCAAAGTCTGCTCTCAGGTGGCTGTTGGGCATGCCTGTGTGTTCAGAAGCCACCCCGCATGAGACAGGATACAGCAGGAAGCATTCTGGGCACACGGAGTGCTGCTTCCCATGCGCGGGGCAAACCGAGAGCAGGTGCCTCCCTTGCGCTTCTGTCTGCCGAGACTTAGAGGCACACAAGCACGAAGCTTCCCGCTGTGCGTGCTGCTGTCCACAACCAGCCTCCAAACAAAGCAGGGCACTAAGGCAAGAGAACTAAGCGCCCCAGCAGGGAATCTGCCTGCGAGGGAACATGTGCAGCACGTCCCTTGTTCCGCTCGCCACTTCCCTGACGCTTAGGCAAAGCCCACCTCAGCTGGCTTGTAGGCGTGCCTCCGTGCTCCGAAGCAGCCCCACGGCAGGCAGGAGAGAGCGGGAAGCATTCTGGGCACGCAGCGTGCTTGTTTGCATGCTCGGCACAAACCGGGAGCAGGTGCCTCCCTTGCGCTTCTATGTGCCGAGACATGGAGCTGGCCAGCGCGCACCTTCCTGCTCTGTGTGCTGCTGTCCGCAAACAGCCGCAGAAGTAAGCAGGGCGCTAAGGCAAGTGCTCTGCGCACCCCAGGAGTGCTTCTGCCTGCCGAGGGCAGACACGCAGCCACTTCCCTGACTCTTAGGCAAAGTCTGCTCTCAGGTGGCTGTTGGGCATGCCTGTGTGTTCAGAAGCCACCCCGCATGAGACAGGATACAGCAGGAAGCATTCTGGGCACACGGAGTGCTGCTTCCCATGCGCGGGGCAAACCGAAAGCAAGTGCCTCCCTTGCGCTTCTGTCTGCCGAGACTTAGAGGCGCACAAGCACGAAGCTTCCCGCTGTGCGTGCTGCTGTCCACAACCAGCCTCCAAACAAAGCAGGGCACTAAGGCAAGAGAACTAAGCGCCCCAGCAGGGAATCTGCCTGCGAGGGAACATGTGCAGCACGTCCCTTGTTCCGCTCACGACTTCCCTGACGCTTAGGCAAAGCCCACCTCAGCTGGCTTGTAGGCGTGCCTCCGTGCTCCGAAGCAGCCCCACGGCAGGCAGGAGAGAGCGGGAAGCATTCTGGGCACGCAGCGTGCTTGTTTGCATGCTCGGCACAAACCGGGAGCAGGTGCCTCCCTTGCGCTTCTATGTGCCGAGACTTGGAGCTGGCCAGCGCGCACCTTCCCGCTCTGTGTGCTGCTGTCCGCAAACAGCCGCAGAAGTAAGCAGGGCGCTAAGGCAAGCGCTCTGGGCACCCCAGGAGTGCTTCTGCCTGCCGAGGGCAGACACGCAGCCACTTCCCTGACTCTTAGGCAAAGTCTGCTCTCAGGTGGCTGTTGGGCATGCCTGTGTGTTCAGAAGCCACCCCGCATGAGGCAGGATACAGCAGGAAGCATTCTGGGCACGCGGAGTGTGCTTCCCATGTGCGGGGCAAACCGAGAGCAGGTGCCTCCCTTGCGCTTCTGTCTGCTGAGACTTAGAGACGCACAAGCACGAAGCTTCCCGCTGTGCGTGCTGCTGTCCACAACCAGCCTCCAAACAAAGCAGGGCACTAAGGCAAGAGAACTAAGCGCCCCAGCAGGGAATCTGCCTGCGAGGGAACATGTGCAGCACGTCCCTTGTTCCGCTCACGACTTCCCTGACGCTTAGGCAAAGCCCACCTCAGCTGGCTTGTAGGTGTGCCTCCGTGCTCCGAAGCAGCCCCACGGCAGGCAGGAGAGAGCGGGAAGAATTCTGGGCACGCAGCATGCTTGTTTGCATGCTCGGCACAAACCGGGAGCAGGTGCCTCCCTTGCGCTTCTATGTGCCGAGACTTGGAGCTGGCCAGCGCGCACCTTCCCGCTCTGTGTGCTGCTGTCCGCAAACAGCCGCAGAAGTAAGCAGGGCGCTAAGGCAAGCGCTCTGGGCACCCCAGGAGTGCTTCTGCCTGCCGAGGGCAGACACGCAGCCACTTCCCTGACTCTTAGGCAAAGTCTGCTCTCAGGTGGCTGTTGGGCATGCCTGTGTGTTCAGAAGCCACCCCGCATGAGGCAGGATACAGCAGGAAGCATTCTGGGCACGCGGAGTGCTGCTTCCCATGCGCGGGGCAAACCGAGAGCAGGTGCCTCACTTGCGCTTCTGTCTGCCGAGACTTAGAGGCGCACAAGCACAAAGCTTCCCGCTGTGCATGCTGCTGTCCACAAACAGCCTCCAAACAAAGCAGGGCACTAAGGCAAGAGAACTAAGCGCCCCAGCAGGGAATCTGCCTGCGAGGGAACATGTGCAGCACGTCCCTTGTTCCGCTCACCACTTCCCTGATGCTTAGGCAAAGCCCACCTCAGCTGGCTTGTAGGCGTGCCTCCGTGCTCCGAAGCAGCCCCACGGCAGGCAGGAGAGAGCGGGAAGCATTCTGGGCACGCAGCGTGCTTGTTTGCATGCTCGGCACAAACCGGGAGCAGGTGCCTCGCTTGCGCTTCTATGTGCCGAGACTTGGAGCTGGCCAGTGTGCACCTTCCCGCTCTGTGTGCTGCTGTCCGCAACCAGCCTCAAAACAAAGCAGGGCACTAAGGCAAGAGAAGTAAGCGCCCCAGCAGGGAATCTGCCTGCGAGGGAACATGTGCAGCACGTCCCTTGTTCCGCTCGCCACTTCCCTGACGCTTAGGCAAAGCCCACCTCAGCTGGCTTGTAGGCGTGCCTCCGTGCTCCGAAGCAGCCCCACGGCAGGCAGGAGAGAGCGGGAAGCATTCTGGGCACGCAGCGTGCTTGTTTGCATGCTCGGCACAAACCGGGAGCAGGTGCCTCCCTTGCGCTTCTATCTGCCGAGACTTGGAGCTGGCCAGCGCGCACCTTCCCGCTCTGTGTGCTGCTGTCCGCAAACAGCCGCAGAAGTAAGCAGGGCGCTAAGGCAAGTGCTCTGCGCACCCCAGGAGTGCTTCTGCCTGCCGAGGGCAGACACGCAGCCACTTCCCTGACTCTTAGGCAAAGTCTGCTCTCAGGTGGCTGTTGGGCATGCCTGTGTGTTCAGAAGCCACCCCGCATGAGACAGGATACAGCAGGAAGCATTCTGGGCACACGGAGTGCTGCTTCCCATGCGCGGGCAAACCGAGAGCAGGTGCCTCCCTTGCGCTTCTGTCTGCCGAGACTTAGAGGCGCACAAGCACGAAGCTTCCCGCTGTGCGTGCTGCTGTCCACAACCAGCCTCCAAACAAAGCAGGGCACTAAGGCAAGAGAACTAAGCGCCCCAGCAGGGAATCTGCCTGCGAGGGAACATGTGCAGCACGTCCCTTGTTCCGCTCGCCACTTCCCTGACGCTTAGGCAAAGCCCACCTCAGCTGGCTTGTAGGCGTGCCTCCGTGCTCCGAAGCAGCCCCACGGCAGGCAGGAGAGAGCGGGAAGCATTCTGGGCACGCAGCGTGCTTGTTTGCATGCTCGGCACAAACCGGGAGCAGGTGCCTCCCTTGCGCTTCTATCTGCCGAGACTTGGAGCTGGCCAGCGCGCACCTTCCCGCTCTGTGTGCTGCTGTCCGCAAACAGCCGCAGAAGTAAGCAGGGCGCTAAGGCAAGTGCTCTGCGCACCCCAGGAGTGCTTCTGCCTGCCGAGGGCAGACACGCAGCCACTTCCCTGACTCTTAGGCAAAGTCTGCTCTCAGGTGGCTGTTGGGCATGCCTGTGTGTTCAGAAGCCACCCCGCATGAGACAGGATACAGCAGGAAGCATTCTGGGCACACGGAGTGCTGCTTCCCATGCGCGGGGCAAACCGAGAGCAGGTGCCTCCCTTGCGCTTCTGTCTGCCGAGACTTAGAGGCACACAAGCACGAAGCTTCCCGCTGTGCGTGCTGCTGTCCACAACCAGCCTCCAAACAAAGCAGGGCACTAAGGCAAGAGAACTAAGCGCCCCAGCAGGGAATCTGCCTGCGAGGGAACATGTGCAGCACGTCCCTTGTTCCGCTCGCCACTTCCCTGACGCTTAGGCAAAGCCCACCTCAGCTGGCTTGTAGGCGTGCCTCCGTGCTCCGAAGCAGCCCCACGGCAGGCAGGAGAGAGCGGGAAGCATTCTGGGCACGCAGCGTGCTTGTTTGCATGCTCGGCACAAACCGGGAGCTGGTGCCTCCCTTGCGCTTCTATCTGCCGAGACTTGGAGCTGGCCAGCGCGCACCTTCCCGCTCTGTGTGCTGCTGTCCGCAAACAGCCGCAGAAGTAAGCAGGGCGCTAAGGCAAGTGCTCTGCGCACCCCAGGAGTGCTTCTGCCTGCCGAGGGCAGACACGCAGCCACTTCCCTGACTCTTAGGCAAAGTCTGCTCTCAGGTGGCTGTTGGGCATGCCTGTGTGTTCAGAAGCCACCCCGCATGAGACAGGATACAGCAGGAAGCATTCTGGGCACACGGAGTGCTGCTTCCCATGCGCGGGGCAAACCGAAAGCAAGTGCCTCCCTTGCGCTTCTGTCTGCCGAGACTTAGAGGCGCACAAGCACGAAGCTTCCCGCTGTGCGTGCTGCTGTCCACAACCAGCCTCCAAACAAAGCAGGGCACTAAGGCAAGAGAACTAAGTGCCCCAGCAGGGAATCTGCCTGCGAGGGAACATGTGCAGCACGTCCCTTGTTCCGCTCACGACTTCCCTGACGCTTAGGCAAAGCCCACCTCAGCTGGCTTGTAGGCGTGCCTCCGTGCTCCGAAGCAGCCCCACGGCAGGCAGGAGAGAGCGGGAAGCATTCTGGGCACGCAGCGTGCTTGTTTGCATGCTCGGCACAAACCGGGAGCAGGTGCCTCCCTTGCGCTTCTATGTGCCGAGACTTGGAGCTGGCCAGCGCGCACCTTCCCGCTCTGTGTGCTGCTGTCCGCAAACAGCCGCAGAAGTAAGCAGGGCGCTAAGGCAAGCGCTCTGGGCACCCCAGGAGTGCTTCTGCCTGCCGAGGGCAGACACGCAGCCACTTCCCTGACTCTTAGGCAAAGTCTGCTCTCAGGTGGCTGTTGGGCATGCCTGTGTGTTCAGAAGCCACCCCGCATGAGGCAGGATACAGCAGGAAGCATTCTGGGCACGCGGAGTGTGCTTCCCATGCGCGGGGCAAACCGAAAGCAAGTGCCTCCCTTGCGCTTCTGTCTGCTGAGACTTAGAGGCGCACAAGCACGAAGCTTCCCGCTGTGCGTGCTGCTGTCCACAACCAGCCTCCAAACAAAGCAGGGCACTAAGGCAAGAGAACTAAGCGCCCCAGCAGGGAATCTGCCTGCGAGGGAACATGTGCAGCACGTCCCTTGTTCCGCTCACGACTTCCCTGACGCTTAGGCAAAGCCCACCTCAGCTGGCTTGTAGGCGTGCCTCCGTGCTCCGAAGCAGCCCCACGGCAGGCAGGAGAGAGCGGGAAGCATTCTGGGCACGCAGCGTGCTTGTTTGCATGCTCGGCACAAACCGGGAGCAGGTGCCTCCCTTGCGCTTCTATGTGCCGAGACTTGGAGCTGGCCAGCGCGCACCTTCCCGCTCTGTGTGCTGCTGTCCGCAAACAGCCGCAGAAGTAAGCAGGGCGCTAAGGCAAGCGCTCTGGGCACCCCAGGAGTGCTTCTGCCTGCCGAGGGCAGACACGCAGCCACTTCCCTGACTCTTAGGCAAAGTCTGCTCTCAGGTGGCTGTTGGGCATGCCTGTGTGTTCAGAAGCCACCCCGCATGAGGCAGGATACAGCAGGAAGCATTCTGGGCACGCGGAGTGTGCTTCCCATGTGCGGGGCAAACCGAGAGCAGGTGCCTCCCTTGCGCTTCTGTCTGCTGAGACTTAGAGGCACACAAGCACGAAGCTTCCCGCTGTGCGTGCTGCTGTCCACAAACAGCCTCCAAACAAAGCAGGGCACTAAGGCAAGAGAACTAAGCGCCCCAGCAGGGAATCTGCCTGCGAGGGAACATGTGCAGCACGTCCCTTGTTCCGCTCACGACTTCCCTGACGCTTAGGCAAAGCCCACCTCAGCTGGCTTGTAGGTGTGCCTCCGTGCTCCGAAGCAGCCCCACGGCAGGCAGGAGAGAGCGGGAAGCATTCTGGGCACGCAGCGTGCTTGTTTGCATGCTCGGCACAAACCGGGAGCAGGTGCCTCCCTTGCGCTTCTATCTGCCGAGACTTGGAGCTGGCCAGCGCGCACCTTCCCGCTCTGTGTGCTGCTGTCCGCAAACAGCCGCAGAAGTAAGCAGGGCGCTAAGGCAAGTGCTCTGCGCACCCCAGGAGTGCTTCTGCCTGCCGAGGGCAGACACGCAGCCACTTCCCTGACTCTTAGGCAAAGTCTGCTCTCAGGTGGCTGTTGGGCATGCCTGTGTGTTCAGAAGCCACCCCGCATGAGACAGGATACAGCAGGAAGCATTCTGAGCACACGGAGTGCTGCTTCCCATGCGCGGGGCAAACCGAAAGCAAGTGCCTCCCTTGCGCTTCTGTCTGCTGAGACTTAGAGGCGCACAAGCACGAAGCTTCCCGCTGTGCGTGCTGCTGTCCACAACCAGCCTCCAAACAAAGCAGGGCACTAAGGCAAGAGAACTAAGCGCCCCAGCAGGGAATCTGCCTGCGAGGGAACATGTGCAGCACGTCCCTTGTTCCGCTCACGACTTCCCTGACGCTTAGGCAAAGCCCACCTCAGCTGGCTTGTAGGCGTGCCTCCGTGCTCCGAAGCAGCCCCACGGCAGGCAGGAGAGAGCGGGAAGCATTCTGGGCACGCAGCGTGCTTGTTTGCATGCTCGGCACAAACCGGGAGCAGGTGCCTCCCTTGCGCTTCTATGTGCCGAGACTTGGAGCTGGCCAGCGCGCACCTTCCCGCTCTGTGTGCTGCTGTCCGCAAACAGCCGCAGAAGTAAGCAGGGCGCTAAGGCAAGCGCTCTGGGCACCCCAGGAGTGCTTCTGCCTGCCGAGGGCAGACAAGCAGCCACTTCCCTGACTCTTAGGCAAAGTCTGCTCTCAGGTGGCTGTTGGGCATGCCTGTGTGTTCAGAAGCCACCCCGCATGAGGCAGGATACAGCAGGAAGCATTCTGGGCACGCGGAGTGCTGCTTCCCATGCGCGGGGCAAACCGAGAGCAGGTGCCTCACTTGCGCTTCTGTCTGCCGAGACTTAGAGGCGCACAAGCACAAAGCTTCCCGCTGTGCGTGCTGCTGTCCACAAACAGCCTCCAAACAAAGCAGGGCGCTAAGGCAAGAGAACTAAGCGCCCCAGCAGGGAATCTGCCTGCGAGGGAACATGTGCAGCACGTCCCTTGTTCCGCTCACCACTTCCCTGACGCTTAGGCAAAGCCCACCTCAGCTGGCATGTAGGCGTGCCTCCGTGCTCCGAAGCAGCCCCACGGCAGGCAGGAGAGAGCGGGAAGAATTCTTGGCATGCAGCGTGCTTGTTTGCATGCTCGGCACAAACCGGGAGCAGGTGCCTCCCTTGCGCTTCTATGTGCCGAGACTTGGAGCTGGCCAGCGCGCACCTTCCCGCTCTGTGTGCTGCTGTCCGCAAACAGCCGCAGAAGTAAGCAGGGCGCTAAGGCAAGCGCTCTGGGCACCCCAGGAGTGCTTCTGCCTGCCGAGGGCAGACACGCAGCCACTTCCCTGACTCTTAGGCAAAGTCTGCTCTCAGGTGGCTGTTGGGCATGCCTGTGTGTTCAGAAGCCACCCCGCATGAGGCAGGATACAGCAGGAAGCATTCTGGGCACGCGGAGTGTGCTTCCCATGTGCGGGGCAAACCGAGAGCAGGTGCCTCCCTTGCGCTTCTGTCTGCTGAGACTTAGAGGCACACAAGCACGAAGCTTCCCGCTGTGCGTGCTGCTGTCCACAACCAGCCTCCAAACAAAGCAGGGCACTAAGGCAAGAGAACTAAGCGCCCCAGCAGGGAATCTGCCTGCGAGGGAACATGTGCAGCACGTCCCTTGTTCCGCTCACGACTTCCCTGACGCTTAGGCAAAGCCCACCTCAGCTGGCTTGTAGGTGTGCCTCCGTGCTCCGAAGCAGCCCCACGGCAGGCAGGAGAGAGCGGGAAGCATTCTGGGCATGCAGCGTGCTTGTTTGCATGCTCGGCACAAACCGGGAGCAGGTGCCTCCCTTGCGCTTCTATGTGCCGAGACTTGGAGCTGGCCAGCGCGCACCTTCCCGCTCTGTGTGCTGCTGTCCGCAAACAGCCGCAGAAGTAAGCAGGGCGCTAAGGCAAGCGCTCTGGGAACCCCAGGAGTGCTTCTGCCTGCCGAGGGCAGACACGCAGCCACTTCCCTGACTCTTAGGCAAAGTCTGCTCTCAGGTGGCTGTTGGGCATGCCTGTGTGTTGAGAAGCCACCCCGCATGAGGCAGGATACAGCAGGAAGCATTCTGGGCACGCGGAGTGTGCTTCCCATGTGCGGGGCAAACCGAGAGCAGGTGCCTCCCTTGCGCTTCTGTCTGCTGAGACTTAGAGGCACACAAGCACGAAGCTTCCCGCTGTGCGTGCTGCTGTCCACAACCAGCCTCCAAACAAAGCAGGGCACTAAGGCAAGAGAACTAAGCGCCCCAGCAGGGAATCTGCCTGCGAGGGAACATGTGCAGCACGTCCCTTGTTCCGCTCACGACTTCCCTGACGCTTAGGCAAAGCCCACCTCAGCTGGCTTGTAGGTGTGCCTCCGTGCTCCGAAGCAGCCCCACGGCAGGCAGGAGAGAGCGGGAAGCATTCTGGGCACGCAGCGTGCTTGTTTGCATGCTCGGCACAAACCGGGAGCAGGTGCCTCCCTTGCGCTTCTATGTGCCGAGACTTGGAGCTGGCCAGCGCGCACCTTCCCGCTCTGTGTGCTGCTGTCCGCAAACAGCCGCAGAAGTAAGCAGGGCGCTAAGGCAAGCGCTCTGGGCACCCCAGGAGTGCTTCTGCCTGCCGAGGGCAGACACGCAGCCACTTCCCTGACTCTTAGGCAAAGTCTGCTCTCAGGTGGCTGTTGGGCATGCCTGTGTGTTCAGAAGCCACCCCGCATGAGGCAGGATACAGCAGGAAGCATTCTGGGCACGCGGAGTGCTGCTTCCCATGCGCGGGGCAAACCGAGAGCAGGTGCCTCACTTGCGCTTCTGTCTTCCGAGACTTAGAGGCGCACAAGCACAAAGCTTCCCGCTGTGCATGCTGCTGTCCACAAACAGACTCCAAACAAAGCAGGGCACTAAGGCAAGAGAACTAAGCGCCCCAGCAGGGAATCTGCCTGCGAGGGAACATGTGCAGCACGTCCCTTGTTCCGCTCACCACTTCCCTGATGCTTAGGCAAAGCCCACCTCAGCTGGCTTGTAGGCGTGCCTCCGTGCTCCGAAGCAGCCCCACGGCAGGCAGGAGAGAGCGGGAAGCATTCTGGGCACGCAGCGTGCTTGTTTGCATGCTCGGCACAAACCGGGAGCAGGTGCCTCGCTTGCGCTTCTATTTGCCGAGACTTGGAGCTGGCCAGTGTGCACCTTCCCGCTCTGTGTGCTGCTGTCCGCAACCAGCCTCAAAACAAAGCAGGGCACTAAGGCAAGAGAAGTAAGCGCCCCAGCAGGGAATCTGCCTGCGAGGGAACATGTGCAGCACGTCCCTTGTTCCGCTCGCCACTTCCCTGACGCTTAGGCAAAGCCCACCTCAGCTGGCTTGTAGGCGTGCCTCCGTGCTCCGAAGCAGCCCCACGGCAGGCAGGAGAGAGCGGGAAGCATTCTGGGCACGCAGCGTGCTTGTTTGCATGCTCGGCACAAACCGGGAGCAGGTGCCTCCCTTGCGCTTCTATCTGCCGAGACTTGGAGCTGGCCAGCGCGCACCTTCCCGCTCTGTGTGCTGCTGTCCGCAACCAGCCGCAAAAGGAAGCAGGGCGCTAAGGCAAGTGCTCTGCGCACCCCAGGAGTGCTTCTGCCTGCCGAGGGCAGACACGCAGCCACTTCCCTGACTCTTAGGCAAAGTCTGCTCTCAGGTGGCTGTTGGGCATGCCTGTGTGTTCAGAAGCCACCCCGCATGAGACAGGATACAGCAGGAAGCATTCTGGGCACACGGAGTGCTGCTTCCCATGCGCGGGGCAAACCGAGAGCAGGTGCCTCCCTTGCGCTTCTGTCTGCCGAGACTTAGAGGCACACAAGCACGAAGCTTCCCGCTGTGCGTGCTGCTGTCCACAACCAGCCTCCAAACAAAGCAGGGCGCTAAGGCAAGAGAACTAAGCGCCCCAGCAGGGAATCTGCCTGCGAGGGAACATGTGCAGCACGTCCCTTGTTCCGCTCGCCACTTCCCTGACGCTTAGGCAAAGCCCACCTCAGCTGGCTTGTAGGCGTGCCTCCGTGCTCCGAAGCAGCCCCACGGCAGGCAGGAGAGAGCGGGAAGCATTCTGGGCACGCAGCGTGCTTGTTTGCATGCTCGGCACAAACCGGGAGCAGGTGCCTCCCTTGCGCTTCTATCTGCCGAGACTTGGAGCTGGCCAGCGCGCACCTTCCCGCTCTGTGTGCTGCTGTCCGCAAACAGCCGCAGAAGTAAGCAGGGCGCTAAGGCAAGTGCTCTGCGCACCCCAGGAGTGCTTCTGCCTGCCGAGGGCAGACACGCAGCCACTTCCCTGACTCTTAGGCAAAGTCTGCTCTCAGGTGGCTGTTGGGCATGCCTGTGTGTTCAGAAGCCACCCCGCATGAGACAGGATACAGCAGGAAGCATTCTGGGCACGCGGAGTGCTGCTTCCCATGCGCGGGGCAAACCGAGAGCAGGTGCCTCACTTGCGCTTCTGTCTGCCGAGACTTAGAGGCGCACAAGCACAAAGCTTCCCGCTGTGCGTGCTGCTGTCCACAAACAGCCTCCAAACAAAGCAGGGCGCTAAGGCAAGAGAACTAAGCGCCCCAGCAGGGAATCTGCCTGCGAGGGAACATGTGCAGCACGTCCCTTGTTCCGCTCACCACTTCCCTGACGCTTAGGCAAAGCCCACCTCAGCTGGCTTGTAGGCGTGCCTCCGTGCTCCGAAGCAGCCCCACGGCAGGCAGGAGAGAGCGGGAAGCATTCTTGGCATGCAGCGTGCTTGTTTGCATGCTCGGCACAAACCGGGAGCAGGTGCCTCCCTTGCGCTTCTATGTGCCGAGACTTGGAGCTGGCCAGCGCGCACCTTCCCGCTCTGTGTGCTGCTGTCCGCAAACAGCCGCAGAAGTAAGCAGGGCGCTAAGGCAAGCGCTCTGGGCACCCCAGGAGTGCTTCTGCCTGCCGAGGGCAGACACGCAGCCACTTCCCTGACTCTTAGGCAAAGTCTGCTCTCAGGTGGCTGTTGGGCATGCCTGTGTGTTCAGAAGCCACCCCGCATGAGACAGGATACAGCAGGAAGCATTCTGGGCACACGGAGTGCTGCTTCCCATGCGCGGGGCAAACCGAAAGCAAGTGCCTCCCTTGCGCTTCTGTCTGCTGAGACTTAGAGGCGCACAAGCACGAAGCTTCCCGCTGTGCGTGCTGCTGTCCACAACCAGCCTCCAAACAAAGCAGGGCACTAAGGCAAGAGAACTAAGCGCCCCAGCAGGGAATCTGCCTGCGAGGGAACATGTGCAGCACGTCCCTTGTTCCGCTCACGACTTCCCTGACGCTTAGGCAAAGCCCACCTCAGCTGGCTTGTAGGCGTGCCTCCGTGCTCCGAAGCAGCCCCACGGCAGGCAGGAGAGAGCGGGAAGAATTCTGGGCACGCAGCGTGCTTGTTTGCATGCTCGGCACAAACCGGGAGCAGGTGCCTCCCTTGCGCTTCTATGTGCCGAGACTTGGAGCTGGCCAGCGCGCACCTTCCCGCTCTGTGTGCTGCTGTCCGCAAACAGCCGCAGAAGTAAGCAGGGCGCTAAGGCAAGTGCTCTGCGCACCCCAGGAGTGCTTCTGCCTGCCGAGGGCAGACACGCAGCCACTTCCCTGACTCTTAGGCAAAGTCTGCTCTCAGGTGGCTGTTGGGCATGCCTGTGTGTTCAGAAGCCACCCCGCATGAGGCAGGATACAGCAGGAAGCATTCTGGGCACGCGGAGTGCTGCTTCCCATGCGCGGGGCAAACCGAGAGCAGGTGCCTCACTTGCGCTTCTGTCTGCCGAGACTTAGAGGCGCACAAGCACGAAGCTTCCCGCTGTGCGTGCTGCTGTCCACAACCAGCCTCCAAACAAAGCAGGGCACTAAGGCAAGAGAACTAAGCGCCCCAGCAGGGAATCTGCCTGCGAGGGAACATGTGCAGCACGTCCCTTGTTCCGCTCACGACTTCCCTGACGCTTAGGCAAAGCCCACCTCAGCTGGCTTGTAGGCGTGCCTCCGTGCTCCGAAGCAGCCCCACGGCAGGCAGGAGAGAGCGGGAAGAATTCTGGGCACGCAGCGTGCTTGTTTGCATGCTCGGCACAAACCGGGAGCAGGTGCCTCCCTTGCGCTTCTATGTGCCGAGACTTGGAGCTGGCCAGCGCGCACCTTCCCGCTCTGTGTGCTGCTGTCCGCAAACAGCCGCAGAAGTAAGCAGGGCGCTAAGGCAAGCGCTCTGGGCACCCCAGGAGTGCTTCTGCCTGCCGAGGGCAGACACGCAGCCACTTCCCTGACTCTTAGGCAAAGTCTGCTCTCAGGTGGCTGTTGGGCATGCCTGTGTGTTCAGAAGCCACCCCGCATGAGGCAGGATACAGCAGGAAGCATTCTGGGCACGCGGAGTGCTGCTTCCCATGCGCGGGGCAAACCGAGAGCAGGTGCCTCACTTGCGCTTCTGTCTGCCGAGACTTAGAGGCGCACAAGCACAAAGCTTCCCGCTGTGCGTGCTGCTGTCCACAAACAGCCTCCAAACAAAGCAGGGCACTAAGGCAAGAGAACTAAGCGCCCCAGCAGGGAATCTGCCTGCGAGGGAACATGTGCAGCACGTCCCTTGTTCCGCTCACCACTTCCCTGACGCTTAGGCAAAGCCCACCTCAGCTGGCTTGTAGGCGTGCCTCCGTGCTCCGAAGCAGCCCCACGGCAGGCAGGAGAGAGCGGGAAGCATTCTTGGCATGCAGCGTGCTTCTTTGCATGCTCGGCACAAACCGGGAGCAGGTGCCTCCCTTGCGCTTCTATGTGCCGAGACTTGGAGCTGGCCAGCGCGCACCTTCCCGCTCTGTGTGCTGCTGTCCGCAAACAGCCGCAGAAGTAAGCAGGGCGCTAAGGCAAGCGCTCTGGGCACCCCAGGAGTGCTTCTGCCTGCCGAGGGCAGACACGCAGCCACTTCCCTGACTCTTAGGCAAAGTCTGCTCTCAGGTGGCTGTTGGGCATGCCTGTGTGTTCAGAAGCCACCCCGCATGAGGCAGGATACAGCAGGAAGCATTCTGGGCACGCGGAGTGTGCTTCCCATGTGCGGGGCAAACCGAGAGCAGGTGCCTCCCTTGCGCTTCTGTCTGCTGAGACTTAGAGGCACACAAGCACGAAGCTTCCCGCTGTGCGTGCTGCTGTCCACAACCAGCCTCCAAACAAAGCAGGGCACTAAGGCAAGAGAACTAAGCGCCCCAGCAGGGAATCTGCCTGCGAGGGAACATGTGCAGCACGTCCCTTGTTCCGCTCACGACTTCCCTGACGCTTAGGCAAAGCCCACCTCAGCTGGCTTGTAGGTGTGCCTCCGTGCTCCGAAGCAGCCCCACGGCAGGCAGGAGAGAGCGGGAAGAATTCTGGGCACGCAGCGTGCTTGTTTGCATGCTCGGCACAAACCGGGAGCAGGTGCCTCCCTTGCGCTTCTATGTGCCGAGACTTGGAGCTGGCCAGCGCGCACCTTCCCGCTCTGTGTGCTGCTGTCCGCAAACAGCCGCAGAAGTAAGCAGGGCGCTAAGGCAAGCGCTCTGGGCACCCCAGGAGTGCTTCTGCCTGCCGAGGGCAGACACGCAGCCACTTCCCTGACTCTTAGGCAAAGTCTCCTCTCAGGTGGCTGTTGGGCATGCCTGTGTGTTCAGAAGCCACCCCGCATGAGGCAGGATACAGCAGGAAGCATTCTGGGCACGCGGAGTGCTGCTTCCCATGCGCGGGGCAAACCGAGAGCAGGTGCCTCACTTGCGCTTCTGTCTGCCGAGACTTAGAGGCGCACAAGCACAAAGCTTCCCGCTGTGCATGCTGCTGTCCACAAACAGCCTCCAAACAAAGCAGGGCACTAAGGCAAGAGAACTAAGCGCCCCAGCAGGGAATCTGCCTGCGAGGGAACATGTGCAGCACGTCCCTTGTTCCGCTCGCCACTTCCCTGACGCTTAGGCAAAGCCCACCTCAGCTGGCTTGTAGGCGTGCCTCCGTGCTCCGAAGCAGCCCCACGGCAGGCAGGAGAGAGCGGGAAGCATTCTGGGCACGCAGCGTGCTTGTTTGCATGCTCGGCACAAACCGGGAGCAGGTGCCTCGCTTGCGCTTCTATGTGCCGAGACTTGGAGCTGGCCAGTGTGCACCTTCCCGCTCTGTGTGCTGCTGTCCGCAACCAGCCTCAAAACAAAGCAGGGCACTAAGGCAAGAGAACTAAGCGCCCCAGCAGGGAATCTGCCTGCGAGGGAACATGTGCAGCACGTCCCTTGTTCCGCTCGCCACTTCCCTGACGCTTAGGCAAAGCCCACCTCAGCTGGCTTGTAGGCGTGCCTCCGTGCTCCGAAGCAGCCCCACGGCAGGCAGGAGAGAGCGGGAAGCATTCTGGGCACGCAGCGTGCTTGTTTGCATGCTCGGCACAAACCGGGAGCAGGTGCCTCCCTTGCGCTTCTATCTGCCGAGACTTGGAGCTGGCCAGCGCGCACCTTCCCGCTCTGTGTGCTGCTGTCCGCAAACAGCCGCAGAAGTAAGCAGGGCGCTAAGGCAAGCGCTCTGGGCACCCCAGGAGTGCTTCTGCCTGCCGAGGGCAGACACGCAGCCACTTCCCTGACTCTTAGGCAAAGTCTCCTCTCAGGTGGCTGTTGGGCATGCCTGTGTGTTGAGAAGCCACCCCGCATGAGGCAGGATACAGCAGGAAGCATTCTGGGCACGCGGAGTGCTGCTTCCCATGCGCGGGGCAAACCGAAAACAAGTGCCTCCCTTGCGCTTCTGTCTGCTGATACTTACAGGCACACTAGCACGAAGCTTCCCGCTGTGCGTGCTGCTGTCCACAACCAGCCTCCAAACAAAGCAGGGCACTAAGGCAAGAGAACTAAGCGCCCCAGCAGGGAATCTGCCTGCGAGGGAACATGTGCAGCACGTCCCTTGTTCCGCTCGCCACTTCCCTGACGCTTAGGCAAAGCCCACCTCAGCTGGCTTGTAGGCGTGCCTCCGTGCTCCGAAGCAGCCCCACGGCAGGCAGGAGAGAGCGGGAAGCATTCTGGGTACGCAGCGTGCTTGTTTGCATGCTCGGCACAAACCGGGAGCAGGTGCCTCCCTTGCGCTTCTATCTGCCGAGACTTGGAGCTGGCCAGCAGGCACCTTCCCGCTGTGTGTGCTGCTGTCCGCAAACAGCCTCCAAACAAAGCAGGGCGCTAAGGCAAGAGAAGTAAGCGCCCCAGCAGGGAATCTGCCTGCGAGGGAACATGTGCAGCACGTCCCTTGTTCCGCTCGCCACTTCCCTGACGCTTAGGCAAAGCCCATCTCAGCTGGCTTGTAGGCGTGCCTCCGTGCTCCGAAGCAGCCCCGTGGCAGGCAGGACAGTGTGGGATGTCTTCTGGGCGCGCAGCATGCTGCTTCCCATGCCCGGGACAAACCGCGAGCAGGTGCCTGGCTTGCGCTTCTATGTGCCGAGACTTGGAGCTGGACAGCGCGCACCTTCCCGCTGTGTGTGCTGCTGTCCGCAAACAGCCTCCAAACAAAGCAGGGCACTAAGGCAAGAGAACTAAGAGCCCCAGGAGGGAATCTGCCTGCGAGGGAAGCTGTGCAGCACATCCCTTGTTCCGCTCGCCACTTCCCTGACCCTTAGGCAAAGCCCACCTCAGCTGGCTTGTAGGCGTGCCTCCGTGCTCCGAAGCAGCCCCACGGCAGGCAGGAGAGAGCGGGAAGCATTCTGGGCACGCAGCGTGCTTGTTTGCATGCTCGGCACAAACCGGGAGCAGGTGCCTCGCTTGCGCTTCTATGTGCCGAGACTTGGAGCTGGCCAGCAGGCACCTTCCCGCTCTGTGTGCTGCTGTCCGCAAACAGCCTCCAAACAAAGCAGGGCAGTAAGGCAAGAGAAGTAAGCGCCCCAGCAGGGAATCTGCTTGCTTGGGAACATGTGCAGCACGTCCCTTGTTCCGCTCGCCACTTCCCTGACTCTTAGGCAAAGCCCATCTCAGCTGGCTTGTAGGCGTGCCTCCGTGCTCCGAAGCAGCCCCACGGCAGGCAGGAGAGAGCGGGAAGCATTCTGGGCACGCAGCGTGCTTGTTTGCATGCTCGGCACAAACCGGGAGCAGGTGCCTCCCTTGCGCTTCTATCTGCCGAGACTTGGAGCTGGCCAGCGCGCACCTTCCCGCTCTGTGTGCTGCTGTCCGCAACCAGCCGCAAAAGGAAGCAGGGCGCTAAGGCAAGCGCTCTGCGCACCCCAGGAGTGCTTCTGCCTGCCGAGGGCAGACACGCAGCCACTTCCCTGACTCTTAGGCAAAGTCTCCTCTCAGGTGGCTGTTGGGCATGCCTGTGTGTTGAGAAGCCACCCCGCATGAGGCAGGATACAGCAGGAAGCATTCTGGGCACGCGGAGTGCTGCTTCCCATGCGCGGGGCAAACCGAAAGCAAGTGCCTCCCTTGCGCTTCTGTCTGCTGATACTTACAGGCACACTAGCACGAAGCTTCCCGCTGTGCGTGCTGCTGTCCACAAACAGCCTCCAAACAAAGCAGGGCACTAAGGCAAGAGAACTAAGCGCCCCAGCAGGGAATCTGCCTGCGAGGGAACATGTGCAGCACGTCCCTTGTTCCGCTCGCCACTTCCCTGACGCTTAGGCAAAGCCCATCTCAGCTGGCTTGTAGGCGTGCCTCCGTGCTCAGAAGCAGCCCCGTGGCAGGCAGGACAGTGTGGGATGTCTTCTGGGCACGCAGCATGCTGCTTCCCATGCCCGGGACAAACCGCGAGCAGGTGCCTGGCTTGCGCTTCTATGTGCCGAGACTTGGAGCTGGACAGCGCGCACCTTCCCGCTGTGTGTGCTGCTGTCCGCAAACAGCCTCCAAACAAAGCAGGGCACTAAGGCAAGAGAACTAAGAGCCCCAGGAGGGAATCTGCCTGCGAGGGAAGCTGTGCAGCACATCCCTTGTTCCGCTCGCCACTTCCCTGACCCTTAGGCAAAGCCCACCTCAGCTGGCTTGTAGGCGTGCCTCCGTGCTCCGAAGCAGCCCCACGGCAGGCAGGAGAGAGCGGGAAGCATTCTGGGCACGCAGCGTGCTTGTTTGCATGCTCGGCACAAACCGGGAGCAGGTGCCTCCCTTGCGCTTCTATCTGCCGAGACTTGGAGCTGGCCAGCAGGCACCTTCCCGCTGTGTGTGCTGCTGTCCGCAAACAGCCTCCAAACAAAGCAGGGCAGTAAGGCAAGAGAAGTAAGCGCCCCAGCAGGGAATCTGCCTGCGAGGGAACATGTGCAGCACGTCCCTTGTTCCGCTCGACACTTCCCTGACTCTTAGGCAAAGCCCATCTCAGCTGGCTTGTAGGCGTGCCTCCGTGCTCCGAAGCAGCCCCACGGCAGGCAGGAGAGAGCGGGAAGCATTCTGGGCACGCAGCGTGCTTGTTTGCATGCTCGGCACAAACCGGGAGCAGGTGCCTCCCTTGCGCTTCTATGTGCCGAGACTTGGAGCTGGCCAGCGCGCACCTTCCCGCTCTGTGTGCTGCTGTCCGCAAACAGCCGCAAAAGGAAGCAGGGCGCTAAGGCAAGCGCTCTGCGCACCCCAGGAGTGCTTCTGCCTGCCGAGGGCAGACACGCAGCCACTTCCCTGACTCTTAGGCAAAGTCTGCTCTCAGGTGGCTGTTGGGCATGCCTGTGTGTTGAGAAGCCACCCTGCATGAGGCAGGATACAGCAGGAAGCATTCTGGGCACGCGGAGTGCTGCTTCCCATGCGCGGGGCAAACCGAGAGCAATTACCTCCCTTGCGCTTCTGTCTACCGAGACTTAGAGACGCACAAGCACGAAGCTTCCCGCTGTGTGTGCTGCTGTCCACAACCAGCCTCCAAACAAAGCAGGGCACTAAGGCAAGAGAACTAAGCACCCCAGCAGGGAATCTGCCTGCGAGGGAACATGTGCAGCACGTCCCTTGTTCCACTCGCCACTTCCCTGACGCTTAGGCAAAGCCCACCTCAGCTGGCTTGTAGGCGTGCCTCCGTGCTCCGAAGCAGCCCCACGGCAGGCAGGAGAGAGCGGGAAGCATTCTGGGCACGCAGCGTGCTTGTTTGCATGCTCGGCACAAACCGGGAGCAGGTGCCTCCCTTGCGCTTCTATCTGCCGAGACTTGGAGCTGGCCAGCGCGCACCTTCCCGCTCTGTGTGCTGCTGTCCGCAACCAGCCGCAAAAATAAGCAGGGCTCTAAGGCAAGCACTCTGCGCACCCCAGGAGTGCTTCTGCCTGCCGAGGGCAGACACGCAGCCACTTCCCTGACTCTTAGGCAAAGTCTGCTCTCAGGTGGCTGTTGGGCATGCCTGTGTGTTGAGAAGCCACCCTGCATGAGGCAGGATACAGCGGGAAGCATTCTGGGCACGCGGAGTGCTGCTTCCCATGCACGGGGCAAACCGAGAGCAGGTGCCTCCCTTGCGCTTCTGTCTGCCGAGACTTAGAGACGCACAAGCACGAAGCTTCCCGCTGTGCGTGCTGCTGTACACAACCAGCCTCCAAACAAAGCAGGGCACTAAGGCAAGAGAACTAAGCGCCCCAGCAGGGAATCTGCCTGCGAGGGAACATGTGCAGCACATCCCTTGTTCCGCTCGCCACTTCCCTGACCCTTAGGCAAAGCCCATCTCAGCTGGCTTGTAGGCGTGCCTCCGTGCTCAGAATCAGCCCCGTGGCAGGCAGGACAGTGCGGGATGTCTTCTGGGCACGCAGCATGCTGCTTCCCATGCCCGGGACAAACTGGGAGCAGGAGCCTCGCTTGCGCTTCTATGTGCCGAGACTTGGAGCTGGCCAGCAGGCACCTTCCCGCTGTGTGTGCTGCTGTCCACAACCAGCCTCCAAACAAAGCAGGGCAGTAAGGCAAGAGAACTAAGCGCCCCAGCAGGGAATCTGCCTGCGAGGGAAAATGTGCAGCACGTCCCTTGTTCCGCTCGCCACTTCCCTGACGCTTAGGCAAAGCCCACCTCAGCTGGCTTGTAGGCGTGCCTCCGTGCTCCGAAGCAGCCCCACGGCAGGCAGGAGAGAGCGGGAAGCATTCTGGGCACGCAGCGTGCTTGTTTGCATGCTCGGCACAAACCGGGAGCAGGTGCCTCCCTTGCGCTTCTATCTGCCGAGACTTGGAGCTGGCCAGCGCGCACCTTCCCACTCTGTGTGCTGCTGTCTGCAAACAGCCGCAGAAGTAAGCAGGGCGCTAAGGCAAGTGCTCTGCGCACCCCAGGAGTGCTTCTGCCTGCCGAGGGCAGACACGCAGCCACTTCCCTGACTCTTAGGCAAAGTCTCCTCTCAGTTGGCTGTTGGGCATGCCTGTGTGTTGAGAAGCCACCCCGCATGAGGCAGGATACAGCAGGAAGCATTCTGGGCACGCGGAGTGCTGCTTCCCATGCGCGGGGCAAACCGAAAGCAAGTGCCTCCCTTGCGCTTCTATCTGCCGAGACTTGGAGCTGGCCAGCAGGCACCTTCCCGCTGTGCGTGCTGCTGTCCGCAAACAGCCTCCAAACAAAGCAGGGCAGTAAGGCAAGAGAAGTAAGCGCCCCAGCAGGGAATCTGCCTGCGAGGGAAAATGTGCAGCACGTCCCTTGTTCCGCTCGCCACTTCCCTGACGCTTAGGCAAAGCCCATCTCAGCTGGCTTGTAGGCGTGCCTCCGTGCTCCGAAGCAGCCCCACGGCAGGCAGGAGAGAGCGGGAAGCATTCTGGGCACGCAGCGTGCTTGTTTGCATGCTCGGCACAAACCGGGAGCAGGTGCCTCGCTTGCGCTTCTATGTGCCGAGACTTGGAGCTAGCCAGCAGGCACCTTCCCGCTGTCTGTGCTGCTGTCCGCAAACAGCCTCCAAACAAAGCAGGGCAGTAAGGCAAGAGAAGTAAGCGCCCCAGCAGGGAATCTGCCTGCGAGGGAACATGTGCAGCACGTCCCTTGTTCCGCTCGCCACTTCCCTGACTCTTAGGCAAAGCCCATCTCAGCTGGCTTGTAGGCGTGCCTCCGTGCTCCGAAGCAGCCCCACGGCAGGCAGGAGAGAGCGGGAAGAATTCTGGCCACGCAGCGTGCTTGTTTGCATGCTCGGCACAAACCGGGAGCAGGTGCCTCCCTTGCGCTTCTATGTGCCGAGACTTGGAGCTGGCCAGCGCGCACCTTCCCGCTCTGTGTGCTGCTGTCCGCAACCAGCCGCAAAAGGAAGCAGGGCGCTAAGGCAAGCGCTCTGCGCACCCCAGGAGTGCTTCTGCCTGCCGAGGGCAGACACGCAGCCACTTCCCTGACTCTTAGGCAAAGTCTGCTCTCAGGTGGCTGTTGGGCATGCCTGTGTGTTGAGAAGCCACCCTGCATGAGGCAGGATAGAGCGGGAAGCATTCTGGGCACGCGGAGTGCTGCTTCCCATGTGCGGGGCAAACCGAAAGCAAGTGCCTCCCTTGCGCTTCTGTCTGCTGAGACTTAGAGGCGCACTAGCACGAAGCTTCCCGCTGTGCGTGCTGCTGTCCACAACCAGCCTCCAAACAAAGCAGGGCACTAAGGCAAGAGAACTAAGCGCCCCAGCAGGGAATCTGCCTGCGAGGGAACATGTGCAGCAAGTCCCTTGTTCCGCTCGCCACTTCCCTGACGCTTAGGCAAAGCCCACCTCAGCTGGCTTGTAGGCGTGCCTCCGTGCTCCGAAGCAGCCCCAAGGCAGGCAGGAGAGAGCGGGAAGCATTCTGGGCACGCAGCGTGCTTGTTTGCATGCTCGGCACAAACCGGGAGCAGGTGCCTCGCTTGCGCTTCTATGTGCCGAGACTTGGAGCTGGCCAGCAGGCACCTTCCCGCTGTGTGTGCTGCTGTCCGCAAACAGCCTCCAAACAAAGCAGGGCACTAAGGCAAGAGAAGTAAGCGCCCCAGGAGGGAATCTGCCTGCGAGGGAAAATGTGCAGCACGTCCCTTGTTCCGCTCACCACTTCCCTGACTCTTAGGCAAAGCCCACCTCAGCTGGCTTGTAGGCATGCCTCCGTGCTCCGAAGCAGCTCCACGGCAGGCAGGAGAGAGCGGGAAGCATTCTGGGCACGCAGCGTGCTTGTTTGCATGCTCGGCACAAACCGGGAGCAGGTGCCTCGCTTGCGCTTCTATGTGCCGAGACTTGGAGCTGGCCAGTGTGCACCTTCCCGCTGTGTGTGCTGCTGTCCGCAAACAGCCTCCAAACAAAGCAGGGCACTAAGGCAAGAGAACTAAGCGCCCCAGCAGGGAATCTGCCTGCGAGGGAAAATGTGCAGCACGTCCCTTGTTCCGCTCGCCACTTCCCTGACGCTTAGGCAAAGCCCACCTCAGCTGGCTTATAGGCGTGCCTCCGTGCTCCGAAGCAGCCCCGTGGCAGGCAGGAGAGAGCGGGAAGCATTCTGGGCACGCAGCGTGCTTGTTTGCATGCTCGGCACAAACCGGGAGCAGGTGCCTCGCTTGCGCTTCTATGTGCCGAGACTTGGAGCTGGCCAGCAGGCACCTTCCCGCTGTGTGTGCTGCAGTCCGCAAACAGCCTCCAAACAAAGCAGGGCACTAAGGCAAGAGAAGTAAGCGCCCCAGGAGGGAATCTGCCTGCGAGGGAAAATGTGCAGCACGTCCCTTGTTCCGCTCACCACTTCCCTGACTCTTAGGCAAAGCCCACCTCAGCTGGCTTGTAGGCATGCCTCCGTGCTCCGAAGCAGCTCCACGGCAGGCAGGAGAGAGCGGGAAGCATTCTGGGCACGCAGCGTGCTTGTTTGCATGCTCGGCACAAACCGGGAGCAGGTGCCTCGCTTGCGCTTCTATGTGCCGAGACTTGGAGCTGGCCAGTGTGCACCTTCCCGCTGTGTGTGCTGCTGTCCGCAAACAGCCTCCAAACAAAGCAGGGCACTAAGGCAAGAGAACTAAGCGCCCCAGCAGGGAATCTGCCTGCGAGGGAAAATGTGCAGCACGTCCCTTGTTCCGCTCGCCACTTCCCTGACGCTTAGGCAAAGCCCACCTCAGCTGGCTTATAGGCGTGCCTCCGTGCTCCGAAGCAGCCCCACGGCAGGCAGGAGAGAGCGGGAAGCATTCTGGGCACGCAGCGTGCTTGTTTGCATGCTCGGCACAAACCGGGAGCAGGTGCCTCCCTTGCGCTTCTATCTGCCGAGACTTGGAGCTGGCCAGCGCGCACCTTCCCGCTCTGTGTGCTGCTGTCCGCAAACAGCTGCAGGAGTAAGCAGGGCGCTAAGGCAAGTGCTCTGCGCACCCCAGGAGTGCTTCTGCATGCCGAGGGCAGACACGCAGCCACTTCCCTGACTCTAAAGCAAAGTCTGCTCTCAGGTGGCTGTTGGGCATGCCTCTGTGTTGAGAAGCCACCCTGCATGAGGCAGGATACAGCGGGAAGCATTCTGGGCACGCGGAGTGCTGCTTCCCATGCGCGGGGCAAACCGAGAGCAAGTACCTCCCTTGCGCTTCTGTCTGCCGAGACTTAGAGACGCACAAGCACGAAGCTTCCCGCTGTGTGTGCTGCTGTCCACAAACAACCTCCAAACAAAGCAGGGCACTAAGGCAAGAGAACTAAGCGCCCCAGCAGGGAATCTGCCTGCGAGGGAACATGTGCAGCACGTCCCTTGTTCCGCTCGCCACTTCCCTGACGCTTAGGCAAAGCCCACCTCAGCTGGCTTGTAGGCGTGCCTCCGTGCTCCGAAGCAGCCCCACGGCAGGCAGGAGAGAGCGGGAAGCATTCTGGGCACGCAGCGTGCTTGTTTGCATGCTCGGCACAAACCGGGAGCAGGTGCCTCCCTTGCGCTTCTATCTGCCGAGACTTGGAGCTGTCCAGCGCGCACCTTCCCGCTCTGTGTGCTGCTGTCCGCAACCAGCCGCAAAAATAAGCAGGGCTCTAAGGCAAGCACTCTGCGCACCCCAGGAGTACTTCTGCCTGCCGAGGGCAGACACGCAGCCACTTCCTTGACTCTTAGGCAAAGTCTGCTCTCAGGTGGCTGTTGGGCATGCCTGTGTGTTGAGAAGCCACCCTGCATGAGGCAGGATACAGCGGGAAGCATTCTGGGCACGCGGAGTGCAGCTTCCCATGCGCGGGGCAAACCGAGAGCAGGTGCCTCCCTTGCGCTTTTGTCTGCCGAGACTTAGAGACGCACAAGCACGAAGCTTCCCGCTGTGCGTGCTGCTGTCCACAACCAGCCTCCAAACAAAGCAGGGCACTAAGGCAAGAGAACTAAGCGCCCCAGCAGGGAATCTGCCTGCGAGGGAACATGTGCAGCACGTCCCTTGTTCCGCTCGCCACTTCCCTGACGCTTAGGCAAAGCCCACCTCAGCTGGCTTGTAGGCGTGCCTCCGTGCTCCGAAGCAGCCCCACGGCAGGCAGGAGAGAGCGGGAAGCATTCTGGGCACGCAGCGTGCTTGTTTGCATGCTCGGCACAAACCGGGAGCAGGTGCCTCCCTTGCGCTTCTATCTGCCGAGACTTGGAGCTGTCCAGCGCGCACCTTCCCGCTCTGTGTGCTGCTGTCCGCAACCAGCCGCAAAAATAAGCAGGGCTCTAAGGCAAGCACTCTGGGCACCCCAGGAGTGCTTCTGCCTGCCGAGGGCAGACACGCAGCCACTTCCCTGACTCTTAGGCAAAGTCTGCTCTCAGGTGGCTGTTGGGCATGCCTGTGTGTTCAGAAGCCACCCTGCATGAGGCAGGATACAGCGGGAAGCATTCTGGGCACGCGGAGTGCTGCTTCCCATGCGCGGGGCAAACCGAGAGCAGGTGCCTCCCTTGCGCTTCTGTCTGCCGAGACTTAGAGGCGCACAAGCACGAAGCTTCCCGCTGTGCGTGCTGCTGTACACAACCAGCCTCCAAACAAAGCAGGGCACTAAGGCAAGAGAACTAAGCCCCCCAGCAGGGAATCTGCCTGCGAGGGAACATGTGCAGCACGTCCCTTGTTCCGCTCGCCACTTCCCTGACGCTTAGGCAAAGCCCACCTCAGCTGGCTTGTAGGCGTGCCTCCGTGCTCCGAAGCAGCCCCACGGCAGGCAGGAGAGAGCGGGAAGCATTCTGGGCACGCAGCGTGCTTGTTTGCATGCTCGGCACAAACCGGGAGCAGGTGCCTCCCTTGCGCTTCTATCTGCCGAGACTTGGAGCTGGCCAGCGCGCACCTTCCCGCTCTGTGTGCTGCTGTCTGCAAATAGCCGCAGAAGTAAGCAGGGCGCTAAGGCAAGCGCTCTGCGCACCCCAGGAGTGCTTCTGCCTGCCGAGGGCAGACACGCAGCCACTTCCCTGACTCTTAGGCAAAGTCTGCTCTCAGGTGGCTGTTGGGCATGCCTGTGTGTTGAGAAGCCACCCCGCATGAGGCAGGATACAGCGGGAAGCATTCAGGGCACGCGGAGTGCTGCTTCCCATGCGCGGGGCAAACCGAGAGCAAGTGCCTCCCTTGCGCTTCTGTCTGCCGAGACTTAGAGGCGCACAAGCACAAAGCTTCCCGCTGTGCGTGCTGCTGTACACAACCAGCCTCCAAACAAAGCAGGGCACTAAGGCAAGAGAACTAAGCGCCCCAGCAGGGAATCTGCCTGCGAGGGAACATGTGCAGCACGTCCCTTGTTCCGCTCGCCACTTCCCTGACGCTTAGGCAAAGCCCACCTCAGCTGGCTTGTAGGCGTGCCTCCGTGCTCCGAAGCAGCCCCACGGCAGGCAGGAGAGAGCGGGAAGCATTCTGGGCACGCAGCGTGCTTGTTTGCATGCTCAGAACAAACCGGGAGCAGGTGCCTCCCTTGCGCTTCTATGTGCCGAGACTTGGAGCTGGCCAGCGCGCACCTTCTCGCTCTGTGTGCTGCTGTCTGCAAACAGCCGCAAAAGGAAGCAGGGCGCTAAGGCAAGCGCTCTGGGCACCCCAGGAGTGCTTCTGCCTGCCGAGGGCAGACACGCAGCCACTTGCCTGACTCTTAGGCAAAGTCTGCTCTCAGGTGGCTGTTGGGCATGCCTGTGTGTTCAGAAGCCACCCCGCATGAGGCAGGATACAGCGGGAAGCATTCTGGGCACGCGGAGTGCTGCTTCCCATGCACGGGGCAAACCGAGAGCAGGTGCCTCCCTTGCGCTTCTGTCTGCCGAGACTTAGAGGCGCACAAGCACGAAGCTTCCCGCTGTGCGTGCTGCTGTCCACAACCAGCCTCCAAACAAAGCAGGGCACTAAGGCAAGAGAACTAAGCGCCCCAGCAGGGAATCTGCCTGCGAGGGAACATGTGCAGCACGTCCCTTGTTCCGCTCGCCACTTCCCTGACGCTTAGGCAAAGCCCACCTCAGCTGGCTTGTAGGCGTGCCTCCGTGCTCCGAAGCAGCCCCACGGCAGGCAGGAGAGAGCGGGAAGCATTCTGGGCACGCAGCGTGCTTGTTTGCATGCTCGGCACAAACCGGGAGCAGGTGCCTCCCTTGCGCTTCTATGTGCCGAGACTTGGAGCTGGCCAGCGCGCACCTTCCCGCTCTGTGTGCTGCTGTCCGCAACCAGCCGCAAAAGGAAGCAGGGCGCTAAGGCAAGCGCTCTGGGAACCCCAGGAGTGCTTCTGCCTGCCGAGGGCAGACACGCAGCCACTTCCCTGACTCTTAGGCAAAGTCTGCTCTCAGGTGGCTGTTGGGCATGCCTGTGTGTTGAGAAGCGACCCTGCATCAGCCAGGATACAGCAGGAAGCATTCTGGGCACACGGAGTGCTGCTTCCCATGCGCGGGGCAAACCGAGAGCAGGTGCCTCCCTTGCTCTTCTGTCTGCCGAGACTTAGAGACGCACAAGCGCGAAGCTTCCCGCTGTGCGTGCTGCTGTCCACAAACAGCCTCCAAACAAAGCAGGGCACTAAGGCAAGAGAACTAAGCGCCCCAGCAGGGAATCTGCCTTCGAGGGAAAATGTGCAGCACGTCCCTTGTTCCGCTCGCCACTTCCCTGACGCTTAGGCAAAGCCCATCTCAGCTGGCTTGTAGGCGTGCCTCCGTGCTCCGAAGCAGCCCCACGGCAGGCAGGAGAGAGCGGGAAGCATTCTGGGCACGCAGCGTGCTTGTTTGCATGCTCGGCACAAACCGGGAGCAGGTGCCTCCCTTGCGCTTCTATGTGCCGAGACTTGGAGCTGGCCAGTGCGCACCTTCCCCCTGTGTGTGCTGCTGTCTGCAAACAACCTCCAGACAAAGCAGGGCACTAAGGCAAGAGAAGTAAGCGCCCCAGGAGGGAATCTGCCTGCGAGGGAAGCTGTGCAGCACATCCCTTGTTCCGCTCGACACTTCCCTGACTCTTTTGCAAAGCCCATCTCAGCTGGCTTGTAGGCGTGCCTCCGTGCTCAGAATCAGCCCCGTGGCAGGCAGGACAGTGCGGGATGTCTTCTGGGCACGCAGCATGCTGCTTCCCATGCCCGGGACAAACTGTGAGCAGGAGCCTCGCTTGCGCTTCTATGTGCCGAGACTTGGAGCTGGCCAGCAGGCACCTTCCCGCTGTGTGTGCTGCTGTCCGCAAACAGCCTCCAAACAAAGCAGGGCAGTAAGGCAAGAGAAGTAAGCGCCCCAGGAGGGAATCTGCCTGCGAGGGAACATGTGCAGCACGTCCCTTGTTCCGCTCACCACTTCCCTGACGCTTAGGCAAAGCCCACCTCAGCTGGCTTGTAGGCGTGCCTCCGTGCTCCGAAGCAGCCCCACGGCAGGCAGGAGAGAGCGGGAAGCATTCTGGGCACGCAGCGTGCTTGTTTGCATGCTCAGCACAAACCGGGAGCAGGTGCCTCCCTTGCGCTTCTATCTGCCGAGACTTGGAGCTGGCCAGCGCGCACCGTCCCGCTCTGTGTGCTGCTATCTGCAAACAGCCGCAGAAGTAAGCAGGGCGCTAAGGCAAGCGCTCTGGGCACCCCAGGAGTGCTTCTGCCTGCCGAGGGCAGACACGCAGCCACTTCCCTGACTCTTAGGCAAAGTCTCCTCTCAGTTGGCTGTTGGGCATGCCTGTGTGTTGAGAAGCCACCCCGCATCAGCCAGGATACAGCAGGAAGCATTCTGGGCACGCGGAGTGCTGCTTCCCATGCGCGGGGCAAACCGAGAGCAGGTGCCTCCCTTGCGCTTCTGTCTGCTGAGACCTAGAGGCGCACAAGCACGAAGCTTCCCGCTGTGCGTGCTGCTGTCCGCAACCAGCCTCCAAACAAAGCAGGGCAGTAAGGCAAGAGAACTAAGCGCCCCAGCAGGGAATCTGCCTGCGAGGGAAAATGTGCAGCACGTCCCTTGTTCCGCTCGCCACTTCCCTGACGCTTAGGCAAAGCCCACCTCAGCTGGCTTGTAGGCGTGCCTCCGTGCTCCGAAGCAGCCCCACGGCAGGCAGGAGAGAGCGGGAAGCATTCTGGGCACGCAGCGTGCTTGTTTGCATGCTCGGCACAAACCGGGAGCAGGTGCCTCCCTTGCGCTTCTATCTGCCGAGACTTGGAGCTGGCCAGCGCGCACCTTCCCACTCTGTGTGCTGCTGTCTGCAAACAGCCGCAGAAGTAAGCAGGGCGCTAAGGCAAGTGCTCTGCGCACCCCAGGAGTGCTTCTGCCTGCCGAGGGCAGACACGCAGCCACTTCCCTGACTCTTAGGCAAAGTCTCCTCTCAGTTGGCTGTTGGGCATGCCTGTGTGTTGAGAAGCCACCCCGCATGAGGCAGGATACAGCAGGAAGCATTCTGGGCACGCGGAGTGCTGCTTCCCATTCGCGGGGCAAACCGAAAGCAAGTGCCTCCCTTGCGCTTCTATCTGCCGAGACTTGGAGCTGGCCAGCAGGCACCTTCCCGCTGTGCGTGCTGCTGTCCGCAAACAGCCTCCAAACAAAGCAGGGCAGTAAGGCAAGAGAAGTAAGCGCCCCAGCAGGGAATCTGCCTGCGAGGGAAAATGTGCAGCACGTCCCTTGTTCCGCTCGCCACTTCCCTGACGCTTAGGCAAAGCCCATCTCAGCTGGCTTGTAGGCGTGCCTCCGTGCTCCGAAGCAGCCCCACGGCAGGCAGGAGAGAGCGGGAAGCATTCTGGGCACGCAGCGTGCTTGTTTGCATGCTCGGCACAAACCGGGAGCAGGTGCCTCGCTTGCGCTTCTATGTGCCGAGACTTGGAGCTAGCCAGCAGGCACCTTCCCGCTGTGTGTGCTGCTGTCCGCAAACAGCCTCCAAACAAAGCAGGGCAGTAAGGCAAGAGAAGTAAGCGCCCCAGCAGGGAATCTGCCTGCGAGGGAACATGTGCAGCACGTCCCTTGTTCCGCTCGCCACTTCCCTGACTCTTAGGCAAAGCCCATCTCAGCTGGCTTGTAGGCGTGCCTCCGTGCTCCGAAGCAGCCCCACGGCAGGCAGGAGAGAGCGGGAAGCATTCTGGGCACGCAGCGTGCTTGTTTGCATGCTCGGCACAAACCGGGAGCAGGTGCCTCCCTTGCGCTTCTATGTGCCGAGACTTGGAGCTGGCCAGCGCGCACCTTCCCGCTCTGTGTGCTGCTGTCCGCAACCAGCCGCAAAAGGAAGCAGGGCGCTAAGGCAAGCGCTCTGCGCACCCCAGGAGTGCTTCTGCCTGCCGAGGGCAGACACGCAGCCACTTCCCTGACTCTTAGGAAAAGTCTGCTCTCAGGTGGCTCTTGGGCATGCCTGTGTGTTGAGAAGCCACCCTGCATGAGGCAGGATACAGCGGGAAGCATTCTGGGCACGCGGAGTGCTGCTTCCCATGTGCGGGGCAAACCGAAAGCAAGTGCCTCCCTTGCGCTTCTGTCTGCTGAGACTTAGAGGCGCACTAGCACGAAGCTTCCCGCTGTGCGTGCTGCTGTCCACAACCAGCCTCCAAACAAAGCAGGGCACTAAGGCAAGAGAACTAAGCGCCCCAGCAGGGAATCTGCCTGCGAGGGAACATGTGCAGCAAGTCCCTTGTTCCGCTCGCCACTTCCCTGACGCTTAGGCAAAGCCCACCTCAGCTGGCTTGTAGGCGTGCCTCCGTGCTCCGAAGCAGCCCCAAGGCAGGCAGGAGAGAGCGGGAAGCATTCTGGGCACGCAGCGTGCTTGTTTGCATGCTCGGCACAAACCGGGAGCAGGTGCCTCGCTTGCGCTTCTATGTGCCGAGACTTGGAGCTGGCCAGCAGGCACCTTCCCGCTGTGTGTGCTGCAGTCCGCAAACAGCCTCCAAACAAAGCAGGGCACTAAGGCAAGAGAAGTAAGCGCCCCAGGAGGGAATCTGCCTGCGAGGGAAAATGTGCAGCACGTCCCTTGTTCCGCTCACCACTTCCCTGACTCTTAGGCAAAGCCCACCTCAGCTGGCTTGTAGGCATGCCTCCGTGCTCCGAAGCAGCTCCACGGCAGGCAGGAGAGAGCGGGAAGCATTCTGGGCACGCAGCGTGCTTGTTTGCATGCTCGGCACAAACCGGGAGCAGGTGCCTCGCTTGCGCTTCTATCTGCCGAGACTTGGAGCTGGCCAGTGTGCACCTTCCCGCTGTGTGTGCTGCTGTCCGCAAACAGCCTCCAAACAAAGCAGGGCACTAAGGCAAGAGAACTAAGCGCCCCAGCAGGGAATCTGCCTGCGAGGGAAAATGTGCAGCACGTCCCTTGTTCCGCTCGCCACTTCCCTGACGCTTAGGCAAAGCCCACCTCAGCTGGCTTATAGGCGTGCCTCCGTGCTCCGAAGCAGCCCCGTGGCAGGCAGGAGAGAGCGGGAAGCATTCTGGGCACGCAGCGTGCTTGTTTGCATGCTCGGCACAAACCGGGAGCAGGTGCCTCGCTTGCGCTTCTATCTGCCGAGACTTGGAGCTGGCCAGCGCGCACCTTATCGCTCTGTGTGCTGCTGTCTGCAACCAGCCGCAAAAGGAAGCAGGGCGCTAAGGCAAGAGCTATGCGCACCCCAGGAGTGCTTCTGCCTGCCGAGGGCAGACACGCAGCCACTTCAATGACTCTTAGGCAAAGTCTGCTCTCAGGTGGCTGTTGGGCATGCCTCTGTGTTGAGAAGCCACCCTGCATGAGGCAGGATACAGCGGGAAGCATTCTGGGCACGCGGAGTGCTGCTTCCCATGCGCGGGGCAAACCGAGAGCAAGTACCTCCCTTGCGCTTCTGTCTGCCGAGACTTAGAGGCGCACAAGCACGAAGCTTCCCGCTGTGCGTGCTGCTGTCCACAACCAGCCTCCAAACAAAGCAGGGCACTAAGGCAAGAGAACTAAGCCCCCCAGAAGGGAATCTGCCTGCGAGGGAACATGTGCAGCACGTCCCTTGTTCCGCTCGCCACTTCCCTGACGCTTAGGCAAAGCCCACCTCAGCTGGCTTGTAGGCGTGCCTCCGTGCTCCGAAGCAGCCCCACGGCAGGCAGGAGAGAGCGGGAAGCATTCTGGGCACGCAGCGTGCTTGTTTGCATGCTCGGCACAAACCGGGAGCAGGTGCCTCCCTTGCGCTTCTATCTGCCGAGACTTGGAGCTGTCCTGCGCGCACCTTCCCGCTCTGTGTGCTGCTGTCCGCAACCAGCCGCAAAAATAAGCAGGGCTCTAAGGCAAGCACTCTGCGCACCCCAGGAGTACTTCTGCCTGCCGAGGGCAGACACGCAGCCACTTCCCTGACTCTTAGGCAAAGTCTGCTCTCAGGTGGCTGTTGGGCATGCCTGTGTGTTGAGAAGCCACCCTGCATGAGGCAGGATACAGCGGGAAGCATTCTGGGCACGCGGAGTGCAGCTGCCCATGCGCGGGGCAAACCGAGAGCAGGTGCCTCCCTTGCGCTTTTGTCTGCCGAGACTTAGAGACGCACAAGCACGAAGCTTCCCGCTGTGCGTGCTGCTGTCCACAACCAGCCTCCAAACAAAGCAGGGCACTAAGGCAAGAGAACTAAGCGCCCCAGCAGGGAATCTGCCTGCGAGGGAACATGTGCAGCACGTCCCTTGTTCCGCTCGCCACTTCCCTGACGCTTAGGCAAAGCCCACCTCAGCTGGCTTGTAGGCGTGCCTCCGTGCTCCGAAGCAGCCCCACGGCAGGCAGGAGAGAGCGGGAAGCATTCTGGGCACGCAGCGTGCTTGTTTGCATGCTCGGCACAAACCGGGAGCAGGTGCCTCCCTTGCGCTTCTATCTGCCGAGACTTGGAGCTGTCCAGCGCGCACCTTCCCGCTCTGTGTGCTGCTGTCCGCAACCAGCCGCAAAAATAAGCAGGGCTCTAAGGCAAGCACTCTGGGCACCCCAGGAGTGCTTCTGCCTGCCGAGGGCAGACACGCAGCCACTTCCCTGACTCTTAGGCAAAGTCTGCTCTCAGGTGGCTGTTGGGCATGCCTGTGTGTTCAGAAGCCACCCTGCATGAGGCAGGATACAGCGGGAAGCATTCAGGGCACGCGGAGTGCTGCTTCCCATGCACGGGGCAAACCGAGAGCAGGTGCCTCCCTTGCGCTTCTGTCTGCCGAGACTTAGAGGCGCACAAGCACGAAGCTTCCCGCTGTGCGTGCTGCTGTCCACAACCAGCCTCCAAACAAAGCAGGGCACTAAGGCAAGAGAACTAAGCGCCCCAGCAGGGAATCTGCCTGCGAGGGAACATGTGCAGCACGTCCCTTGTTCCGCTCGCCACTTCCCTGACGCTTAGGCAAAGCCCACCTCAGCTGGCTTGTAGGCGTGCCTCCGTGCTCCGAAGCAGCCCCACGGCAGGCAGGAGAGAGCGGGAAGCATTCTGGGCACGCAGCGTGCTTGTTTGCATGCTCGGCACAAACCGGGAGCAGGTGCCTCCCTTGCGCTTCTATCTGCCGAGACTTGGAGCTGGCCAGCGCGCACCTTCCCGCTCTGTGTGCTGCTGTCCGCAAACAGCCTCCAAACAAAGCAGGGTACTAAGGCAAGAGAAGTAAGCACCCCAGGAGGGAATCTGCCTGCGAGGGAAGCTGTGCAGCACATCCCTTGTTCCGCTCGCCACTTCCCTGACTCTTTTGCAAAGCCCATCAAAGCTGGCTTGTAGGCGTGCCTCCGTGCTCCGAAGCAGCCCCACGGCAGGCAGGAGAGAGCGGGAAGCATTCTGGGCACGCAGCGTGCTTGTTTGCATGCTCGGCACAAACCGGGAGCAGGTGCCTCCCTTGCGCTTCTATCTGCCGAGACTTGGAGCTGGCCAGCGCGCACCTTCCCGCTGTGTGTGCTGCTGTCCGCAAACAGCCTCCAAACAAAGCAGGGTACTAAGGCAAGAGAAGTAAGCACCCCAGGAGGGAATCTGCCTGCGAGGGAAGCTGTGCAGCACATCCCTTGTTCCGCTCGACACTTCCCTGACTCTTTTGCAAAGCCCATCAAAGCTGGCTTGTAGGCGTGCCTCCGTGCTCCGAAGCAGCCCCACGGCAGGCAGGAGAGAGCGGGAAGCATTGTGGGCTCACAGCGTGCTTGTTTGCATGCTCGGCACAAACCGGGAGCAGGTGCCTCGCTTGCGCTTCTATGTGTCGAGACTTGGAGCTGGCCAGCGCGCACCTTCCCGCTCTGTGTGCTGCTGTCTGCAAATAGCCGCAGAAGTAAGCAGGGCGCTAAGGCAAGTGCTCTGCGCACCCCAGGAGTGCTTCTGCCTGCCGAGGGCAGACACGCAGCCACTTCCCTGACTCTTAGGCAAAGTCTGCTCTCAGGTGGCTCTTGGGCATGCCTGTGTGTTCAGAAGCCACCCCGCATGAGGCAGGATACAGCAGGAAGCATTCTGGACACGCGGAGTGCTGCATCCCATGCGCGGGGCAAACCGAGTGCAAGTGCCTCCCTTGCGCTTCTGTCTGCTGAGACTTAGAGGCGCACAAGCACAAAGGTTCCCGCTGTGCGTGCTGCTGTCCACAACAGCCTAAAAACAAAGCAGGACACTAAGGCAAGCTAACTAAGCGCCCCAGCAGGGAATCTGCCTGCGAGGGAACATGTGCAGCACGTCCCTTGTTCCGCTCACGACTTCCCTGACGCTTAGGCAAAGCCCACCTCAGCTGGCTTGTAGGCGTGCCTCCGTGCTCCGAAGCAGCCCCACGGCAGGCAGGAGAGAGCGGGAAGCATTCTGGGCACGCAGCGTGCTTGTTTGCATGCTCGGCACAAACCGGGAGCAGGTGCCTCCCTTGCGCTTCTATGTGCCGAGACTTGGAGCTGGCCGGCGCGCACCTTCTCGCTCTGTGTGCTGCTGTCTGCAACCAGCCGCAAAAGGAAGCAGGTCGCTAAGGCAAGCGCTCTGGGCACCCCAGGAGTGCTTCTGCCTGCCGAGGGCAGACACGCAGCCACTTCCCTGACTCTTAGGCAAAGTCTGCTCTCAGGTGGCTGTTGGGCATGCCTGTGTGTTCAGAAGCCACCCCGCATGAGGCAGGATACAGCGGGAAGCATTCTGGGCACACAGAGTGCTGCTTCCCATGCACGGGGCAAACCGAGAGCAGGTGCCTCCCTTGCGCTTCTGTCTGCCGAGACTTAGAGGCGCACAAGCACGAAGCTTCCCGCTGTGCGTGCTGCTGTACACAACCAGCCTCCAAACAAAGCAGGGCACTAAGGCAAGAGAACTAAGCGCCCCAGCAGGGAATCTGCCTGCGAGGGAACATGTGCAGCACGTCCCTTGTTCCGCTCGCCACTTCCCTGACGCTTAGGCAAAGCCCACCTCAGCTGGCTTGTAGGCGTGCCTCCGTGCTCCGAAGCAGCCCCACGGCAGGCAGGAGAGAGCGGGAAGCATTCTGGGCACGCAGCGTGCTTGTTTGCATGCTCGGGACAAACCGGGAGCAGGTGCCTGGCTTGCGCTTCTATGTGCCGAGACTTGGAGCTGGCCAGCGCGCACCTTCCCGCTGTGTGTGCTGCTGTCCGTAAACAGCCTCCAAACAAAGCAGGGCACTAAGGCAAGAGAAGTAAGCGCCCCAGGAGGGAATCTGCCTGCGAGGGAAGCTGTGCAGCACATCCCTTGTTCCGCTCGACACTTCCCTGACTCTTAGGCAAAGCCCATCAAAGCTGGCTTGTAGGCGTTCCTCCGTGCTCAGAAGCAGCCCCGTGGCAGGCAGGACAGTGCGAGAAGTACTCTGGGCACGCAGCATGCTGCTTCCCATGCCCGGGACAAACTGCGAGCAGGTGCCTGGCTTGCGCTTCCATCTGCCGAGACTTGGAGCTGGCCAGCGCGCACCTTCCCGCTGTGTGTGCTGCTGTCCGCAAACAGCCTCCAAAGAAAGCAGGGCACTAAGGCAAGAGAACTAAGCGTCCCAGGAGGGAATCTGCCTGCGAGGGAAGCTGTGCAGCACATGCCTTGTTCCGCTCGCCACTTCCCTGACTCTTAGGCAAAGCCCATCTCAGCTGGCTTGTAGGCGTGCCTCCGTGCTCAGAAGCAGCCCCGTGGCAGGCAGGACAGTGCGGGATGTCTTCTGGGCACGCAGCATGCTGCTTCCCATGCCCGGGACAAACTGCGAGCAGGTGCCTGGCTTGCGCTTCCATCTGCCGACACTTGGAGCTGGCCAGCGCGCACCTTCCCGCTGTGTGTGCTGCTGTCCGCAAACAGCCTCCAAACAAAGCAGGGCACTAAGGCAAGAGAAGTAAGCGCCCCAGCAGGGAATCTGCCTGCGAGGGAAGCTGTGCAGCACATCCCTTGTTCCGCTCGACACTTCCCTGACTCTTAGGCAAAGCCCATCTCAGCTGGCTTGTAGGCGTGCCTCCGTGCTCAGAAGCAGCCCCGTGGCAGGCAGGACAGTGCGGGATGTCTTCTGGGCACGCAGCATGCTGCTTCCCATGCCCGGGACAAACCGCGAGCAGGTGCCTGGCTTGCGCTTCCATCTGCCGAGACTTGGAGCTGGCCAGCGCGCACCTTCCCGCTGTGTGTGCTGCTGTCCGCAAACAGCCTCCAAACAAAGCAGGGCACTAAGGCAAGAGAAGTAAGCGCCCCAGCAGGGAATCTGCCTGCGAGGGAAGCTGTGCAGCACATGCCTTGTTCCGCTCACCACTTCCCTGACTCTTAGGCAAAGCCCATCTCAGCTGGCTTGTAGGCGTGCCTCCGTGCTCAGAAGCAGCCCCGTGGCAGGCAGGACAGTGCGGGATGTCTTCTGGGCACGCAGCATGCTGCTTCCCATGCCCGGGAGAAACTGTGAGCAGGTGCCTCCCTTGCGCTTCTATGTGCCGAGACTTGGAGCTGGACAGCGCGCACCTTCCCGCTGTGTGTGCTGCTGTCCGCAAACAGCCTCCAAACAAAGCAGGGCGCTAAGGCAAGAGAACTAAGCGCCCCAGCAGGGAATCTGCCTGCGAGGGAAGCTGTGCAGCACATGCCTTGTTCCGCTCGCCACTTCCCTGACGCTTAGGCAAAGCCCATCTCAGCTGGCTTGTAGGCGTGCCTCCGTGCTCAGAAGCAGCCCCGTGGCAGGCAGGACAGTGCGGGATGTCTTCTGGGCACGCAGCATGCTGCTTCCCATGCCCGGGACAAACTGCGAGCAGGTGCCTGGCTTGCGCTTCCATCTGCCGAGACTTGGAGCTGGCCAGCGCGCACCTTCCCGCTGTGTGTGCTGCTGTCCGCAAACAGCCTCCAAACAAAGCAGGGCGCTAAGGCAAGAGAAGTAAGCGCCCCAGGAGGGAATCTGCCTGCGAGGGAAGCTGTGCAGCACATCCCTTGTTCCGCTCGCCACTTCCCTGACTCTTAGGCAAAGCCCATCTCAGCTGGCTTGTAGGCGTGCCTCTGTGCTCAGAAGCAGCCCCGTGGCAGGCAGGACAGTGCGGGATGTCTTCTGGGCACGCAGCATGCTGATTCCCATGCCCGGGACAAACCGCGAGCATGTGCCTGGCTTGCGCTTCCATCTGCCGAGACTTGGAGCTGGCCAGCGCGCACCTTCCCGCTGTGTGTGCTGCTGTCCGCAAACAGCCTCCAAACAAAGCAGGGCACTAAGGCAAGAGAACTAAGCGCCCCAGGAGGGAATTCCGACTGCGAGGGAAGCTGTGCAGCACATGCCTTGTTCCGCTCGCCACTTCCCTGACTCTTAGGCAAAGCCCATCTCAGCTGGCTTGTAGGCGTGCCTCCGTGCTCAGAAGCAGCCCCGTGGCAGGCAGGACAGTGCGGGATGTCTTCTGGGCACGCAGCATGCTGCTTCCCATGCCCGGGACAAACCGCGAGCAGGTGCCTGGCTTGCGCTTCTATGTGCCGAGACTTGGAGCTGGACAGCGCGCACCTTCCCGCTGTGTGTGCTGCTGTCCGCAAACAGCCTCCAAAGAAAGCAGGGCGCTAAGGCAAGAGAAGTAAGCGCCCCAGGAGGGAATCTGCCTGCGAGGGAAGCTGTGCAGCACATCCCTTGTTCCGCTCGCCACTTCCCTGACTCTTAGGCAAAGCCCATCTCAGCTGGCTTGTAGGCATGCCTCCGTGCTCAGAAGCAGCCCCGTGGCAGGCAGGACAGTGCGGGATGTCTTCTGGGCACGCAGCATGCTGCTTCCCATGCCCGGGACAAACTGCGAGCAGGTGCCTGGCTTGCGTTTCCATCTGCCGAGACTTGGAGCTGGCCAGCGCGCACCTTCCCGCTGTGTGTGCTGCTGTCCGCAAACAGCCTCCAAACAAAGCAGGGCACTAAGGCAAGAGAAGTAAGCGCCCCAGCAGGGAATCTGCCTGCGACGGAAGCTGTGCAGCACATGCCTTGTTCCGCTCACCACTTCCCTCACTCTTAGGCAAAGCCCATCTCAGCTGGCTTGTAGGCGTGCCTCCGTGCTCAGAAGCAGCCCCGTGGCAGGCAGGACAGTGCGGGATGTCTTCTGGGCACGCAGCATGCTGCTTCCCATGCCCGGGACAAACTGCGAGCAGGTGCCTGGCTTGCGCTTCCATCTGCCGAGACTTGGAGCTGGCCAGCGCGCACCTTCCCGCTGTGTGTGCTGCTGTCCGCAAACAGCCTCCAAAGAAAGCAGGGCGCTAAGGCAAGAGAAGTAAGCGCCCCAGCAGGGAATCTGCCTGCGAGGGAAGCTGTGCAGCACATCCCTTGTTCCGCTCACCACTTCCCTGACTCTTAGGCAAAGCCCATCTCAGCTGGCTTGTAGGCGTGCCTCCGTGCTCAGAAGCAGCCCCGTGGCAGGCAGGACAGTGCGGGATGTCTTCTGGGCACGCAGCATGCTGCTTCCCATGCCCGGGACAAACCGCAAGCAGGTGCCTCGCTTGCGCTTCTATGTGCCGAGACTTGGAGCTGGCCAGCACGCACCTTCCCGCTGTGTGTGCTGCTGTCCGCAAACAGCCTCCAAAGAAAGCAGGGCACTAAGGCAAGAGAAGTAAGCGCCCCAGGAGGGAATCTGCCTGCGAGGGAAAATGTGCAGCACATCCCTTGTTCCGCTCGACACTTCCCTGACTCTTAGGCAAAGCCCATCTCAGCTGGCTTGTAGGCGTGCCTCCGTGCTCAGAAGCAGCCCCGTGGCAGGCAGGACAGTGCGGGATGTCTTCTGGGCACGCAGCATGCTGCTTCCCATGCCCGGGACAAACCGCGAGCAGGTGCCTGGCTTGCGCTTCTATGTGCCGAGACTTGGAGCTGGCCAGCGCGCACCTTCCCGCTGTGTGTGCTGCTGTCCGCAAACAGCCTCCAAAGAAAGCAGGGCACTAAGGCAAGAGAACTAAGCGTCCCAGGAGGGAATCTGCCTGCGAGGGAACATGTGCAGCACGTCCCTTGTTCCGCTTGCCACTTCCCTGACTCTTAGGCAAAGCCCATCTCAGCTGGCTTGTAGGCGTGCCTCCGTGCTCAGAAGCAGCCCCGTGGCAGGCAGGACAGTGCGGGATGTCTTCTGGGCACGCAGCATGCTGCTTCCCATGCCCGGGACAAACCGCGAGCAGGTGCCTGGCTTGCGCTTCTATGTGCCGAGACTTGGAGCTGGCCAGCGCGCACCTTCCCGCTGTGTGTGCTGCTGTCCGCAAACAGCCTCCAAACAAAGCAGGGCACTAAGGCAAGAGAAGTAAGCGCCCCAGGAGGGAATCTGCCTGCGAGGGAAGCTGTGCAGCACATCCCTTGATCCGCTCGCCACTTCCCTGACTCTTTTGCAAAGCCCATCTCAGCTGGCTTGTAGGCGTGCCTCCGTGCTCAGAAGCAGCCCCGTGGCAGGCAGGACAGTGCGGGATGTCTTCTGGGCACGCAGCATGCTGATTCCCATGCCCGGGACAAACTGCGAGCAGGTGCCTGGCTTGCGCTTTCATCTGCCGAGACTTGGAGCTGGCCAGCGCGCACTTTCCCGCTGTGTGTGCTGCTGTCCGCAAACAGCCTCCAAACAAAGCAGGGCACTAAGGCAAGAGAAGTAAGCGCCCCAGGAGGGAATCTGCCTGCGAGGGAAGCTGTGCAGCACATCCCTTGTTCCGCTCGCCACTTCCCTGACTCTTAGGCAAAGCCCATCTCAGCTGGCTTGTAGGCGTGCCTCCGTGCTCAGAAGCAGCCCCGTGGCAGGCAGGACAGTGCGGGATGTCTTCTGGGCATGCAGCATGCTGCTTCCCATGCCCGGGACAAACCGCGAGCAGGTGCCTGGCTTGCGCTTCCATCTGCCGAGACTTGGAGCTGGCCAGCGCGCACCTTCCCGCTGTGTGTGCTGCTGTCCGCAAACAGCCTCCAAAGAAAGCAGGGCACTAAGGCAAGAGAAGTAAGTGCCCCAGGAGGGAATCTGCCTGCGAGGGAAGCTGTGCAGCACATGCCTTGTTCCGCTCGCCACTTCCCTGACTCTTAGGCAAAGCCCATCTCAGCTGGCTTGTAGGCGTGCCTCCGTGCTCAGAAGCAGCCCCGTGGCAGGCAGGACAGTGCGGGATGTCTTCTGGGCACGCAGCATGCTGCTTCCCATGCCCGGGACAAACCGCGAGCAGGTGCCTGGCTTGCGCTTCTATGTGCCGAGACTTGGAGCTGGACAGCGCGCACCTTCCCGCTGTGTGTGCTGCTGTCCGCAAACAGCCTCCAAAGAAAGCAGGGCACTAAGGCAAGAGAACTAAGCGCCCCAGGAGGGAATCTGCCTGCGAGGGAAGCTGTGCAGCACATCCCTTGTTCCGCTCGACACTTCCCTGACTCTTAGGCAAAGCCCATCTCAGCTGGCTTGTAGGCGTGCCTCCGTGCTCAGAAGCAGCCCCGTGGCAGGCAGGACAGTGCGGGATGTCTTCTGGGCACGCAGCATGCTGATTCCCATGCCCGGGACAAACTGCGAGCAGGTGCCTGGCTTGCGCTTTCATCTGCCGAGACTTGGAGCTGGCCAGCACGCACTTTCCCGCTGTGTGTGCTGCTGTCCGCAAACAGCCTCCAAACAAAGCAGGGCACTAAGGCAAGAGAAGTAAGCGGCCCAGGAGGTAATCTGCCTGCGACGGAAGCTGTGCAGCACATGCCTTGTTCCGCTCACCACTTCCCTGACTCTTAGGCAAAGCCCATCTCAGCTGGCTTGTAGGCGTGCCTCCGTGCTCAGAAGCAGCCCCGTGGCAGGCAGGACAGTGCGGGATGTCTTCTGGGCACGCAGCATGCTGCTTCCCATGCCCGGGACAAACCACGAGCAGGTGCCTCGCTTGCGCTTTCATCTGCCGACACTTGGAGCTGGCCAGCGCGCACCTTCCCGCTGTGTGTGCTGCTGTCCGCAAACAGCCTCCAAACAAAGCAGGGCACTAAGGCAAGAGAAGTAAGCGCCCCAGGAGGTAATCTGCCTGCGACGGAAGCTGTGCAGCACATGCCTTGTTCCGCTCGACACTTCCCTGACTCTTAGGCAAAGCCCATCTCAGCTGGCTTGTAGGCGTGCCTCCGTGCTCAGAAGCAGCCCCGTGGCAGGCAGGACAGTGCGGGATGTCTTCTGGGCACGCAGCATGCTGCTTCCCATGCCCGGGACAAACCGCGAGCAGGTGCCTGGCTTGCGCTTCTATGTGCCGAAACTTGGAGCTGGCCAGCGCGCACCTTCCCGCTGTGTGTGCTGCTGTCCGCAAACAGCCTCCAAACAAAGCAGGGCACTAAGGCAAGAGAAGTAAGCGCCCCAGCAGGGAATCTGCCTGCGAGGGAAGCTGTGCAGCACATGCCTTGTTCCGCTCGACACTTCCCTGACTCTTAGGCAAAGCCCATCTCAGCTGGCTTGTAGGCGTGCCTCCGTGCTCAGAAGCAGCCCCGTGGCAGGCAGGACAGTGCGGGATGTCTTCTGGGCACGCAGCATGCTGCTTCCCATGCCCGGGACAAACCACGAGCAGGTGCCTGGCTTGCGCTTTCATCTGCCGACACTTGGAGCTGGCCAGCGCGCACCTTCCCGCTGTGTATGCTGCTGTCCGCAAACAGCCTCCAAACAAAGCAGGGCACTAAGGCAAGAGAAGTAAGCGCCCCAGGAGGGAATCTGCCTGCGAGGGAAGCTGTGCAGCACATCCCTTGTTCCGCTCGCCACTTCCCTGACTCTTAGGCAAAGCCCATCTCAGCTGGCTTGTAGGCGTG
Source organism: Rhea pennata (assembly GCF_028389875.1). NCBI lineage: Eukaryota > Metazoa > Chordata > Aves > Rheiformes > Rheidae > Rhea > Rhea pennata. The sequence continues at coordinate 1,537,054 of NC_084692.1, forward strand.
CCTCTGTGCTCAGAAGCAGCCCCGTGGCAGGCAGGACAGTGCGGGATGTCTTCTGGGCACGCAGCATGCTGATTCCCATGCCCGGGACAAACCGCGAGCAGGTGCCTGGCTTGCGCTTCCATCTGCCGAGACTTGGAGCTGGCCAGCGCGCACCTTCCCGCTGTGTGTGCTGCTGTCCGCAAACAGCCTCCAAACAAAGCAGGGCACTAAGGCAAGAGAACTAAGCGCCCCAGGAGGGAATTCCGACTGCGAGGGAAGCTGTGCAGCACATGCCTTGTTCCGCTCGCCACTTCCCTGACTCTTAGGCAAAGCCCATCTCAGCTGGCTTGTAGGCGTGCCTCCGTGCTCAGAAGCAGCCCCGTGGCAGGCAGGACAGTGCGGGATGTCTTCTGGGCACGCAGCATGCTGCTTCCCATGCCCGGGACAAACCGCGAGCAGGTGCCTGGCTTGCGCTTCTATGTGCCGAGACTTGGAGCTGGCCAGCGCGCACCTACCCGCTGTGTGTGCTGCTGTCCGCAAACAGCCTCCAAAGAAAGCAGGGCGCTAAGGCAAGAGAAGTAAGCGCCCCAGGAGGGAATCTGCCTGCGAGGGAAGCTGTGCAGCACATCCCTTGTTCCGCTCGCCACTTCCCTGACTCTTAGGCAAAGCCCATCTCAGCTGGCTTGTAGGCATGCCTCCGTGCTCAGAAGCAGCCCCGTGGCAGGCAGGACAGTGCGGGATGTCTTCTGGGCACGCAGCATGCTGCTTCCCATGCCCGGGACAAACTGCGAGCAGGTGCCTGGCTTGCGTTTCCATCTGCCGAGACTTGGAGCTGGCCAGCGCGCACCTTCCCGCTGTGTGTGCTGCTGTCCGCAAACAGCCTCCAAACAAAGCAGGGCACTAAGGCAAGAGAAGTAAGCGCCCCAGCAGGGAATCTGCCTGCGACGGAAGCTGTGCAGCACATGCCTTGTTCCGCTCACCACTTCCCTCACTCTTAGGCAAAGCCCATCTCAGCTGGCTTGTAGGCGTGCCTCCGTGCTCAGAAGCAGCCCCGTGGCAGGCAGGACAGTGCGGGATGTCTTCTGGGCACGCAGCATGCTGCTTCCCATGCCCGGGACAAACTGCGAGCAGGTGCCTGGCTTGCGCTTCCATCTGCCGAGACTTGGAGCTGGCCAGCGCGCACCTTCCCGCTGTGTGTGCTGCTGTCCGCAAACAGCCTCCAAAGAAAGCAGGGCGCTAAGGCAAGAGAAGTAAGCGCCCCAGCAGGGAATCTGCCTGCGAGGGAAGCTGTGCAGCACATCCCTTGTTCCGCTCACCACTTCCCTCACTCTTAGGCAAAGCCCATCTCAGCTGGCTTGTAGGCGTGCCTCCGTGCTCAGAAGCAGCCCCGTGGCAGGCAGGACAGTGCGGGATGTCTTCTGGGCACGCAGCATGCTGCTTCCCATGCCCGGGACAAACTGCGAGCAGGTGCCTCGCTTGCGCTTCTATGTGCCGAGACTTGGAGCTGGCCAGCACGCACCTTCCCGCTGTGTGTGCTGCTGTCCGCAAACAGCCTCCAAAGAAAGCAGGGCACTAAGGCAAGAGAAGTAAGCGCCCCAGGAGGGAATCTGCCTGCGAGGGAAAATGTGCAGCACATCCCTTGTTCCGCTCGACACTTCCCTGACTCTTAGGCAAAGCCCATCTCAGCTGGCTTGTAGGCGTGCCTCCGTGCTCAGAAGCAGCCCCGTGGCAGGCAGGACAGTGCGGGATGTCTTCTGGGCACGCAGCATGCTGCTTCCCATGCCCGGGACAAACCGCGAGCAGGTGCCTGGCTTGCGCTTCTATGTGCCGAGACTTGGAGCTGGCCAGCGCGCACCTTCCCGCTGTGTGTGCTGCTGTCCGCAAACAGCCTCCAAAGAAAGCAGGGCACTAAGGCAAGAGAACTAAGCGTCCCAGGAGGGAATCTGCCTGCGAGGGAACATGTGCAGCACGTCCCTTGTTCCGCTTGCCACTTCCCTGACTCTTAGGCAAAGCCCATCTCAGCTGGCTTGTAGGCGTGCCTCCGTGCTCAGAAGCAGCCCCGTGGCAGGCAGGACAGTGCGGGATGTCTTCTGGGCACGCAGCATGCTGCTTCCCATGCCCGGGACAAACCGCGAGCAGGTGCCTGGCTTGCGCTTCTATGTGCCGAGACTTGGAGCTGGCCAGCGCGCACCTTCCCGCTGTGTGTGCTGCTGTCCGCAAACAGCCTCCAAACAAAGCAGGGCACTAAGGCAAGAGAAGTAAGCGCCCCAGGAGGGAATCTGCCTGCGAGGGAAGCTGTGCAGCACATCCCTTGATCCGCTCGCCACTTCCCTGACTCTTAGGCAAAGCCCATCTCAGCTGGCTTGTAGGCGTGCCTCCGTGCTCAGAAGCAGCCCCGTGGCAGGCAGGACAGTGCGGGATGTCTTCTGGGCACGCAGCATGCTGATTCCCATGCCCGGGACAAACTGCGAGCAGGTGCCTGGCTTGCGCTTTCATCTGCCGAGACTTGGAGCTGGCCAGCGCGCACTTTCCCGCTGTGTGTGCTGCTGTCCGCAAACAGCCTCCAAACAAAGCAGGGCACTAAGGCAAGAGAAGTAAGCGCCCCAGGAGGGAATCTGCCTGCGAGGGAAGCTGTGCAGCACATCCCTTGTTCCGCTCGCCACTTCCCTGACTCTTAGGCAAAGCCCATCTCAGCTGGCTTGTAGGCGTGCCTCCGTGCTCAGAAGCAGCCCCGTGGCAGGCAGGACAGTGCGGGATGTCTTCTGGGCATGCAGCATGCTGCTTCCCATGCCCGGGACAAACCGCGAGCAGGTGCCTGGCTTGCGCTTCCATCTGCCGAGACTTGGAGCTGGCCAGCGCGCACCTTCCCGCTGTGTGTGCTGCTGTCCGCAAACAGCCTCCAAAGAAAGCAGGGCACTAAGGCAAGAGAAGTAAGCGCCCCAGGAGGGAATCTGCCTGCGAGGGAAGCTGTGCAGCACATGCCTTGTTCCGCTCGCCACTTCCCTGACTCTTAGGCAAAGCCCATCTCAGCTGGCTTGTAGGCGTGCCTCCGTGCTCAGAAGCAGCCCCGTGGCAGGCAGGACAGTGCGGGATGTCTTCTGGGCACGCAGCATGCTGCTTCCCATGCCCGGGACAAACCGCGAGCAGGTGCCTGGCTTGCGCTTCTATGTGCCGAGACTTGGAGCTGGACAGCGCGCACCTTCCCGCTGTGTGTGCTGCTGTCCGCAAACAGCCTCCAAAGAAAGCAGGGCACTAAGGCAAGAGAACTAAGCGCCCCAGGAGGGAATCTGCCTGCGAGGGAAGCTGTGCAGCACATCCCTTGTTCCGCTCGACACTTCCCTGACTCTTAGGCAAAGCCCATCTCAGCTGGCTTGTAGGCGTGCCTCCGTGCTCAGAAGCAGCCCCGTGGCAGGCAGGACAGTGCGGGATGTCTTCTGGGCACGCAGCATGCTGATTCCCATGCCCGGGACAAACTGCGAGCAGGTGCCTGGCTTGCGCTTTCATCTGCCGAGACTTGGAGCTGGCCAGCACGCACTTTCGCGCTGTGTGTGCTGCTGTCCGCAAACAGCCTCCAAACAAAGCAGGGCGCTAAGGCAAGAGAAGTAAGCGCCCCAGGAGGGAATCTGCCTGCGAGGGAACCTGTGCAGCACATGCCTTGTTCCGCTCGACACTTCCCTGACTCTTAGGCAAAGCCCATCTCAGCTGGCTTGTAGGCGTGCCTCCGTGCTCAGAAGCAGCCCCGTGGCAGGCAGGACAGTGCGGGATGTCTTCTGGGCACGCAGCATGCTGCTTCCCATGCCCGGGACAAACCGCAAGCAGGTGCCTGGCTTGCGCTTCTATGTGCCGAGACTTGGAGCTGGCCAGCGCGCACCTTCCCGCTGTGTGTGCTGCTGTCCACAAACAGCCTCCAAAGAAAGCAGGGCGCTAAGGCAAGAGAAGTAAGCGCCCCAGGAGGGAATCTGCCTGCGAGGGAAGCTGTGCAGCACATGCCTTGTTCCGCTCGCCACTTCCCTGACTCTTAGGCAAAGCCCATCTCAGCTGGCTTGTAGGCGTGCCTCTGTGCTCAGAAGCAGCCCCGTGGCAGGCAGGACAGTGCGGGATGTCTTCTGGGCACGCAGCATGCTGCTTCCCATGCCCGGGACAAACCGCGAGCAGGTGCCTGGCTTGCGCTTCTATGTGCCGAGACTTGGAGCTGGCCAGCGCGCACCTTCCCGCTGTGTGTGCTGCTGTCCGCAAACAGCCTCCAAACAAAGCAGGGCGCTAAGGCAAGAGAAGTAAGCGCCCCAGGAGGGAATTTGTCCTGCGAGGGAAGCTGTGCAGCACATGCCTTGTTCCGCTCGACACTTCCCTGACTCTTAGGCAAAGCCCATCTCAGCTGGCTTGTAGGCATGCCTCCGTGCTCAGAAGCAGCCCCGTGGCAGGCAGGACAGTGCGGGATGTCTTCTGGGCACGCAGCATGCTGCTTCCCATGCCCGGGACAAACTGCGAGCAGGTGCCTGGCTTGCGCTTTCATCTGCCGAGACTTGGAGCTGGGCAGCACGCACCTTCCCGCTGTGTGTGCTGCTGTCCGCAAACAGCCTCCAAACAAAGCAGGGCACTAAGGCAAGAGAAGTAAGCGCCCCAGGAGGGAATCTGCCTGCGAGGGAAGCTGTGCAGCACATCCCTTGTTCCGCTCGCCACTTCCCTGACTCTTAGGCAAAGCCCATCTCAGCTGGCTTGTAGGCGTGCCTCCGTGCTCAGAAGCAGCCCCGTGGCAGGCAGGACAGTGCGGGATGTCTTCTGGGCACGCAGCATGCTGCTTCCCATGCCCGGGACAAACCGCGAGCAGGTGCCTGGCTTGCGCTTCTATGTGCCGAGACTTGGAGCTGGCCAGCACGCACCTTCCCGCTGTGTGTGCTGCTGTCCACAAACAGCCTCCAAACAAAGCAGGGCACTAAGGCAAGAGAACTAAGCGCCCCAGGAGGGAATTCCGACTGCGAGGGAAGCTGTGCAGCACATGCCTTGTTCCGCTCGACACTTCCCTGACTCTTAGGCAAAGCCCATCTCAGCTGGCTTGTAGGCGTGCCTCCGTGCTCAGAAGCAGCCCCGTGGCAGGCAGGACAGTGCGGGATGTCTTCTGGGCACGCAGCATGCTGCTTCCCATGCCCGGGACAAACTGCGAGCAGGTGCCTGGCTTGCGTTTCCATCTGCCGAGACTTGGAGCTGGCCAGCGCGCACCTTCCCGCTGTGTGTGCTGCTGTCCGCAAACAGCCTCCAAACAAAGCAGGGCACTAAGGCAAGAGAAGTAAGCGCCCCAGCAGGGAATCTGCCTGCGAGGGAAGCTGTGCAGCACATCCCTTGTTCCGCTCGACACTTCCCTGACTCTTAGGCAAAGCCCATCTCAGCTGGCTTGTAGGCGTGCCTCCGTGCTCAGAAGCAGCCCCGTGGCAGGCAGGACAGTGCGGGATGTCTTCTGGGCACGCAGCATGCTGCTTCCCATGCCCGGGACAAACCGCGAGCAGGTGCCTCGCTTGCGCTTCCATCTGCCGAGACTTGGAGCTGGCCAGCGCGCACCTTCCCGCTGTGTGTGCTGCTGTCCGCAAACAGCCTCCAAAGAAAGCAGGGCACTAAGGCAAGAGAAGTAAGCGCCCCAGGAGGGAATCTGCCTGCGAGGGAAGCTGTGCAGCACATCCCTTGTTCCGCTCACCACTTCCCTGACTCTTAGGCAAAGCCCATCTCAGCTGGCTTGTAGGCGTGCCTCCGTGCTCAGAAGCAGCCCCGTGGCAGGCAGGACAGTGCGGGATGTCTTCTGGGCACGCAGCATGCTGCTTCCCATGCCCGGGACAAACCGCGAGCAGGTGCCTCGCTTGCGCTTCTATGTGCCGAGACTTGGAGCTGGCCAGCACGCACCTTCCCGCTGTGTGTGCTGCTGTCCGCAAACAGCCTCCAAAGAAAGCAGGGCGCTAAGGCAAGAGAACTAAGCGCCCCAGGAGGGAATCTGCCTGCGAGGGAAAATGTGCAGCACATCCCTTGTTCCGCTCACCACTTCCCTGACTCTTAGGCAAAGCCCATCTCAGCTGGCTTGTAGGCGTGCCTCCGTGCTCAGAAGCAGCCCCGTGGCAGGCAGGACAGTGCGGGATGTCTTCTGGGCACGCAGCATGCTGCTTCCCATGCCCGGGACAAACCGCGAGCAGGTGCCTGGCTTGCGCTTCTATGTGCCGAGACTTGGAGCTGGCCAGCGCGCACCTTCCCGCTGTGTGTGCTGCTGTCCGCAAACAGCCTCCAAAGAAAGCAGGGCACTAAGGCAAGAGAACTAAGCGAACCAGGAGGGAATCTGCCTGCGAGGGAAGCTGTGCAGCACATCCCTTGTTCCGCTCGCCACTTCCCTGACTCTTAGGCAAAGCCCATCTCAGCTGGCTTGTAGGCGTGCCTCCGTGCTCAGAAGCAGCCCCGTGGCAGGCAGGACAGTGCGGGATGTCTTCTGGGCACGCAGCATGCTGCTTCCCATGCCCGGGACAAACCGCGAGCAGGTGCCTGGCTTGCGCTTCTATGTGCCGAGACTTGGAGCTGGCCAGCGCGCACCTTCCCGCTGTGTGTGCTGCTGTCCGCAAACAGCCTCCAAACAAAGCAGGGCACTAAGGCAAGAGAAGTAAGCGCCCCAGGAGGGAATCTGCCTGCGAGGAAAGCTGTGCAGCACATCCCTTGTTCCGCTCGACACTTCCCTGACTCTTAGGCAAAGCCCATCTCAGCTGGCTTGTAGGCGTGCCTCCGTGCTCAGAAGCAGCCCCGTGGCAGGCAGGACAGTGCGAGAAGTAGTCTGGGCACGCAGCATGCTGATTCCCATGCCCGGGACAAACTGCGAGCAGGTGCCTGGCTTGCGCTTTCATCTGCCGACACTGGGAGCTGGCCAGCGCGCACTTTCCCGCTGTGTGTGCTGCTGTCCGCAAACAGCCTCCAAACAAAGCAGGGCACTAAGGCAAGAGAAGTAAGCGCCCCAGCAGGGAATCTGCCTGCGAGGGAAGCTGTGCAGCACATCCCTTGTTCCGCTCGCCACTTCCCTGACTCTTAGGCAAAGCCCATCTCAGCTGGCTTGTAGGCGTGCCTCCGTGCTCAGAAGCAGCCCCGTGGCAGGCAGGACAGTGCGGGATGTCTTCTGGGCACGCAGCATGCTGCTTCCCATGCCCGGGACAAACGACGAGCAGGTGCCTGGCTTGCGCTTCCATCTGCCGAGACTTGGAGCTGGCCAGCGCGCACCTTCCCGCTGTGTGTGCTGCTGTCCGCAAACAGCCTCCAAACAAAGCAGGGCACTAAGGCAAGAGAAGTAAGCGCCCCAGGAGGGAATCTGCCTGCGAGGGAAGCTGTGCAGCACATGCCTTGTTCCGCTCGCCACTTCCCTGACTCTTAGGCAAAGCCCATCTCAGCTGGCTTGTAGGCGTGCCTCCGTGCTCAGAAGCAGCCCCGTGGCAGGCAGGACAGTGCGGGATGTCTTCTGGGCACGCAGCATGCTGCTTCCCATGCCCGGGACAAACCGCGAGCAGGTGCCTGGCTTGCGCTTCTATGTGCCGAGACTTGGAGCTGGCCAGCGCGCACCTTCCCGCTGTGTGTGCTGCTGTCCGCAAACAGCCTCCAAACAAAGCAGGGCACTAAGGCAAGAGAACTAAGCGAACCAGGAGGGAATCTGCCTGCGAGGGAAGCTGTGCAGCACATCCCTTGTTCCGCTCGACACTTCCCTGACTCTTAGGCAAAGCCCATCTCAGCTGGCTTGTAGGCGTGCCTCCGTGCTCAGAAGCAGCCCCGTGGCAGGCAGGACAGTGCGGGATGTCTTCTGGGCACGCAGCATGCTGCTTCCCATGCCCGGGACAAACTGCGAGCAGGTGCCTGGCTTGCGCTTCCATCTGCCGAGACTTGGAGCTGGCCAGCGCGCACCTTCCCGCTGTGTGTGCTGCTGTCCGCAAACAGCCTCCAAACAAAGCAGGGCACTAAGGCAAGAGAAGTAAGCGCCCCAGGAGGGAATCTGCCTGCGAGGGAAGCTGTGCAGCACATCCCTTGTTCCGCTCGCCACTTCCCTGACTCTTAGGCAAAGCCCATCTCAGCTGGCTTGTAGGCGTGCCTCCGTGCTCAGAAGCAGCCCCGTGGCAGGCAGGACAGTGCGGGATGTCTTCTGGGCACGCAGCATGCTGCTTCCCATGCCCGGGACAAACCGCGAGCAGGTGCCTGGCTTGCGCTTCTATGTGCCGAGACTTGGAGCTGGCCAGCGCGCACCTTCCCGCTGTGTGTGCTGCTGTCCGCAAACAGCCTCCAAACAAAGCAGGGCACTAAGGCAAGAGAAGTAAGCGCCCCAGGAGGGAATCTGCCTGCGAGGGAAGCTGTGCAGCACATCCCTTGTTCCGCTCGCCACTTCCCTGACTCTTAGGCAAAGCCCATCTCAGCTGGCTTGTAGGCGTGCCTCCGTGCTCAGAAGCAGCCCCGTGGCAGGCAGGACAGTGCGGGATGTCTTCTGGGCACGCAGCATGCTGCTTCCCATGCCCGGGACAAACCGCGAGCAGGTGCCTGGCTTGCGCTTCCATCTGCCGAGACTTGGAGCTGGCCAGCGCGCACCTTCCCGCTGTGTGTGCTGCTGTCCGCAAACAGCCTCCAAAGAAAGCAGGGCGCTAAGGCAAGAGAAGTAAGCGCCCCAGGAGGGAATCTGCCTGCGAGGGAAGCTGTGCAGCACATCCGTTGTTCCGCTCACCACTTCCCTGACTCTTAGGCAAAGCCCATCTGAGCTGGCTTGTAGGCGTGCCTCCGTGCTCAGAAGCAGCCCCGTGGCAGGCACGACAGTGCGGGATGTCTTCTGGGCACGCAGCATGCTGCTTCCCATGCCCGGGACAAACTGCGAGCAGGTGCCTGGCTTGCGCTTCCATCTGCCGAGACTTGGAGCTGGCCAGCGCGCACCTTCCCGCTGTGTGTGCTGCTGTCCGCAAACAGCCTCCAAACAAAGCAGGGCACTAAGGCAAGAGAAGTAAGCGCCCCAGGAGGGAATCTGCCTGCGAGGGAAGCTGTGCAGCACATCCCTTGTTCCGCTCGCCACTTCCCTGACTCTTAGGCAAAGCCCATCTCAGCTGGCTTGTAGGCGTGCCTCCGTGCTCAGAAGCAGCCCCGTGGCAGGCAGGACAGTGCGGGATGTCTTCTGGGCAAGCAGCATGCTTCTTCCCATGCCCGGGACAAACTGCGAGCAGGTGCCTCGCTTGCGCTTCCATCTACCGAGACTTGGAGCTGGCCAGCGCGCACCTTCCCGCTGTGTGTGCTGCTGTCCGCAAACAGCCTCCAAAGAAAGCAGGGCGCTAAGGCAAGAGAAGTAAGCGCCCCAGGAGGGAATCTGCCTGCGAGGGAACCTGTGCAGCACATCCCTTGTTCCGCTCGACACTTCCCTGACTCTTAGGCAAAGCCCATCTCAGCTGGCTTGTAGGCGTGCCTCCGTGCTCAGAAGCAGCCCCGTGGCAGGCAGGACAGTGTGAGAAGTAGTGTGGGCACGCAGCATGCTGCTTCCCATGCCCGGGACAAACCGCGAGCAGGTGCCTGGCTTGCGCTTCCATCTGCCGAGACTTGGAGCTGGCCAGCGCGCACCTTCCCGCTGTGTGTGCTGCTGTCCGCAAACAGCCTCCAAACAAAGCAGGGCACTAAGGCAAGAGAAGTAAGCGCCCCAGGAGGGAATCTGCCTGCGAGGGAAGCTGTGCAGCACATCCCTTGATCCGCTCGCCACTTCCCTGACTCTTAGGCAAAGCCCATCTCAGCTGGCTTGTAGGCGTGCCTCCGTGCTCAGAAGCAGCCCCGTGGCAGGCAGGACAGTGCGGGATGTCTTCTGGGCACGCAGCATGCTGATTCCCATGCCCGGGACAAACTGCGAGCAGGTGCCTGGCTTGCGCTTTCATCTGCCGAGACTTGGAGCTGGCCAGCGCGCACTTTCCCGCTGTGTGTGCTGCTGTCCGCAAACAGCCTCCAAACAAAGCAGGGCACTAAGGCAAGAGAAGTAAGCGCCCCAGGAGGGAATCTGCCTGCGAGGGAAGCTGTGCAGCACATCCCTTGTTCCGCTCGCCACTTCCCTGACTCTTAGGCAAAGCCCATCTCAGCTGGCTTGTAGGCGTGCCTCCGTGCTCAGAAGCAGCCCCGTGGCAGGCAGGACAGTGCGGGATGTCTTCTGGGCATGCAGCATGCTGCTTCCCATGCCCGGGACAAACCGCGAGCAGGTGCCTGGCTTGCGCTTCCATCTGCCGAGACTTGGAGCTGGCCAGCGCGCACCTTCCCGCTGTGTGTGCTGCTGTCCGCAAACAGCCTCCAAAGAAAGCAGGGCACTAAGGCAAGAGAAGTAAGCGCCCCAGGAGGGAATCTGCCTGCGAGGGAAGCTGTGCAGCACATGCCTTGTTCCGCTCGCCACTTCCCTGACTCTTAGGCAAAGCCCATCTCAGCTGGCTTGTAGGCGTGCCTCCGTGCTCAGAAGCAGCCCCGTGGCAGGCAGGACAGTGCGGGATGTCTTCTGGGCACGCAGCATGCTGCTTCCCATGCCCGGGACAAACCGCGAGCAGGTGCCTGGCTTGCGCTTCTATGTGCCGAGACTTGGAGCTGGACAGCGCGCACCTTCCCGCTGTGTGTGCTGCTGTCCGCAAACAGCCTCCAAAGAAAGCAGGGCACTAAGGCAAGAGAACTAAGCGCCCCAGGAGGGAATCTGCCTGCGAGGGAAGCTGTGCAGCACATCCCTTGTTCCGCTCGACACTTCCCTGACTCTTAGGCAAAGCCCATCTCAGCTGGCTTGTAGGCGTGCCTCCGTGCTCAGAAGCAGCCCCGTGGCAGGCAGGACAGTGCGGGATGTCTTCTGGGCACGCAGCATGCTGATTCCCATGCCCGGGACAAACTGCGAGCAGGTGCCTGGCTTGCGCTTTCATCTGCCGAGACTTGGAGCTGGCCAGCACGCACTTTCCCGCTGTGTGTGCTGCTGTCCGCAAACAGCCTCCAAACAAAGCAGGGCGCTAAGGCAAGAGAAGTAAGCGCCCCAGGAGGGAATCTGCCTGCGAGGGAAGCTGTGCAGCACATGCCTTGTTCCGCTCGCCACTTCCCTGACTCTTAGGCAAAGCCCATCTCAGCTGGCTTGTAGGCGTGCCTCTGTGCTCAGAAGCAGCCCCGTGGCAGGCAGGACAGTGCGGGATGTCTTCTGGGCACGCAGCATGCTGCTTCCCATGCCCGGGACAAACCGCGAGCAGGTGCCTGGCTTGCGCTTCTATGTGCCGAGACTTGGAGCTGGCCAGCGCGCACCTTCCCGCTGTGTGTGCTGCTGTCCGCAAACAGCCTCCAAACAAAGCAGGGCGCTAAGGCAAGAGAAGTAAGCGCCCCAGGAGGGAATTTGTCCTGCGAGGGAAGCTGTGCAGCACATGCCTTGTTCCGCTCGACACTTCCCTGACTCTTAGGCAAAGCCCATCTCAGCTGGCTTGTAGGCATGCCTCCGTGCTCAGAAGCAGCCCCGTGGCAGGCAGGACAGTGCGGGATGTCTTCTGGGCACGCAGCATGCTGCTTCCCATGCCCGGGACAAACTGCGAGCAGGTGCCTGGCTTGCGCTTTCATCTGCCGAGACTTGGAGCTGGGCAGCACGCACCTTCCCGCTGTGTGTGCTGCTGTCCGCAAACAGCCTCCAAACAAAGCAGGGCACTAAGGCAAGAGAAGTAAGCGCCCCAGGAGGGAATCTGCCTGCGAGGGAAGCTGTGCAGCACATCCCTTGTTCCGCTCGCCACTTCCCTGACTCTTAGGCAAAGCCCATCTCAGCTGGCTTGTAGGCGTGCCTCCGTGCTCAGAAGCAGCCCCGTGGCAGGCAGGACAGTGCGGGATGTCTTCTGGGCACGCAGCATGCTGCTTCCCATGCCCGGGACAAACCGCGAGCAGGTGCCTGGCTTGCGCTTCTATGTGCCGAGACTTGGAGCTGGCCAGCACGCACCTTCCCGCTGTGTGTGCTGCTGTCCGCAAACAGCCTCCAAACAAAGCAGGGCACTAAGGCAAGAGAACTAAGCGCCCCAGGAGGGAATTCCGACTGCGAGGGAAGCTGTGCAGCACATGCCTTGTTCCGCTCGACACTTCCCTGACTCTTAGGCAAAGCCCATCTCAGCTGGCTTGTAGGCGTGCCTCCGTGCTCAGAAGCAGCCCCGTGGCAGGCAGGACAGTGCGGGATGTCTTCTGGGCACGCAGCATGCTGCTTCCCATGCCCGGGACAAACCGCGAGCAGGTGCCTGGCTTGCGCTTCTATGTGCCGAGACTTGGAGCTGGCCAGCGCGCACCTTCCCGCTGTGTGTGCTGCTGTCCGCAAACAGCCTCCAAAGAAAGCAGGGCGCTAAGGCAAGAGAAGTAAGCGCCCCAGGAGGGAATCTGCCTGCGAGGGAAGCTGTGCAGCACATCCCTTGTTCCGCTCGCCTCTTCCCTGACTCTTAGGCAAAGCCCATCTCAGCTGGCTTGTAGGCATGCCTCCGTGCTCAGAAGCAGCCCCGTGGCAGGCAGGACAGTGCGGGATGTCTTCTGGGCACGCAGCATGCTGCTTCCCATGCCCGGGACAAACTGCGAGCAGGTGCCTGGCTTGCGTTTCCATCTGCCGAGACTTGGAGCTGGCCAGCGCGCACCTTCCCGCTGTGTGTGCTGCTGTCCGCAAACAGCCTCCAAACAAAGCAGGGCACTAAGGCAAGAGAAGTAAGCGCCCCAGCAGGGAATCTGCCTGCGAGGGAAGCTGTGCAGCACATCCCTTGTTCCGCTCGACACTTCCCTGACTCTTAGGCAAAGCCCATCTCAGCTGGCTTGTAGGCGTGCCTCCGTGCTCAGAAGCAGCCCCGTGGCAGGCAGGACAGTGCGGGATGTCTTCTGGGCACGCAGCATGCTGCTTCCCATGCCCGGGACAAACCGCGAGCAGGTGCCTCGCTTGCGCTTCCATCTGCCGAGACTTGGAGCTGGCCAGCGCGCACCTTCCCGCTGTGTGTGCTGCTGTCCGCAAACAGCCTCCAAAGAAAGCAGGGCACTAAGGCAAGAGAAGTAAGCGCCCCAGGAGGGAATCTGCCTGCGAGGGAAGCTGTGCAGCACATCCCTTGTTCCGCTCACCACTTCCCTGACTCTTAGGCAAAGCCCATCTCAGCTGGCTTGTAGGCGTGCCTCCGTGCTCAGAAGCAGCCCCGTGGCAGGCAGGACAGTGCGGGATGTCTTCTGGGCACGCAGCATGCTGCTTCCCATGCCCGGGACAAACCGCGAGCAGGTGCCTCGCTTGCGCTTCTATGTGCCGAGACTTGGAGCTGGCCAGCACGCACCTTCCCGCTGTGTGTGCTGCTGTCCGCAAACAGCCTCCAAAGAAAGCAGGGCGCTAAGGCAAGAGAACTAAGCGCCCCAGGAGGGAATCTGCCTGCGAGGGAAGCTGTGCAGCACATCCCTTGTTCCGCTCGACACTTCCCTGACTCTTAGGCAAAGCCCATCTCAGCTGGCTTGTAGGCGTGCCTCCGTGCTCAGAAGCAGCCCCGTGGCAGGCAGGACAGTGCGGGATGTCTTCTGGGCACGCAGCATGCTGCTTCCCATGCCCGGGACAAACCGCGAGCAGGTGCCTGGCTTGCGCTTCTATGTGCCGAGACTTGGAGCTGGCCAGCGCGCACCTTCCCGCTGTGTGTGCTGCTGTCCGCAAACAGCCTCCAAAGAAAGCAGGGCACTAAGGCAAGAGAACTAAGCGAACCAGGAGGGAATCTGCCTGCGAGGGAAGCTGTGCAGCACATCCCTTGTTCCGCTCGCCACTTCCCTGACTCTTAGGCAAAGCCCATCTCAGCTGGCTTGTAGGCGTGCCTCCGTGCTCAGAAGCAGCCCCGTGGCAGGCAGGACAGTGCGGGATGTCTTCTGGGCACGCAGCATGCTGCTTCCCATGCCCGGGACAAACCGCGAGCAGGTGCCTGGCTTGCGCTTCTATGTGCCGAGACTTGGAGCTGGCCAGCGCGCACCTTCCCGCTGTGTGTGCTGCTGTCCGCAAACAGCCTCCAAACAAAGCAGGGCACTAAGGCAAGAGAAGTAAGCGCCCCAGGAGGGAATCTGCCTGCGAGGAAAGCTGTGCAGCACATCCCTTGTTCCGCTCGACACTTCCCTGACTCTTAGGCAAAGCCCATCTCAGCTGGCTTGTAGGCGTGCCTCCGTGCTCAGAAGCAGCCCCGTGGCAGGCAGGACAGTGCGAGAAGTAGTCTGGGCACGCAGCATGCTGATTCCCATGCCCGGGACAAACTGCGAGCAGGTGCCTGGCTTGCGCTTTCATCTGCCGACACTGGGAGCTGGCCAGCGTGCACTTTCCCGCTGTGTGTGCTGCTGTCCGCAAACAGCCTCCAAACAAAGCAGGGCACTAAGGCAAGAGAAGTAAGCGCCCCAGCAGGGAATCTGCCTGCGAGGGAAGCTGTGCAGCACATCCCTTGTTCCGCTCGCCACTTCCCTGACTCTTAGGCAAAGCCCATCTCAGCTGGCTTGTAGGCGTGCCTCCGTGCTCAGAAGCAGCCCCGTGGCAGGCAGGACAGTGCGGGATGTCTTCTGGGCACGCAGCATGCTGCTTCCCATGCCCGGGACAAACGACGAGCAGGTGCCTGGCTTGCGCTTCCATCTGCCGAGACTTGGAGCTGGCCAGCGCGCACCTTCCCGCTGTGTGTGCTGCTGTCCGCAAACAGCCTCCAAACAAAGCAGGGCACTAAGGCAAGAGAAGTAAGCGCCCCAGGAGGGAATCTGCCTGCGAGGGAAGCTGTGCAGCACATGCCTTGTTCCGCTCGCCACTTCCCTGACTCTTAGGCAAAGCCCATCTCAGCTGGCTTGTAGGCGTGCCTCCGTGCTCAGAAGCAGCCCCGTGGCAGGCAGGACAGTGCGGGATGTCTTCTGGGCACGCAGCATGCTGCTTCCCATGCCCGGGACAAACCGCGAGCAGGTGCCTGGCTTGCGCTTCTATGTGCCGAGACTTGGAGCTGGCCAGCGCGCACCTTCCCGCTGTGTGTGCTGCTGTCCGCAAACAGCCTCCAAACAAAGCAGGGCACTAAGGCAAGAGAACTAAGCGAACCAGGAGGGAATCTGCCTGCGAGGGAAGCTGTGCAGCACATCCCTTGTTCCGCTCGACACTTCCCTGACTCTTAGGCAAAGCCCATCTCAGCTGGCTTGTAGGCGTGCCTCCGTGCTCAGAAGCAGCCCCGTGGCAGGCAGGACAGTGCGGGATGTCTTCTGGGCACGCAGCATGCTGCTTCCCATGCCCGGGACAAACTGCGAGCAGGTGCCTGGCTTGCGCTTCCATCTGCCGAGACTTGGAGCTGGCCAGCGCGCACCTTCCCGCTGTGTGTGCTGCTGTCCGCAAACAGCCTCCAAACAAAGCAGGGCACTAAGGCAAGAGAAGTAAGCGCCCCAGGAGGGAATCTGCCTGCGAGGGAAGCTGTGCAGCACATCCCTTGTTCCGCTCGCCACTTCCCTGACTCTTAGGCAAAGCCCATCTCAGCTGGCTTGTAGGCGTGCCTCCGTGCTCAGAAGCAGCCCCGTGGCAGGCAGGACAGTGCGGGATGTCTTCTGGGCACGCAGCATGCTGCTTCCCATGCCCGGGACAAACCGCGAGCAGGTGCCTGGCTTGCGCTTCTATGTGCCGAGACTTGGAGCTGGCCAGCGCGCACCTTCCCGCTGTGTGTGCTGCTGTCCGCAAACAGCCTCCAAACAAAGCAGGGCACTAAGGCAAGAGAAGTAAGCGCCCCAGGAGGGAATCTGCCTGCGAGGGAAGCTGTGCAGCACATCCCTTGTTCCGCTCGCCACTTCCCTGACTCTTAGGCAAAGCCCATCTCAGCTGGCTTGTAGGCGTGCCTCCGTGCTCAGAAGCAGCCCCGTGGCAGGCAGGACAGTGCGGGATGTCTTCTGGGCACGCAGCATGCTGCTTCCCATGCCCGGGACAAACCGCGAGCAGGTGCCTCGCTTGCGCTTCCATCTGCCGAGACTTGGAGCTGGCCAGCGCGCACCTTCCCGCTGTGTGTGCTGCTGTCCGCAAACAGCCTCCAAAGAAAGCAGGGCGCTAAGGCAAGAGAAGTAAGCGCCCCAGGAGGGAATCTGCCTGCGAGGGAACCTGTGCAGCACATCCGTTGTTCCGCTCACCACTTCCCTGACTCTTAGGCAAAGCCCATCTGAGCTGGCTTGTAGGCGTGCCTCCGTGCTCAGAAGCAGCCCCGTGGCAGGCACGACAGTGCGGGATGTCTTCTGGGCACGCAGCATGCTGCTTCCCATGCCCGGGACAAACTGCGAGCAGGTGCCTGGCTTGCGCTTCCATCTGCCGAGACTTGGAGCTGGCCAGCGCGCACCTTCCCGCTGTGTGTGCTGCTGTCCGCAAACAGCCTCCAAACAAAGCAGGGCACTAAGGCAAGAGAAGTAAGCGCCCCAGGAGGGAATCTGCCTGCGAGGGAAGCTGTGCAGCACATCCCTTGTTCCGCTCGCCACTTCCCTGACTCTTAGGCAAAGCCCATCTCAGCTGGCTTGTAGGCGTGCCTCCGTGCTCAGAAGCAGCCCCGTGGCAGGCAGGACAGTGCGGGATGTCTTCTGGGCAAGCAGCATGCTTCTTCCCATGCCCGGGACAAACTGCGAGCAGGTGCCTCGCTTGCGCTTCCATCTACCGAGACTTGGAGCTGGCCAGCGCGCACCTTCCCGCTGTGTGTGCTGCTGTCCGCAAACAGCCTCCAAAGAAAGCAGGGCGCTAAGGCAAGAGAAGTAAGCGCCCCAGGAGGGAATCTGCCTGCGAGGGAAGCTGTGCAGCACATCCCTTGTTCCGCTCACCACTTCCCTGACTCTTAGGCAAAGCCCATCTCAGCTGGCTTGTAGGCGTGCCTCCGTGCTCAGAAGCAGCCCCGTGGCAGGCAGGACAGTGCGGGATGTCTTCTGGGCACGCAGCATGCTGCTTCCCATGCCCGGGACAAACCGCGAGCAGGTGCCTCGCTTGCGCTTCTATGTGCCGAGACTTGGAGCTGGCCAGCACGCACCTTCCCGCTGTGTGTGCTGCTGTCCGCAAACAGCCTCCAAAGAAAGCAGGGCGCTAAGGCAAGAGAACTAAGCGCCCCAGGAGGGAATCTGCCTGCGAGGGAAGCTGTGCAGCACATCCCTTGTTCCGCTCGACACTTCCCTGACTCTTAGGCAAAGCCCATCTCAGCTGGCTTGTAGGCGTGCCTCCGTGCTCAGAAGCAGCCCCGTGGCAGGCAGGACAGTGCGGGATGTCTTCTGGGCACGCAGCATGCTGCTTCCCATGCCCGGGACAAACCGCGAGCAGGTGCCTGGCTTGCGCTTCTATGTGCCGAGACTTGGAGCTGGCCAGCGCGCACCTTCCCGCTGTGTGTGCTGCTGTCCGCAAACAGCCTCCAAAGAAAGCAGGGCACTAAGGCAAGAGAACTAAGCGAACCAGGAGGGAATCTGCCTGCGAGGGAAGCTGTGCAGCACATCCCTTGTTCCGCTCGCCACTTCCCTGACTCTTAGGCAAAGCCCATCTCAGCTGGCTTGTAGGCGTGCCTCCGTGCTCAGAAGCAGCCCCGTGGCAGGCAGGACAGTGCGGGATGTCTTCTGGGCACGCAGCATGCTGCTTCCCATGCCCGGGACAAACCGCGAGCAGGTGCCTGGCTTGCGCTTCTATGTGCCGAGACTTGGAGCTGGCCAGCGCGCACCTTCCCGCTGTGTGTGCTGCTGTCCGCAAACAGCCTCCAAACAAAGCAGGGCACTAAGGCAAGAGAAGTAAGCGCCCCAGGAGGGAATCTGCCTGCGAGGAAAGCTGTGCAGCACATCCCTTGTTCCGCTCGACACTTCCCTGACTCTTAGGCAAAGCCCATCTCAGCTGGCTTGTAGGCGTGCCTCCGTGCTCAGAAGCAGCCCCGTGGCAGGCAGGACAGTGCGAGAAGTAGTCTGGGCACGCAGCATGCTGATTCCCATGCCCGGGACAAACTGCGAGCAGGTGCCTGGCTTGCGCTTTCATCTGCCGACACTGGGAGCTGGCCAGCGTGCACTTTCTCGCTGTGTGTGCTGCTGTCCGCAAACAGCCTCCAAACAAAGCAGGGCACTAAGGCAAGAGAAGTAAGCGCCCCAGCAGGGAATCTGCCTGCGAGGGAAGCTGTGCAGCACATCCCTTGTTCCGCTCGCCACTTCCCTGACTCTTAGGCAAAGCCCATCTCAGCTGGCTTGTAGGCGTGCCTCCGTGCTCAGAAGCAGCCCCGTGGCAGGCAGGACAGTGCGGGATGTCTTCTGGGCACGCAGCATGCTGCTTCCCATGCCCGGGACAAACGACGAGCAGGTGCCTGGCTTGCGCTTCCATCTGCCGAGACTTGGAGCTGGCCAGCGCGCACCTTCCCGCTGTGTGTGCTGCTGTCCGCAAACAGCCTCCAAACAAAGCAGGGCACTAAGGCAAGAGAAGTAAGCGCCCCAGGAGGGAATCTGCCTGCGAGGGAAGCTGTGCAGCACATGCCTTGTTCCGCTCGCCACTTCCCTGACTCTTAGGCAAAGCCCATCTCAGCTGGCTTGTAGGCGTGCCTCCGTGCTCAGAAGCAGCCCCGTGGCAGGCAGGACAGTGCGGGATGTCTTCTGGGCACGCAGCATGCTGCTTCCCATGCCCGGGACAAACCGCGAGCAGGTGCCTGGCTTGCGCTTCTATGTGCCGAGACTTGGAGCTGGCCAGCGCGCACCTTCCCGCTGTGTGTGCTGCTGTCCGCAAACAGCCTCCAAACAAAGCAGGGCACTAAGGCAAGAGAACTAAGCGAACCAGGAGGGAATCTGCCTGCGAGGGAAGCTGTGCAGCACATCCCTTGTTCCGCTCGACACTTCCCTGACTCTTAGGCAAAGCCCATCTCAGCTGGCTTGTAGGCGTGCCTCCGTGCTCAGAAGCAGCCCCGTGGCAGGCAGGACAGTGCGGGATGTCTTCTGGGCACGCAGCATGCTGCTTCCCATGCCCGGGACAAACTGCGAGCAGGTGCCTGGCTTGCGCTTCCATCTGCCGAGACTTGGAGCTGGCCAGCGCGCACCTTCCCGCTGTGTGTGCTGCTGTCCGCAAACAGCCTCCAAACAAAGCAGGGCACTAAGGCAAGAGAAGTAAGCGCCCCAGGAGGGAATCTGCCTGCGAGGGAAGCTGTGCAGCACATCCCTTGTTCCGCTCGCCACTTCCCTGACTCTTAGGCAAAGCCCATCTCAGCTGGCTTGTAGGCGTGCCTCCGTGCTCAGAAGCAGCCCCGTGGCAGGCAGGACAGTGCGGGATGTCTTCTGGGCACGCAGCATGCTGCTTCCCATGCCCGGGACAAACCGCGAGCAGGTGCCTGGCTTGCGCTTCTATGTGCCGAGACTTGGAGCTGGCCAGCGCGCACCTTCCCGCTGTGTGTGCTGCTGTCCGCAAACAGCCTCCAAACAAAGCAGGGCACTAAGGCAAGAGAAGTAAGCGCCCCAGGAGGGAATCTGCCTGCGAGGGAAGCTGTGCAGCACATCCCTTGTTCCGCTCGCCACTTCCCTGACTCTTAGGCAAAGCCCATCTCAGCTGGCTTGTAGGCGTGCCTCCGTGCTCAGAAGCAGCCCCGTGGCAGGCAGGACAGTGCGGGATGTCTTCTGGGCACGCAGCATGCTGCTTCCCATGCCCGGGACAAACCGCGAGCAGGTGCCTCGCTTGCGCTTCCATCTGCCGAGACTTGGAGCTGGCCAGCGCGCACCTTCCCGCTGTGTGTGCTGCTGTCCGCAAACAGCCTCCAAAGAAAGCAGGGCGCTAAGGCAAGAGAAGTAAGCGCCCCAGGAGGGAATCTGCCTGCGAGGGAACCTGTGCAGCACATCCGTTGTTCCGCTCACCACTTCCCTGACTCTTAGGCAAAGCCCATCTGAGCTGGCTTGTAGGCGTGCCTCCGTGCTCAGAAGCAGCCCCGTGGCAGGCACGACAGTGCGGGATGTCTTCTGGGCACGCAGCATGCTGCTTCCCATGCCCGGGACAAACTGCGAGCAGGTGCCTGGCTTGCGCTTCCATCTGCCGAGACTTGGAGCTGGCCAGCGCGCACCTTCCCGCTGTGTGTGCTGCTGTCCGCAAACAGCCTCCAAACAAAGCAGGGCACTAAGGCAAGAGAAGTAAGCGCCCCAGGAGGGAATCTGCCTGCGAGGGAAGCTGTGCAGCACATCCCTTGTTCCGCTCGCCACTTCCCTGACTCTTAGGCAAAGCCCATCTCAGCTGGCTTGTAGGCGTGCCTCCGTGCTCAGAAGCAGCCCCGTGGCAGGCAGGACAGTGCGGGATGTCTTCTGGGCAAGCAGCATGCTTCTTCCCATGCCCGGGACAAACTGCGAGCAGGTGCCTCGCTTGCGCTTCCATCTACCGAGACTTGGAGCTGGCCAGCGCGCACCTTCCCGCTGTGTGTGCTGCTGTCCGCAAACAGCCTCCAAAGAAAGCAGGGCGCTAAGGCAAGAGAAGTAAGCGCCCCAGGAGGGAATCTGCCTGCGAGGGAACCTGTGCAGCACATCCCTTGTTCCGCTCGACACTTCCCTGACTCTTAGGCAAAGCCCATCTCAGCTGGCTTGTAGGCGTGCCTCCGTGCTCAGAAGCAGCCCCGTGGCAGGCAGGACAGTGTGAGAAGTAGTGTGGGCACGCAGCATGCTGCTTCCCATGCCCGGGACAAACCGCGAGCAGGTGCCTGGCTTGCGCTTCCATCTGCCGAGACTTGGAGCTGGCCAGCGCGCACCTTCCCGCTGTGTGTGCTGCTGTCCGCAAACAGCCTCCAAAGAAAGCAGGGCACTAAGGCAAGAGAAGTAAGCGCCCCAGGAGGGAATCTGCCTGCGAGGGAAGCTGTGCAGCACATCCCTTGTTCCGCTCGCCACTTCCCTGACTCTTAGGCAAAGCCCATCTCAGCTGGCTTGTAGGCGTGCCTCCGTGCTCAGAAGCAGCCCCGTGGCAGGCAGGACAGTGCGGGATGTCTTCTGGGCACGCAGCATGCTGCTTCCCATGCCCGGGACAAACTGCGAGCAGGTGCCTGGCTTGCGCTTCTATGTGCCGAGACTTGGAGCTGGCCAGCGCGCACCTTCCCGCTGTGTGTGCTGCTGTCCGCAAACAGCCTCCAAAGAAAGCAGGGCACTAAGGCAAGAGAAGTAAGCGCCCCAGGAGGGAATCTGCCTGCGAGGGAAGCTGTGCAGCACATGCCTTGTTCCGCTCGCCACTTCCCTGACTCTTAGGCAAAGCCCATCTCAGCTGGCTTGTAGGCGTGCCTCCGTGCTCAGAAGCAGCCCCGTGGCAGGCAGGACAGTGCGGGATGTCTTCTGGGCACGCAGCATGCTGCTTCCCATGCCCGGGACAAACCGCGAGCAGGTGCCTGGCTTGCGCTTCCATCTGCCGAGACTTGGAGCTGGCCAGCGCGCACCTTCCCGCTGTGTGTGCTGCTGTCCGCAAACAGCCTCCAAAGAAAGCAGGGCACTAAGGCAAGAGAAGTAAGCGCCCCAGGAGGGAATCTGCCTGCGAGGGAACCTGTGCAGCACATGCCTTGTTCCGCTCGCCACTTCCCTGACTCTTAGGCAAAGCCCATCTCAGCTGGCTTGTAGGCGTGCCTCCGTGCTCAGAAGCAGCCCCGTGGCAGGCAGGACAGTGCGAGAAGTAGTCTGGGCACGCAGCATGCTGCTTCCCATGCCCGGGACAAACCGCGAGCAGGTGCCTGGCTTGCGCTTCCATCTGCCGAGACTTGGAGCTGGCCAGCGCGCACCTTCCCGCTGTGTGTGCTGCTGTCCGCAAACAGCCTCCAAAGAAAGCAGGGCGCTAAGGCAAGAGAAGTAAGCGCCCCAGGAGGGAATCTGCCTGCGAGGGAACCTGTGCAGCACATCCCTTGTTCCGCTCGCCACTTCCCTGACTCTTAGGCAAAGCCCATCTCAGCTGGCTTGTAGGCGTGCCTCCGTGCTCAGAAGCAGCCCCGTGGCAGGCAGGACAGTGCGAGAAGTAGTCTGGGCACGCAGCATGCTGCTTCCCATGCCCGGGTCAAACCGCGAGCAGGTGCCTGGCTTGCGCTTCTATGTGCCGAGACTTGGAGCTGGCCAGCGCGCACCTTCCCGCTGTGTGTGCTGCTGTCCGCAAACAGCCTCCAAACAAAGCAGGGCGCTAAGGCAAGAGAAGTAAGCGCCCCAGGAGGTAATCTGCCTGCGAGGGAAGCTGTGCAGCACATCCCTTGTTCCGCTCGACACTTCCCTGACTCTTAGGCAAAGCCCATCTCAGCTGGCTTGTAGGCGTGCCTCCGTGCTCAGAAGCAGCCCCGTGGCAGGCAGGACAGTGCGAGAAGTAGTCTGGGCACGCAGCATGCTGCTTCCCATGCCCGGGACAAACTGCGAGCAGGTGCCTGGCTTGCGCTTCCATCTGCCGAGACTTGGAGCTGGCCAGCGCGCACCTTCCCGCTGTGTGTGCTGCTGTCCGCAAACAGCCTCCAAATAAAGCAGGGCACTAAGGCAAGAGAAGTAAGCGCCCCAGGAGGGAATCTGCCTGCGAGGGAAAATGTGCAGCACATCCCTTGTTCCGCTCGCCACTTCCCTGACTCTTAGGCAAAGCCCATCTCAGCTGGCTTGTAGGCGTGCCTCCGTGCTCAGAAGCAGCCCCGTGGCAGGCAGGACAGTGCGAGAAGTAGTCTGGGCACGCAGCATGCTGCTTCCCATGCCCGGGACAAACCGCGAGCAGGTGCCTGGCTTGCGCTTTCATCTGCCGAGACTTGGAGCTGGCCAGCGCGCACCTTCCCGCTGTGTGTGCTGCTGTCCGCAAACAGCCTCCAAAGAAAGCAGGGCACTAAGGCAAGAGAAGTAAGCGCCCCAGGAGGGAATCTGCCTGCGAGGGAAGCTGTGCAGCACATCCCTTGTTCCGCTCGCCACTTCCCTGACTCTTAGGCAAAGCCCATCTCAGCTGGCTTGTAGGCGTGCCTCCGTGCTCAGAAGCAGCCCCGTGGCAGGCAGGACAGTGCGGGATGTCTTCTGGGCACGCAGTATGCTGCTTCCCATGCCCGGGACAAACCGCGAGCAGGTGCCTGGCTTGCGCTTCTATGTGCCGAGACTTGGAGCTGGCCAGCGCGCACCTTCCCGCTGTGTGTGCTGCTGTCCGCAAACAGCCTCCAAACAAAGCAGGGCACTAAGGCAAGAGAAGTAAGCGCCCCAGCAGGGAATCTGCCTGCGACGGAAGCTGTGCAGCACATGCCTTGTTCCGCTCACCACTTCCCTCACTCTTAGGCAAAGCCCATCTCAGCTGGCTTGTAGGCGTGCCTCCGTGCTCAGAAGCAGCCCCGTGGCAGGCAGGACAGTGCGGGATGTCTTCTGGGCACGCAGCATGCTGCTTCCCATGCCCGGGACAAACTGCGAGCAGGTGCCTGGCTTGCGCTTCCATCTGCCGAGACTTGGAGCTGGCCAGCGCGCACCTTCCCGCTGTGTGTGCTGCTGTCCGCAAACAGCCTCCAAACAAAGCAGGGCGCTAAGGCAAGAGAAGTAAGCGCCCCAGCAGGGAATCTGCCTGCGAGGGAAGCTGTGCAGCACATCCCTTGTTCCGCTCACCACTTCCCTGACTCTTAGGCAAAGCCCATCTCAGCTGGCTTGTAGGCGTGCCTCCGTGCTCAGAAGCAGCCCCGTGGCAGGCAGGACAGTGCGGGATGTCTTCTGGGCACGCAGCATGCTGCTTCCCATGCCCGGGACAAACCGCAAGCAGGTGCCTCGCTTGCGCTTCTATGTGCCGAGACTTGGAGCTGGCCAGCACGCACCTTCCCGCTGTGTGTGCTGCTGTCCGCAAACAGCCTCCAAAGAAAGCAGGGCGCTAAGGCAAGAGAACTAAGCGCCCCAGGAGGGAATCTGCCTGCGAGGGAAAATGTGCAGCACATCCCTTGTTCCGCTCGACACTTCCCTGACTCTTAGGCAAAGCCCATCTCAGCTGGCTTGTAGGCGTGCCTCCGTGCTCAGAAGCAGCCCCGTGGCAGGCAGGACAGTGCGGGATGTCTTCTGGGCACGCAGCATGCTGCTTCCCATGCCCGGGACAAACCGCGAGCAGGTGCCTGGCTTGCGCTTCTATGTGCCGAGACTTGGAGCTGGCCAGCGCGCACCTTCCCGCTGTGTGTGCTGCTGTCCGCAAACAGCCTCCAAAGAAAGCAGGGCACTAAGGCAAGAGAACTAAGCGAACCAGGAGGGAATCTGCCTGCGAGGGAAGCTGTGCAGCACATCCCTTCTTCCGCTTGCCA